>NC_091392.1:158726104-159048604 GCF_032191515.1 Phaenicophaeus curvirostris | reverse complement strand
TTTCAAGTAGATGTAGAGAGTGATGGAGTCTCCCCTCAGCCTCCTTTTCTCCATACTAAACAACCCCAGTTCCCTCAGGTGCTCCTTGTAAGACTTGTTCTTCAGTTCTTCACCAACTTCGTTGCTCTTTTCTGGATATGCTCCAGGACCTCAGTGTCTTTCCTGTAATGGGGGGATCCAAAACTGAACACAGTATTCAAAGTGCAGCCTTACCAATGCAAGTACAGGAGAAGAATAACCTCCCTGGTCCTGCTGGTCACACTGTTTCTGATACAAGCCAAGATGCCATTGGCCTTCTTGGCCACCTGGGCACACTGCTGGCTCATGTTCTGTCGGCTGTCAACCAACACCCCCAGGTCCTTCTCCTCCAGGCAGCTTTCCAATCACTCTTCCCCAAGCCTGTAGTGCTGCACGGGTTTGCTCTGTCCCGAGGGCAGATCTCTGCACCTGACCTTGTCGAACCTCATTCTGCTGGTCTCAGCCCACTGATCTAGCATGTTCACATCCCTCTGTAGAGCCTCCCTACCCCCAAGAAGATCAACTCCTCCTCCCAGCTTAGTGTAATCCACAAACTTACTAAGGGTAAATTCAATCCCCTCATCCAGATCATTGATAAAGATATTGGAGGTTCTCTGCATTACTGGATACAAGCCATTTGGATTATGGTTAAGTTTTATCAGCAAAATATGGAAGGCAAACATGTGGAATCATACTCTACTTCAGGTTCCTTTGACTGTGGATAATTTACTTATTAATAAAAAGAGTTTAACATTCCACTTTTGATTTAAAACTAAATTGAAATGTAATTCAATATTCTTAGTTTAGCAGGGAACTAAACAATGGCAGCCAATGAAGTAAGTTATGAATTGCATAGTCTTTTCTAATGATCATTGACAAAGTTTTTTAAAAAATGTTATTAAAAGAAGGCAGGAAACATAAATTTACTACATTAAAAACAAAGATCGATGAACGGATACATTCTGTCTTTCTCCTGAAGGTCTATATCAGTTTGGGAATCTTACATTGCACAGCACCACAGACGGAAGGTAAAACTCAAAGTGCACCTCCCCCAAAGGGGGACGATTCTGGTCAAGCCAAGTCTTGTTGTCATGAGGCCTTGAAGTCATCATGCTTTATGATGGCTGTGAATATGAACCATTGTCTCTGTGCCTTTCTTGCTATATAATTCAGATTAATTTAATTTACGTGGCCAGGTACATAGGTTGAATAATAAACTGTTTTAAAGTACTGAGCATTGTGATTTCTATTCACCATAGGAAAAGAAAAAAAGACACCACTGTCATAGAGAAAGAAATGGTTCTTCTTACACAAGATTTTTCTGATCAAACACCTGTTCTGGAAAAATATGTCCTGACATTGATAGCAGAAGCTGCCTAAAAAGCTCTCTCAAGCATGGAAAAGACAGGGATCTGTCCAACCACAGATAAAACAACTGCCTATGTGAAGGATAGCTACTGCACATGTCCTGCTTTCCAGTCACAGTTCAAATGACTGCTCCACCCACCTCAACATCCCTGCTAAGATAGAACCTGACAAAAAATAAGCAGAAATGTTCTACTACTGAAGTTGCATTGAAGGTGCTGAGGAATCTTGAAGCTGAAAATTAGGCAGTGTGGTCAAGTACAGCTGCCTAGACAAAGAATGAAACCAGTGGGGACCTTCCACCAGAGAAGATGGATGTGCATTGAGAAAAGCCTTGTAATCAAATGTCAGCAAGTCGTATATGACCCTGACCACTGTGTTGCATATCCAGCAACACAAATGAAACTAACTGTTCCCAACAGACTACACATTTTTCTTCTTTTTTTATTAACTAATAAAAGTGCTTCCGATCTACTTGGTTGCTAATCCCAGCAAATTCTCTGCAAGCAGCTGTCAAAATATCATCTGAGGCTCAGCATCAAACAGGAAGGTACATACGCATTGAAGAGATGCAGCTCACAGCATCTTCTAAACCTGTCATCAGTAAATGGAAAAAATTACAGGGTTTTATGCTGGGAAAAAACATTGATGATCTCTTTAAAAGCAGAATGAATGAAACCCAGGAACAGCCAAGTAATAAAAAGCAAACATAGACAAAAGTTTTCTGGGTTTGCTTTTTATCTCATTTTTTATTTTGTTGAACATATGAGAGATTTAATTCTTTGGTGTTTATCTGAGCGTACACATTCCTTATTAGACTATAAACGCAGAATTAGTGAAAGTTTTAAAATATCCACATTTCTTAATAAATTGTCAGAATCTGGATCACTTTCTTGATTGAAATTATAGCACAAACATAAACATATCTGAGCTATCTGAGTGAGATTGAGAAGGGGAAACTGGTTTGCCTGCAGAGGATGAGTGTGTGCAACTGGGTTTGAAAGGAGGCAGGAACACCTTTAGTCAGCTTTATCACCAGAAAAATCATAGCATCCAGCCACTCCTTATTGTTAAAGCTTACAGTTAATGTGATTAGGCTGCTTTAACCTCCAAGTGAACTTGTCACCAGAACAGAATAAAGACAAAGCAAATCAATGCAGAAATATAAAAGAGCTACTTTTGTTTAAATTGCTGTTTTATTCCCAGGAAGGAACTGAGAAATGGATGTGTTTTAATAACTATATTGGAAGAAGTGAACAAAAGAGAACCTGCCTTTTTAATTATAAATTGTTTTTACCAGCCGTGGGGTTTTTGTTAGTCACAGCTGAATTCAGTTGTGCCCTGTGAGAAGCACAACAAATGCAGCCTGTTCCATTTCTGTTCAAAGAGGTGGCTTGACATTCTTGATCATATGGTATCACTCATATCGGTGAAATGGGAGCTAAGTTTATTTTTGATATCATGTTTGCTGAGCTGTGAAAAAGTTTCACAAAGGTATGTTAACCTCAGTTTCATTGTGATTTTGGAGAAATTTAATACTCTTTTTTGGACACGAGTGTGTACTGTAAAGACACTGCTAACAAATCTCTTGCAACCAGGACAACACTGCAGATAATTAAGTCAAAGAGTCTCTTAATGTACATTCTAATTGATAACATGATCTTCACTATTGACTTAATCCTATTCCGTTGAAGTTAAGAAGGCTCAGTTGCAATATTAGGACTTCAATTCATACTGCACCCTTGATGTCTCTCACTAAAGCCTAATTGAAATGTTCAACTGTGTACTTCCCTCACACAGTAAATGCACTTCATTTTGCTATGGACTTAACTCCTATGTTGTTTTTAAATGCTCATTTAGACTAATGTAGGGAGAAGTAATTATTTTAAATTTGTGAACCATTTCAGCATGTTTGCCTGTGGAAGCAGTCTTGCATGACCAGTCTGGATAGGATTCAACCTACCTAACTTTAGATATCAACCATACAGATGTTTTTCTCATTTCTTAGGTGCAGATCTGTCTTAAAATTTGTTATAGTTTCTGTGAAATTGGACAGCTTACCAAAGGAGTCAAATCCTGTCCCTATTCAAAATACAGGAAAGGCTACAGCTGATGTTTCTCCATTTGCAGATATCAGAGAACCCACATAGAAGTGATCTGGCAAAAGTCTCAGGTGGACAGCAGCAACTACTCCCCTAATCTGGTCATCTGTCATATATGTAAATCTTTGATAACTAAGGTGAGAATAAGTTTAGCTTTGGAAGATGTATCTTTACAATATGGATGTCTGCACCTGAACTGATCACCTGAAACTCCCTTTTTCATGTAGTAAGAAAAAGACATTCAGGGTCCTGTTCATCTTTCCCATTTTAGCTGTCTAAATGAAGCTGAGAATTGTACCCTCAATGTATCCCTGCCCATGGATAATAAAGGATTTTAGGATGACTGGCTTAGACGTTGATTTAGTATGATGAATTCCTTCCTACCTCTTAAAACTAATGCTCACATCTCCAGTATAAATAGTGGAGTGTAAGATGCCATCAAAGGATCAGAAGGGAAAGTACCATCCACCTCAATAAGATTAAGGGCTATGAAGATGATCAAAGGGCTGAAGCACCTTTGCTATGAGGACAGGCTGAGAGAGCCTGGAGAAGACTCTGGGTAGACCTTATAGCAACCTTTCAATACCTGAAAGGAGGCTACAAGAAAGCTGGGGAAGGACTTTTTTTAAGGACAAGTAGTGATATGACAAAGGGTAATGGCTTTAAACTAGAAGGGGGAAGGTTTACATTAGACATTAGGTAGAAATTCTTCATGATCAGGGCAGTGAGGCACTGGCACATGTTGCCCAGGGAAGCTGTGGCTGCCCTATCTCTGGAGGTGTTCAAGGCTAGGTTGGATGGGGCCTCGGACAGCCTGGTCTGGTGGCTGCCCTTGGCAGGGGGTTTGGAACTGGATAATTCCAACCCAAACCATTCTGTGATTCTATGTCTTTAATTATATGGCAACCTGAGACATTCACCTCCGGTGTGCTGTCCCGCTACTTGCCTAAATTTTAAGAAATAGCCTGATCTCTAAGTTATGCAGACTAGATCTTGCCACTAACTTAATCAATTCCCCTTATCAAAGAAGCTGTTAGGTTTACTGTTCCTCAGGGAAAACTAAGAAAAGGATGATTCACCTGCTGGGCTCCTTGGTCACATGGAGCTGAAGACAACATTGTTATTCAAAATCTTACAAATTATTTGCAAGAGATTGTGAAAGTAAAGAGCAATAAGAGAATGAAACAATAAAGACTACAAGAGAAAGACAAAGGTAATGCAAAAGAATAAGTATTTATTTTAATTTACTTCAAGAAAATCCTATTTGTATTTGGAAACAAATATTGGATAAATTCCCAACAAATGCAGAGCAGCTAGTCACAGATTCCCCCAAAAAAAACCCTTGGCCACTATTGATTATTTTTGGTAACAAATATGACTGTAATTTGGATGTTTTTCTGCAGAAAGATTAAGCCAAACTTTGCAGTACTTTTCTAGTAACCTATTCTTACTTTCCCAGTCAAATAGGTAGATTTAACTCACCCATCTTCAACTCTCTAAGCACTAGCTACCTACATTTCCTATAATTATAGGAAAGAAATAAGAAAATTTAAATTGATATTCACCCAGTCTGTGGGAGAGTTAAGTTTAAATCAGAGGCATAAAAGTTGAAAAGACTATACTAACCTTTGCTAAAACATCTAAATCTCTTAGCTAGACTTTCTCTCACAGGGTACTCATGTGGATCAAGTTCTGTGTATGTGCACAAAAAGCTGCTGAAATTTTGCCAAATCAGAATTTCATAGTATCTGCTGTCAGTCACACCCAGAACTTGAGTGGATAGAGAAAGGAAATTTAGCGAGAAAAGCTCCATTCATGTTTTGTTTTGAGTTTTCTGCAGAAGATGTTTATATTTACAGACAAATTTGACTACTAGTTGCATAGAGGCTGACACCAGATCAAGTTTCAGTATTTGCCCTGCAAAAACAGACAATAAAATAGACTGCTTTCAATTTTCTTCTTGCAGATGAAAGAAAAGAAACAGATCTAAAAGAGAAGAGAGTAAACATTTTCCCATTATGGTGGGAATTATGGACAATTATGGTGGTTTATATGTAAGAAGACATAGGAACATTTTCCTAGTTACTGACCAGTTCAGAAAGTCTCTGGTGAGGAAGGGAAGGGAAGGGAAGGGAAGGGAAGGGAAGGGAAGGGAAGGGAAGGGAAGGGAAGGGAAGGGAAGGGAAGGGAAGGGAAGGGAAGGGAAGGGAAGGGAAGGGAAGGGAAGGGAAGGGAAGGGAAGGGAAGGGAAGGGAAGGGAAGGGAAGGGAAGGGAAGGGAAGGGAAGGGAAGGGAAGGGAAGGGAAGGGAAGGGAAGGGAAGGGAAGGGAAGGGAAGGGAAGGGAAGGGAAGGGAAGGGAAGGGAAGGGAAGGGAAGGGAAGGGAAGGGAAGGGAAGGGAAGGGAAGGGAAGGGAAGGGAAGGGAAGGGAAGGGAAGGGAAGGGAAGGGAAGGGAAGGGATAACAAACCAACCAAAAAACAGCGGAGGAATATATGCAATGAAAATTTGCTGAAGAAAAGCCTCTTCCAAATGCAGCTCAATACTACTGTTTGCGATAACACATAAACAGATTTCGAAGAGATATTACATAAGAAATCTAAAGCACATGGGATCTCAGGCCAATACTTTCAAATTTTTACTAACTGTGATCAGATTTCTGAAATTAGTACCAGCCACACAGTTTTGAAACTTTCCCTTTTACTTTACATGTAGATTCATAGATTAACATTTGGACAGGAATCAACAACAGAAACAAAAAACAGACTACAAAACAAAATACTTTTAATTTATAGCATACTAGGATGCAACAGAAACCGTTTTATACGAACATTTAAGTAAAATAAGATCTGGGTTCACTCTGCTTTCACAGTCAGGCCCTATATAACATAGAAAATGTATTTCAGAAATATATTGAAAAACAGCTGAAAGTCCCTAAGAACTCAAGTAATACTCACATAAGGTCTAATGCTAAGTGTTCAAATGTTCGTAGCAGAGCTGTTTTACATTGTCTCAATTAAGCTATTTGTAACCCTTGTGAGAGGTGCATACCTCTACAGAGTTTTTTCACTAATTGCATAGGCTTAGGCAGCTAATCATCTAAACTTCTGAAAATCTAGGAGGGTAAAATTAATTTGGATCAAGACAAATGCTGGTCTTACCAACAGCTGAAGTAGCAAAACTGATATACTTTATAAACTGATATATAAATCTTACATGCTACCTTTGCCTGAAGTAACAAGCCACTGAACTCACACAGGTTTGGGGGCTTTTGACAGTTAATTTGTAAGTGACAGCTCAGAACAAGCAACTAAGACTTCAGGTCTCTTTGTGCCAAAAAGTAATTAGCTTGAACCTACGTGAGTTTCCTAGCAGTTAAAGTTATCCTTTCAACATTGTGAAAATAAGCTTTGCTTGCAGCCTTGCACATGTCTATTGTAAAGTGAGACCAGATTCTGTCTCAGAGGAATTCAGTGAAATCTAGGGGCAGAATTTAGCCTATACTTTTTAATCACTTGCAAAATTAAAAATTGCCTTCTCTTCCAGGTACAGATTTGCTATCTTCTTTCAAACTGAGCTTCTAGAATAAGCCATAATAACACATAAATAATGGATAACACTAAACCCTAGCATTAATTAAATACATATATGAACTCTCTTATAGCAGAAGTATAGAGAGGTTCAGATCTCTGCAGCCAATGAATGTATAAATTAACACAAGTTTTACCATCCCCAGCTGTCTTTTAACAATGCACGGGTAGTTTGATAAAATGACAGGTCGATAAATCATTACATTTTACTTCACAGTTGAATCAGTGCTTTAGGAATTCTCATATTCTGCAATCTTCCTAGCACATAATAAAAAAAGCAAGTGATATGATGATCTAAGTTTTACTTCAGCCTTTGACCTTTAAGCACAAATGTTTTTGTTGCTCATATCCACTGTCACTGAATCTCTGGACTGCATCTAGGTCATTCCTGCCAATTAAAACATTGTGAACGCTAAGGGGCTTCAGTAAGAAATGAAGGGACAGCTATTTCCTTTGAAGATGCATAAAGAGCATAAGCAACTTGAAAAAGGTCTTCCAGTGTTTGAGTCATAGAGTTAGAACTGGAAAATAGTTTTCTTCTAAATCCTTATTCTTCCTTTTTCTCCTTGGATCTTGCTGCTTTAGTATAATGGAAAACCAGTAGGAAAAACTTCTGAGCTGCAACTCCTAACATAGAGACTATTTTCACTGAATGTAACACTTTCAAGTCTAAGTGAAAGCGCATGTGCAATTTCTACAGCAACATAGTTCACAACTATAATCTTCAATTGCTCTGAAATGGCAGTCACTTGAAGCCATGCCAGTACAACAAAGAAATAATTAGCTTATAGCACTTTCCATTTTCTGACACACAAACATTGAATAAAGGAAGAAAAATAATTTCCACCAAAGACACTGCTGCTAATTTCATTCTCAAGATGTTCTTCAGTGTTCCAGCATCAGCGTCATTCTCTGTTGTCCTGGTACCTCAGCAGTAACAAATTGCCAGTCCTGCTTAACTGCAACCCCGTTTCAGCTTCTCATTTTCTCTAATCTCTCCCAATGGAATACAACCAGCATAAAGAGTCGACCAGCAATAGTTCCTGAGAAAATTCATTCATAGATTATAGACACAAAAAGAGAGATTGTGCACAATTTTTAAAAAATCCTACTTTCCCTACCTCTCTCCAGCTTCATAAGAGAAGAAGGTACACTTGCTCAACAACCATCAACTTCAAGTCTGTGTACATAGAGCTTGACTTTGTGAAAAAGATCCAAACATTGGTGTCTACATTTGCTTGCAGGCGTAGCTTTAGGCTTGCAAGTTTCAAAACCTCCATTTAACAAATATTTCTTCTCTTCACAGTTTGATAAGTTCTTATAGTTTACAACATAAAGCACTTTTAAAAAACACCAAGTAAAATGGAATCAATGTGGTTTCCTATCAAATCTTGCATTTATCAAGGAAAAGAAATATCCTTTATACCATAATCCTATTTTTTTCTCTTTGTCTTATATGTAATAAATATATCTGGGTTTACATAAAGAGATACTTGGTAATGTATGACCTACTGATAATCAACGATAATACAATAATCCACAAATCCACAGGGAAAATTATCATTAAAATATTTTTGAGGAAAAAAACTCTTCTTAGTTACTATTTTGTTCAGAATTTACAGAAAGAGACCAAGATGAAACTTCTGTACTCTTAGATAAACAGAGTGCCGTTCTCCAGCAGAGATGAGAGATGAATGCCTTAGGATATAGCCTCTCTTGCTGTACATTCCAATCTCTCTTACTGTTAATGGAATTACATACACTTACTGAAATGCAAAAACAACACATCTCTGCCAATGTCTAAACAAGGAAATAAAATGCATGTTTATTACAGAAAGAGAGCTTGTACAGAGTATAGGACTGACATTCCTAAGGTTGTTCTGACAACAGTTGTCCTATATTACCTTGGTCAACAGTATACCTTGAAGGAGGGATCGCATTCCTTATTAGCACTAATGGTCTAAAGGATGCATAAAGGAACTTTATTTTACAAATAGCAGGGGACCGTTGTACATGTCTATGGCGTCAGCTCCCATGAAGTCATTTAAACTTTGAACATATTTGGTATTTCTCTGAAGTTTCTAGCCTCATGAATGTGTAAAATAATCAGAAATCACCTTTTGTTTAAAAAAGACATAAGGCATTTTAGCTTCTCTTAGTGGAAATTCTCTGTTCTAAGGTGTTTGGGATTGAATATTAACTTGCTTGCTTGTTTGTTTTTAATCTCTAGCTACACTAACAATTTATAAATAGCCTGGCACTGTTATACTGCTAAAGTGTGTGATTCAAATCACAGATTAAATGTAGCTGCCTCATTATAGGAATCCAAATAAATGCATCTGAACTCCTGCTCCAGTCAATGGAGATCTTGTTAATACTGTCGAAGGAGCCAAGAGATATATTGAGCTGATGAAAAACAAACTGAATCACTCTTCAGACCCTAGTTTAAGTGCTGATTAGGGAGTAAATTTTGCCTAAGTAAAGGCACCGAGTGTATTTGAGATGCTATATGGCACCCTGACTGGTCTTTCAGCACGTGAGTCAACCCTGAAGTCCTGCATGGACCCTCTCAACCCCATGGAATCCTAGAATCACAGACAGGTTTGGGTTGGGAGAGACCTTCAAAGATCACATAGTTCAATACCGCTGCCATGGACGGGGACGTCTTTCACTAGATCAGTTTACTCAAAGCCCCATCCAAACTGACCTTGACTGCTTCCGATGATAAGAATCCACAAGTTCCCTGAGCAATTCATTTCAGTGTCTCACAGCTCTCATCATAAATAATTTATTCTTTATATCCAATCTGGATCTACCCTCTTTCAGTTTAAAACCATTGTCCCTTACCCTGCTATTAAGGGCCTTCCCAGAGACAGTCTGTCTTTATCTTTCTTATAAGCCCCCTTTATAAATTGAAAGACCATCTGCAGAGCCATCTCTCCTCTAGGCTAAACCACACTAACTCTATCAGCCTTTGTAGCAGTGACCCAATTCTCCGAACATTTTCATTGCTCTCCTTTGGACCCATTCTCACAGGTCCATTTCTTTCTTGTACTGGGACCCCACAGCTGTACATGATACTCCAGGTGGGGTCTCACCGAAGTAGAGGGGCAGAATAACATCCCTTGATCTGCCAGCCATGTTGCTTTTTATGTAGCCCAGGACATGACTGGTTTTCCAGGCTGTAAGCGCACGTTGCAGGTTCACATCAATTATTCCTCCATCAGTATCCCCAAGTCCTTCTCTGCAGGGCTACTTTCAATCTATTGATTCCCTAGTCAACACTGATACTCAGGATTACCCTGACCTTGCACTTGGCCTTGTTGAACGTCATGTAAATATCTTGCAGCCTAGAGAATCTCCAAAACTGCCCTTCTACAGGCAACTGAATCCACCTTCTTTCCTGCAGCTGAGATTCAGAAAGTAGGTAACTGAAAGCAGGTTTCTAATTGTTGGTGACCCAACAGCAGCCAGTTATTTAGTGTCCCTTTTGGACACTGGAGAGCAATATTGATGAACATTAGTGTTAGAGACACAGCTCATTTCTAAATCCTTAAGAGTAAAATCCTAAATTTTAGATGTCTCAAACTATGGTTGAATCTCATGCCCCAGATGCCACTTTCTCCCCATAACAGTCTACTCCATTTCAACCTCAGCAGCTCCCATAGTCCTCCCTCAGAGAGAGGCAGATACTGAGTCCTCAGCAGCCCTTTCCCCATCAGAAGACTGCAGCTGTAAGAAGAGGACAGTGCCATGACCAAGAGATGTAACAGAGGACACCAGAGGTTAAAGGAAATGGCCCTCTCATGTAAAAAGAAAAAAAACCACCCAGGATGACAGAGCAGGCGAGATGGCAAGGAGTCAGTACAGGCAATGCGCAGCACACACACTGTTGGTTTGGGAAAAGTCCTTCTGATCTACTAGTTGATGTTGGCAGATGTGGTTATTTTATTTAAGAAATACTGCAAATTCCAAAATCAGCACTGACCAGCAGCTACCTGTAGCAATTAAGGCACGGACCCCGTCGATGAGGCAATGATGGAGATCAACTTTATTGAGCAGGTGCAAACATTATATAGTGCCTCTGTATCCAGTAACAGGTATCCCAGTGAATTTCCACCTGCGAGAATCCCACAGTACCGCGACAGAGTGCAACCCCCTGTTTTCCACAGATGTGCCCCTTATCTTCATGTTTTCCGCCTAGTGCATTCCTTTCCTATTAACCCACGGGTCTTAATAAAGATTCCAAGGTCTCAAGAAGCTAGCAAGCATGAGAACATCGGCTGTTTGTTCTGTGGTTGCCACTAATATTGCAGGTACACCAAGGCACCGTAGAATCATAGAATCACCAGGTTGGAAGAGACCCACCGGATCATCGAGTCCAACCATTCCCACCAATCTTTAAACCATGCCCCTCAGCACCATGAAATCTGTATGTAACCATGTACATTTTCCCACTGGCATGTGTAACATGTTTCCCTGACTTTGGCTACAGCCAAAGACTCGGCTACAAATGAAGTCAAGATTGGCCACCTGTAAGTGACTCTACCTCGTAACAGCTGAATCATGCAGGATTTTTTAGGCCAGAGATGTTTTGCTTTTCCTCATCCAGCTCTAGAAGTCTTGATTACCGCTTGTCAGAAACCATTGTCCAATCTGACAGTAAAACAACACCTTAATTCTTCTCAGACAAACTCAGACTGATTGTCTTGGACAGCTTAAATCTTTGGTCGAAGAACACCTGACTGATTTTGCCTATAGTGGTTTCAGAAGTTCATGCACCTGTCACTTTGCAGGTCTATCAGTCCAAACCTTGCATTTACCAATATAAATGCTTGCTTTAGCTGTTTAATTTCTAACACTGAAAAAGTCTGCCAATTAGTTTATATACATATATATACAAATACATAAAGTTTAAGTGTCTGCTTTTGTCTGTTAAAATGCAAAATTAGCTATTGAATAATAAGGTGTTTCCCTGTTATTCCAGTTGCACATTTAGACTGCCATCTTTTATGCTAATTTTTAATTAACAGATGGTATTTATTTTATTTCTGTATTCTCAGTTATTTGCTGTGCTCCTTGGCCAGGTTATAAAGCAAGATAAATGGGGAGAAAGTTCTTTAGGTTGCAGGGAATGGCACAGGAGTCAGACGTGGACAGCAAAGACCTGGAAATCTGTACCTCTTTCAGAAAGCCTCAGACACTGCTCAGTGTGCAATCCAGAACTACAAATGAGGGTGTTGTTGGCTTTCCTTCAGATGCACTGCTATGCGTAGACAGTACTATATCTGCTTTAGTATTTTGCAGCAGGAGACAGTGATATGATTTCCTCACTTCTATGAATTTTCAAACCATCCATGAAACTAATGAAAAAAAGTGGCATGCTTAGTCCTCTTATTTTTTGAAAGAAATTGGCAATGACTCAATTTTTTTAAAAAATATATGGTTGCATTCACTGCTATTTTGTTCTTTTTCAGCTCTGCAGTTTTTCTCTTGACAGGAAGCTGCATAATAGCTTTGTGTCTCATAAAGTTATCTCAACCAAAACCTGCTGCAATAGAGCTTACCTAATTAAGCTCTAGTACTAAGATGGGTTCTCTGACATCAGTCCTTACTATGTGGGTTATATCAGCTGAAATCTGACCACTAGCAGGAGGTTACTGCATTTTTGGTCTCCCAGGCAGAATTTTTAGATAATCTCCAAGCTGCACCTAAAGAGACCACAGCTTGCCTGCTGGTGGGTGACTGTGAGCCTGTTTTGATGACTGTCGGGACTGACTGAGAGGCACACTATTTTTGTAGGATCACAGGGACTACTAAATCATGTCCTCTCAAGTTACGTATATATCACAGGCTGCTGAATTTCACAAAGTTACCTTTCCATTCTGCCTAGTCAATATTTTTAAGTTGATAAAGACTATATTCCTGGCATCTTTCAATGACAGCAATGCCCTCCCTAATCTCACAGAAACAATAGCATATTTGGGGGCCCAAAGAGAAAGAACAATGACCCTTGGATGCTCATCAGGCCACACATGTATCAGTCATATGTGTTACTGACATCAGTAAATCAGTGGCAGCCTTTGCTGTTGCCAAGGCCATCCATCACTCAGGCCACTGGTCATACTTACATCATTGTGTAATTTAGGAGAAGAGGTGCTCCACCAGGCTCATCAACAAAACCAATGTCCTGACTGAGGCTTCTCTAGGGCAGTTTTCGGATGATGTAACTAAAGTGATCTAATTTAAACATCCTCAAGGGACTGGCAAGCATTATGGTTGTTTGTTGCAGACTGAACACAGCAGAGATATACGTAATCATCTTATGTTTTAGAATGCCAACCTCAGCCTCCTCAGTCAGGCCAGGTTCCTCTCTCTGTGCAGTTACACAAAACTTTGTGAAAGCACATATCGGCTTTGCTAGTGACACTACCTTGTTACTCCAGTGTTTGCAGCTATACTACACAGCAGAGCACAAGCAAATAGCTCACTTCTGTCCTTCCCCCCACTGAATTTTAATGGTGTACAGCACCACTGGTAGGTATGAAAGCAACTTTATCCAGGGGCACTGAAGAGAAGCAGGTTCTTTTGCAGACCATCACCTGTTCTAAAACTAATTTTTTGCAGACTTGGTGGTTATGATTCAGTGGAATAAGTGGTTGTGTGCGACACAAGGCCCATTGGTATTGCTAGATCCACCACCCTCGTGGAACAATCATGATCAATATGTTTCTCCACCTGAATATAGGATTCTGGACTGACATTCTCATTCCTGAGTACCTTTGCTTTTAAATTGCTTTCTCTGCTCAACCAGGCAGTGGAACAGCTCCTTCTGCTCAGGGTGCTCTCTGTTCTCCTTCTAGTAGGAAAGAAGCTGTATTTCCCTATAGAGTCTGCAAGAGGTCATCACACCTGATTATTCCTGCTGTGTGCTTAAGCTCATGTGGACAAATTTCCTCTTGCATGTTGGCTTTCTGGTTTATTTCTGGATGTTCTCAGATGGTTGCCACTACACTCCCACTCTTTGCTCCATGGGATAAATATAAAGGACAGATTCAGAAAAAGCCAACCTCTTTTAACTTTGATGCTGCTCACTCAGGAATTTTTGAGGCCTCTTCCATCATAAGTTCAGCAAGATGATATCCTAAAATTATAGTAGTCCTTGATATTTGTTTGGAGATTCTCAGACAGCATCACCAGAGCGTGTGATGGCTGGGTACAGGACCCACAGAAGGGGGTTCCACCTTGTGCACCAAGGAAGGGGGACAATGAAGAGAAGAGATAGACCTAAGGGCCTTCTCAAAGCTAGTGAATCAAGAGTGGCAAGGTTTGAAGGGGAAAGACCTTCCTTACAGAAAGGAGGTTTTGGCATGAAGTAAGCCCTAACAGCCAGACTAGAAATGACACAGATTTTTCTTTTCCTGCTTGGAGATCAAGAAGACATGCAGAGCACTCGCATAGACTTGTTCTCTTTAAGATATCTGAGTTTACTAAGGTTTCATTAATATAAAAGTCAGTTCCTCTGCGGGACCCCAGGAAAACTATTCAAAGAAAGATGGGAAACATAAAAACAGGCTACCTCCTGGCTTGGCTTATTAGAAAATCAATCATTCTGGAGTGAATAGGATCTGCTATACTTAGCTGATTCTAGTAGAAGGGAAGACAAGCTTCCATCTTTCCTCCACAGCCATTTTCTTAATTTACCTCTTAATTAGCTTTTCAGAGCACACCAACAACAAGAAAACAACTTGTCTTCCCCTCCCATATCAGAAACTGTTCTTATATACTGCCCATAAGAGGCTCAGTATCTGTTTAGCACTCTGCAGTCAAGTGAGAAGGAGCAAGACAGTTATTAGGGAGTATTAAAGAAATTTGAACTATATCATAATCCTATAGAGAATGCAACTTGAAATATATTTTCATATAAGAAGTGAAAAAGTGAGGGAAACTCGTGGAATTCATAATGTTGCTCAGTGTCTGAGGTACCCTTTGCATTGCTTGGAGCCTTGCAGTCTCAATCCCTCAGCTTGCCTTTCACTGCCAGCTCCACACCCACCCACTCAGGATTCTAAGGCACCATGTTCCAGAACCATCAGGGCTGTACTATTGTCTTGCTGCTTTCATACCACTGCTCCTATGTTGTAATATTCATGGCATTCAACCTACAAATTCTGTTACTGCCATTACACCAGATTCTCATTTTTGCCATTGACATAAGAATCTCACCTTCCTTCCCACTTTTTTCCTTACTGTGGTTACAGCTTTTGTTTTACATTATGGGAGCCAATAATACACACACACAGAGTTTAACAAGTAAGAGCAGCACCCTTCCCTCATCAAAATATACTCCTATCAGTGCTAATAGCACCGTAAGTAAGAATAGCAAGGAGGGTTTGAGCATGTCCTGATGAAAACTATGCACTTAGCACAGCAAATGTTCTTGGGAGACCCTGCTGAACTACAGAGGGCACCCAGGGAGGATATTTGAGTGAGAAACCCCATCCCTTCTTCTCCTGGATGGCTCTGGTGAAAGCCTGTAAGCTTTTCCTTTTCATAAAATCATAGAATCATTAAGATTGGAAAAGACCTCCAAGATCATCACATCCAACCATAAGCCAAATACCACCATGCCTACTACATCATTTCCCAACATACCACATATATATGTTTTTTGAACAACTCCAGGGATGGTGACTACCACTCCCTGGGCAACCTGTTCCAATGCTTCACCACTCTTTCAGTAAAGAATTTTTTCCTACTATCCAATCTAAACCTCCCCTTACACAACTTGTCCTGTTGTTTGTTACTTGGGAGAAGAGACGAACACCCACCTCCTTTCAGGTAGTAGTAGGGAATGACAATGTCTCCCATCAGTCTCCTTTTCTACAGACTAAACAACCCTAGTTCCTTCAGCAGCTGCTCATAAGACTTGTGGGCCAGATCCTTTGCCAGCTTCGTAGCCCTCCTCTACACAGGCTCCAGCACCTCGGTGTCTTTCTTGTACTGAGGCACCCAAAACTGAATGCAGGATTAGAGGCATGGCCTCACCAGCACTAAGTACAGGAGAGTTAATCAATTCCCTAGTCCTTCTAGTCAGACTATTTCTGACACAAGCCAGGATGCTCTTGGCCTTCTTGACCACTTGGGCACACTGCTGTCTTGTGTTTATCTGCTGGCTACCAACACCCACAAGTCCTTTTCCACCAGGCAATTTGCCAGCTGCTCTTCCCCAGGCGTGTAGTATTGCATGGGGTTGTTGTGACTCAAGTGCAGGACCAGGCACTCTGCCCTGCTAAATCTCATACAATTGACCTCAGCCCATCAATCCAGCCTGTCCAGATCCCTCTGCAGAGCCTCCCTACACTCAAGAGGGTTGATGCTCCCACCTAATTTGATGCCATCTGCAAACTTACTGAGGGAACATTCAATCCCTTCATCCAGATCATTGATAAAGATATTAAACAAGACTGATCCCAAAACAGAACCCTAGGGAACACTGCTTGTGACTGGCCACCAATTATATTAAGCTCCCACAAAGTAACTTTCACAATTACAGTCAACATATGTTAGCAGCTATAGACCCTGCTAAAAAACCTTTGAGCATGTGAACCTGGCTCAAGATCCTTTTTGAAACAATAACAAAGCTAAATCTTCAGAGTTAGAGGTATCATCTCGGTAAGCTTGTGGAGTTCCCAAGTAGAGTATAATGGGTTTAGACAAAAGGGCAATTAGAAGAGCCAGAGTAGAGGAGAGAGCCTCAGATCAGAATTCAAGGCTTGGAAGTAAAATCAAGACAGTACAGAAGCTCACTGAACTATGAGATCATAAACCATTAACAGGATATAGAGCTAGGACAAAACTTCCAGTCAAAAGCCTAAAAAATGCAGTAAGAGTGAGTTTGTGAAAAAAACAGCATGAACATTGTTCAAAGGGTAGAAGCATAGATGTCAGAAATGTTCAGCCTTCAGACAGCTTTAGGTTTTTTAAGAAGTAAAATAGTTTGCTGAATGTCTAGAGGCATGGATTGACAGTACTGAGAAAGAAAAAGGTGAAAGTGCTCTAATAATCTATGTAGTTGTTGTTAGCAAGGCTTCACCAACAGTCAAGACTTCTGCAAGCATGGAAAAAAGGGAATTTGTTCTGCCAACTGTTTAAGTTACAGCTACATCTAGGGAGTACAATAATGTATAATTATTAATGTATTCACCTATAATTATTAGTGTATTATTACTCAAATGTAATTATTAATAAGAAAGATAGGGTAAGATTCAGTATTTATTTCTGCTGAAAATAAGCAGTTACAATCAGTGATTCAATGTTGTTCATTTAGTTTGGTGTAATAGATAACAGACTACAATCTTACTGTTTGGAGGCTGAATGCTCTGAAAAGCTGAATTATTTCAAACACATTTTCATATTATGTATAGCAATAATCTTGCCTGCCTGTGGAAATTGTGTCTTTTCAAAGCTACTGTAAGAGGCAAAGGAATGTAATTCAAACTGCTTTGGATTTGGCACCACTCAGTTACAGGGCTGTTCCTTATTCCAAGAGACTTGTTTGATATAAGGCTTGGAACTTCATTTGGTTACTAGCAACTGAAGTTAAAAGCAGAGAATATGTGAATTCCTACAACCACTGTGTAAAAGCAGAGAGAGTGGATTGCAATGCAGGACTGCATCACTTATCACCCTGGCAGGTCCTATGAAGCAATCCAGAAGTTGTGGAGACCAGGAGCTGATGAAGGAGGCCCTTTGGCTCTTGCACAAAAGGCAACGGAGTTCTGAGTCCACGTGGTGCTTTGACAGGGTGGTTCACTTCAAAGTGGAACAGTAGTTTTTTAGAGTTAGTCACCATGATTAGGCCAACAGGGAGGCCTATGTGAGAACTCTCACAAAGTTTTTTCCATGCATAGGGAGGTTACCAGTCATCTCGCTGCTCTTACAACACGACTAAAACAGTATTAGACAGTGACAACTCAACGTGGGTCACCGGGACACTACCCAGTCCTCCAGACAGATTGAAACCATATATCCTTGACCCATACTTGATTTCATATGATCATCAGTGAATGGCGATGCCATCATTTATCACCACACCCAGCTCTTTCTCCTCCTACTATTCTTCACAGATTATGAACCCACAAGAATTAATTGCTACAGGAATACATGTTATTCATCCTTATATGCCTGAAGTTTTACTTTGTCCTATTAAATTTCATCACAGCTCTATGCCTCCAACATGCAGGGTCATCTACTTTGTACATAAGATTTTTATTCTCTTTGGTATTAGTAGTGCAGACCAACTTTATGGCATCAGCAACAGACACCTCATCTGTGAAATGCCAATCTTTATTGCCAAGGTTACTAATGAAAATAACAGAGAAGATTATTCACAAAATTCATTCTGGAGGTTAAAAAAAAAAAAAAGCAAAAACAATTTTTTCTGCAAAATTATCCCATATCTATAAAGAACTTGGGTACCTGAAATATTGGGCTCTTACTTAGAGCTCTTGGACATTTCAAAATTTATTCGATGTGTATCTTATAAATTATTCCTTAAAGAGGTATAAAATGCAATATTAAATGCATGAATAATTTCCCTCAGGTTAGGAGGTTTTGTATATATTGAGAAAGAATTTTAAAGACCTTATGACCAAGTCACATCTGCAAAGCTGAGTGACATTTTTTACTGTAGTAAGCTGCATATTTATGTAAGTCTTTACTTACAAAGTCTTCAAATTCCTCAAAAAAAATATGCAAGATATCTAGACCAGATGACATCAAGCAGACCTAAAAGAGCTAAGTCGCATGGAACAGAGAAATAGCAGTTGAATTACTAATACATTTACTTCCCTGTTTTCTGATTTTTTTTGTATTTCATTTTTATTTTTCTGGTTTCTAGTACAAATTATCTGCTATAATTACAGATGGCAATTGGTCTAACAGGGACACTAACAAAATGCAAATCCATGACAGTTTGACATTCTGTGTCACTTCAACACATTCTGAGCAAAAGGTGCAACATAAAATTTTTGTGTATTTATTTGTTGTATGCAACGCTAGAAAGAAGCAGCCTACAAAACACACGCTTTGCCCTGTACTAAGTGCAATAGGACAAGTAAACTCCCTTGTCCAGCTCTTTCCCCAACAAAGAACAAAGGCAGCAACAAAAAGAAGTGCCAGACCTGTGCTTTCCATCCTGGGACAATCTAAAACTGGGAACTGCTTTGGCTATTGATTCAAGTCCTGTTCTATATCCCATCTGTACCAAATGCTCATTGTAGTAGCCTACCTCTCACACGGATGCAGATAATTAGCAAGCAGTGCTCCTCAATGAAACTTGTAATTCCCTTTTGCTTTTCTCTTTTAATTAAAGCAACTCCCTGTCATATTTTACTTATTTGTCTGAGGTAATAGTCACATTTGTGCCTGTCAGCAAATAGCAGTAATTCCACAGCTGTCTTTGGGAACCAAATGACACAAGTAAGGGATTAAATCCTCCATGTCAGGGGCTGTTGTTCGTTCACTCTACAGAGACTGACAGTCAATGTGATATAATTTCTGAGGTCAGAGTACATAAAAAGCAGTTGATGCTATTCTTTCCCTTTCTATGTCCATATCTTGTATGGATTCATTTCCTGCAAAACGGTTCATAAAATGCCTTCAGAGAACGTTTAGAGACGAACACCATAATGGGGCTAGTGCTTGTCTTTTTCTGAGTTGTTTTTCTTTCATCATAGCTTCTGGTCTCTTTGGTAGCATGAGAACATGCCATTAGCAAATAATATTACTTAGAAGACTTTCATGTTTTTGTCCGGTTGTCCCTTATGGTCCTCAATATAAAATAACTAAAGAAAACAACATGGGCAAAGAAATTCCAAAAGGCCAAGGTTGTTTAGAAAGTATTGGTGGGGGGACAGATTTTGAAAGTATTTAAGTACTGAAATCTATTTTTCACCGCTCCTTTGCCCACACTTCATCAACCCTAACAGGACAAGAGAACAAAAGTCACATGTCTTTCCACATATTCCAGGGCATGTGATTGAAGGCAAAAACCTTGGTGACTGATAGGCGGGTAACAAACTATTCGATGGGTTTTCTGTTTGTTCAACACCTGTGAACCCTGGCAAAGTCCTCACTTTACTGTTAGCTTATTCAAAGGCATCATAAAATACAGGCAAGCATGGAATGAGATTTTAGATTTTGATTCCTCTGAGGAAGACTAGATTTCAGTTTACAAGCCTATTTGGAAGATCTGATCAATAAGAAATATAAAATTACTCCATTAATTTTTCAACACAGAACTTATTTAGCTGGAAGATACTGTATGTTATTTATCTTTCTTGATTAAAAATGTATGAGAAACGTAACCAAGATGTACTATAAGAGGAATTAATCATATAACATCATGAAGAAAAAAAAATGTTTTTCTCAAAATATTTTTTAAAGGAAGACAAAGGAACAAAAGTTCACCTGAGGATTAAAGCAATACATAAGGAGTCAGAAGATACAGGTTCATTACCTGGACCTGATATTTCATAGTTGTGTGACCTTGAGTAGTTCATATATGGCTCAGTACTGCTCCCATGGAAGCCAGTGACAAATGTCTCATAACTGTCAGTGGTAAAATAACTAATGTGGTAAAATGTGAGACCCTGAAGCAGGGTTGTTGACTTAAAGCAGATGTGCTAGAGTAACCTTATAAAGCCAACTGTGCTCCTTGAGTCCATTTTGGGCCAAGCTGTGCATCATCTATCTGGGAATTAATTTGCTTTGCTCTTTTCCCTATAGCTATTTAGGTTATAAAAAGCCCAAACATGCAATGCAATGAAATGTAGTATGGGATGGTATGATATGTGATATGCCATGCCGTGAAATATAATATAATTAGATAATATATTAGATAATAATGCTAGTGTAATAATGCAATACAGTGTAATTATAATTATGATGTTATAGATATAACATCCTTACATAACTTCTAAAAATTAGAAAATGACTTCAAACACACTTATATTACAGAAAATGTGATAGGCAGCAGTAATGCAGAGTAGGTACAAAAGAGAAGTCCTAACTGAGCCATGGGACTCATTGCCCTAGCATGATGCAGTAAATAAAAGTTCAAGAAGATACTGTTTAAGCTCATGGAAGGGAAATCCACTGATGGTTGCCAAATTCATAGCAGTCACAACCTACTCAAATTCTCCCCTAAGCTGCTAAGAGTAAGAGGCTGGTAGACTATTAAGGAGAACCATCATCTTGTCCTGTTCCTATAATCTATCTGGAAATAAAGTTTTTGCTGCACTTAGAACACAGACAGCTGCACAGAACTGTGTGCAGGTAGTGAACAGTCTAATGTGATGCCTATATTTTTATAGACAGTGTGGGTAACTCCAGACCGTCATGGAAAATTACTCTGGGGGTGCTGATGCTGTAGAAAATTTAGCACACTGTAATTTTAATCATGTGAATGAATCCTCTGAAATTATGTTTTAAATCAATAGCATATTTGCTACATTGCAGAAAGCTCTGAAGCTCTGAGAGTAAGCCTGGAAAAGAGAAACAGTCCCTGAGCTGCAAATAAGTCCTAACAAATGGCTGTATTGACAGACTGCAAGGGGAACAGGAAGGAGAAGGAGTCATTACAGAGTTTTGTCTCAGGAGTAATTGTGAGCAAAGTGCAAAACGACTGGGAATTCATGGTCACGATTCTGAAAAAGTTGTTAAAAACTGGCTGATGAAACCTCTGTGGCCTGGGAACAGAAAGACCTAGGCTGGATGGCCACCTCTGCAAATGCAGAATTTTTTCTTCATGGATGCGTGGCTGGTATGAAATCTACTGCTAGAGACGTAATGTTCCAATTTATACAGAGAAATATCTTTTAAATTGATAGGACTTATTTAGACTGGCATAACTAATCAGACAGAAAGCATTAACTCTTAATTGAGGATAGTTTTTTTGATGGATAGATTTTTTAATTTAATGCTTTTGCCTCAAATTTTTCATTTTAGTCATATTTTCTTTAGAATGCAGCTACAGAAAACTGAAGAAAGCTGTGAGATCAGTTGTTTCTACAATGCAAAGGCTGGTACAGAAAGGTCTCCTGTTTATTAGATACTGTGTTTATTAAGAGTATGATCAGAATACTGAAGTTTCATAAAGGCTTGGTTTGGGGGCAGAGTCCAAAAGCCTAATAGTGCTGTATTGCATTCCCTGAGAGAAATAGTGCTTCCATTTGCCTTGAAAGTAGTCACGTAGGGTGGAATTATACAGCTGGCCAAGCTCACCTGTAAAAAACATAATCTGCTAAGGCTGCCCTCAGGTTAGTTCTTGCCATTTGGTGTCAACTGACCATAAATGAGAACTACCACTGTGAATCATCAGATGACATTAGAGTGCCTAATCATCTAAGATATTATTTTAGAAGAAAAAGCCTTACTGTAATTTTTCTCCTCAGACAAATTTACTTGTAATAATGCAAACGCCGTAATTAAAACATAAGATATATTTCTCTCTTGTGCAACACATTGGACAGTTAAAAGTTTGCTTTTTATAGTTCTGTAATGATAACTGAATCTCTGTATAGATGTTAGCCTATTGCAGGCTGAAGTAGGAGTACTTTGGAGTCACTGAAAAATTGTACTGTATCATTCAGTAACATAGAATTTAATTTCAGAAGGCTAACTTACATTTCTAGTTGAAACGCTGTTCATTTATGATAATTGTAACAAAAAGCAAATGTGTCACATGCAGAGATAACACACCTCCTTCTGAATGACTCCTAGGAGAACGCATGGCAATTCTATGCCTGCAAACAGTTGCGTGACTTTATTTTTAGTATGCAAGATCAAGACCTAAAAACATCATTGACTCACATGTGAGTTAAGAGAGGTGCTGATACTAGGTTGCCCAAGCAGGTGAAAAGTGTACCCCATCTCTCAAGGATGCAAAAGGAAATACAACTAGATTTAAAATCCCCTTTTTCTATGCAGCTTTTCACCTTTCCCACTGACATTTCCTCAAACATCAGTTCTTCTCTAAGTAAGGCAAGCACATTTAGCACTGGCTTGAAGTAAGCTGAATTTTGGTATAAAGCTTATAGTTTATAGTAGGGGAGTGTTTGTTGACAGCTGTGGACATTGCTTAAAGACAGCTGACCCAAACTTTTCTGCAATCATGTATATAAAGTGTTCAATGAATAAACCACAAAAAGTGTTCTGCCTCCAAATACAGAAGTAAATACTTAGGATTTCAGAAAATGTGGCTGCTACTCTGCATTTTAGAAGAGATTTCAGTGAAGGCATCGTTAATGAACCTAAAGACCTATGAGTCATCTGTAGTAATATAAACAATAAAATACAAGAAGTAACTATTTCATGTTCATCCTAACTCAGAGGACTGCAGTGAAGACTGAGACATAAGTTCCTTTAAAACCAGCCACCCTTTGCAAAATACAACCTATATTAACAGGAGGAAAGGTAGAATTTTTTTTATTATTGATATTTTGACATTTTTACTGCAAGATCAAGTAACTCTTTCTAAATCTCCAGGAAGTTTTCTGCCTCCATACAAGTGACTTAAACATGAATGAAATCCTTTATAAAAATTGATTAAAACAGATGTCATGATCAATGGGCTGCTGTTTATTATGAAATATAAACTTGAAGACTGCATTGATTTCAGTGAAATAATCACATGTCTTCCTGGCATCTGAGAGTACAGAATAACCACCTGGGAATATATCATGCTTGCAATGGTCAAGAAAATTCTGGAGTTAGTGGCATCATGCTGAACAACAGTCTAAGCAGTAACCATAGACGTTTTCTAGATTCATGAAAAATTATGAACATGTATCAGACCATTGTTAACTATTTTCATCTCTGTCTCTCAAAACAAGGACAAGACAATTTACTTTTTGTTGATGAAAAACCCATTTTTGACACTTCGACTGAATTGGAGTTAGAATAGCATAGACCATTTCAGTGGAAGTGACCTACAATGAGGTCACCCTTCAGCTTCCTTTTCTCCAAAGTAGCAGAGCCCGAAGTCCACAGCCGCTTCTCATAGGACATGCCAACCAGCCTTTTCACCAGATTTGTTACCCTCCTCTGGACACAGTCAAGGACCTTAATATCTTTCTTAAATAGCGAATCTCAGAAATGCACACAATGTAAAGGTGAGGCAGCACCAAAGCTGAATACAGTGGGATAATAACCTCTTTTGACTGGCTGCTTATACTGTGTCTGATGAACCCCAAGATGTTATTTGCACTCTCGGCTGCCAGGGCACACTGCCGACTCAACTTGAGGCTGCTCAACCAGGCAAAAAAAGCATTGGATGTCTCTGCTTTTATTTTTTTCATCTTTTTTAGTCAAATGACCATCTTCAACAAGTACCAGTCTAATGTTTTCTTTAGACCTCCTCTTAAAAAAGCCCTTCCTCTTACCTGAAACAACACTGACCAGTCTCAACTCTAATGGAGCTATGGCCTTTTGTGTCTTTTTCACAAATATTTTCTGTGTTTCCATGGCAGGATAGGTAGCGCTGAGTCAATAAAAGAAATTAAAATCCCTGATGTCTCTCTGTTGAATTCCATTGGAGGGACACTTTTGGTGCCAGCTCATCCCAATAGCAAAGATTTCCAAGCTGTCTTCATGATATAATGATGCTGAGTATCATTATTTTATAACACCTTATTTTTATTTTTTTTGCTTGCATGTTTTTTAAACAGCCATGGAGAAGAATACGATTTCTTTTTCAAGAAAAGGTGATTTCCTCAGCACTGTGAACATAATAATAGTCCCTTTATTAAGGAAAAGGAAAGAAGTAGGAAGCCAACCCTGATAAATCAGTAAAATTTGACCCATTGCACACTGCTAATATGAGAATAGTATGCAAACATCAGATAAAATACAAATTAAAGAAAACTTAGCTAACCCAGAAGACAGAAAAGGCTGTTGGCCTTGATAAGGTAAAGCAATAACTAAATAACTTTACAGAAAGGGAGTTTGAACTTCCAGTTTGGGGGATGGGACAGGACAGGAAACCCAAATCTCATTTTTGAAACCTGATAAATCCATATTCCTACCAAGCTTTCAGGACTTAATATTTATAAAATTCTTTGGTTGTACCTTTTTCAGTATCACTCACTCAACCATGGCAGATGGCTATGGCCAAAGCACAGAAAACCTTTGTTAAGAAAAGTTGATGGAAGCAGGGGCAGCAGTTTATTTCCTTGGAAAAGTAAGGTAATTTCCTAATAATTCAAGCTGCTTTTTCAGCACAATAGCACTGTAAATATTCAAATTCTATTGTTAATACGATACTCATTGTTTATTGGTTTACTCTGCTTTTTTTTTAACAAGTTCGGAACACGTTCCGTAGCTTTATCAGGGGTTTGGGACATTTTTAATTTGAGCACTACAAGTTTCTATCATCAATAAAAAAATATTCTTTTTCTTCACATTAGAAAAAAGAAACACTCACAATTTGTGTATTTCTCCTACCATTACTACAGTTTTACATTTGATAAATATCACCTCAAATCTGCAAATACCTATTCAGCCTTAATATCTGCAAGTGATCTCAGTGGAATTGACAAGTAGGATTTACAGGATACCCAGTGGCATCACAGCAATCTTTCTACTGACTTAAAAGAAATCCAGGTGAGTCATCATGAGAAATTTAAGGACAAGAAGGAGTTTGTCAGTCATTCCTGAATCATTTGTGCATTTCTTACAAATTCTGTGTCAAATACAGTCTTGCAAGAAGAATTTATCCATAAATAAAGCTTTCTTTTAAAGGTAGCTTGGGGCCCCTAATTACTTATTTGAAATTCTGTTTTTCAACATGATGTGTTGTAACATGGTCTATTAGTATTTACAATGCTGTTTTAAAAGCCACTGTTGCTGGTATAATTGACGTAGGGTGACCATTCCTACTTCTGTGCACCACCTGCCTTTTTTGCTCAGTGGTAATCATACAACAGCCCTGATTAAACTAGGGTAAGATCTTACATGGGTGTGGCACATGAAGAAACAATTCAATGTTTTCTTTTTCTTTTTATAGAGGAAAATGATAGTGAGCGTGATTTAGCTGTCATCTTTTCCTCACACCACTTTTCCTGACTAAAGACCCAGCAGCCACCAGCCCGCTTGCATTGCCAGTGCTTAGCATAGTCACTCATGAAATAATGATGGGCTGAGAGAGACGCTTCACTAACCAGCCCTGAGCCATCTCTTAGCTGCTGGAAGAGAGCCACAGCCAGCCTGCGCTGTCTCAGAAAAAAACACTTATTCTGGAGAGGAACCTTGTCTTTTTCTTTAAAACATCCAATTGTCTGCTGATCCTTGAAGAAGCTGGTATTGATTCAACCTCCCGTCAGCCCAATATCCAGCTTCTCAGTTCTAAGCAAGCAGAAACAGAAATGAGGCAAAGGCTAACTATGCACCCACTGTAAATTACAACCTGAAAACAATCAGTTGTGGATGTAGGCTATAAGGTATAATGGGAATAGCAACAGCACTGTCTATGATCGATCAGCTGCTGTCAATACTATTTCAATCTGTTGGGATCTGAGTTCAGCATTTGTCAGTCTCAAGTATGAGCTGTATGGGCTCCAGCTGAAAGTAGGACTGAAGAAGTTTGCAAAAACAGTTTAAATCTGTCCTGAAGAACAGTAAAAGGAGATTCCGTGTCTCTTTGTGAAGTATCCTAATGTTTATTTTTCATATTCAGCATTAATTTACAACTATTACCTAAATGACCAAGCTGATAGAAAAATGAAGAACATTCTGAGAAGTTTGCAGAGGCAGACACCCACAGAGGCAAATTAAGTCCCAACCCCATTTTCTTTACTGACACTAAGCTGCCTCATTCCTAAGTAATCAAGTAGTTCTGTGAGACTAGAAAACTTCAGCCTACCCTCTGTCTATTGATTTTTCCTTTTCCTTTTCTATACATGCCTTTTGCTCTGCCACGCAGACAAAAGCAATAAAATAACCTAGACTTCAATATTCAGCACAATTCTTCAGCAAAACAGCACCCTAGGAGAACAGAAAACCACTCTTCTGCTTTCTGCACTGGCTTTCCAGAAAATACGAAAATAAGGGTCAAAATCTTCCGTTTCCTCTTTAAGCCTGCTGCAGGCTGACTACATTGCTGACAGTTCAGTTCTTCTGGCATGATGTGCTTTTCTATTATAAGTGTATAGCTTTCCTGTTTCAGACAGACAGCTTTCTTGAGCAGCTGCACTGCAGATTGAACTCATGTGGAAACTAAGGTTCATCACAAAACTCAGCACCTTCTCCTGCCTAGGCTTCTGGGTTTTTTTTAATGCAAATAGAGGTTGACATGCGCAGCAGAAGAAAGTTTCCAAAAGTGTTCTATCCAATCTAAACACATCACTGCCCACATGACTCTTTCTGCACATGAAAAGAGAGGAGAGGAGAGGAGAGGAGAGGAGAGGAGAGGAGGGGAGGGGAGGGGGAGGGGGAGGGGGAGGGGGAGGGGGAGGGGGAGGGGGAGGGGGAGGGGAAGGGGAAGGGGAAGGGGAAGGGGAAGGGGAAGGGGAAGGGGAAGGGGAAGGGGAAGGGGAAGGGGAAGGGGAAGGGGAAGGATACCACCCTCTAGCCAAGGAAACTCATGGTTGAGGTAGTTAAAGATGTCACTTTGATGGCTTTGCTTTAATATCAATGCAGACATTGATATTTACCACCTTGGTCTTTAGCATGAAAATGAGAGCACCTGTACTTACCAGAAGAATCCTAATACTGTACTGCCTTACAGTCACAAATGTAAAGCAAGTGTGGATGTCATGGTGATACTGGTTTTTTTAACAGCCTTGGAACTCTCTTTGCTAAAGCGGAACTGATTGCACACAGGGAGAGGCAATGAACATCCAGATCACAGCAATGCCAGTGAAAAGATGGTTTTGTAATCCTGGTTATATAAAGCAGTTGTAAGTTTGCCTTCATCTGTCAGTTCAGGTTGGTTTCACGGCACAGTTCTTTTACCAGACTAGCAAAAAGGTTGTGGGCTGATGTTTAATAATTTGTGCAGGTCAAGAAAATTCTGTTAAAGAAGTATAACCAATTGCATCTCAACACTTCTTTACTTAAATGGAAAATTATGAACCTTGTGCTGGTTTCAGTCTACATCTCTACAACTCTTGTGAAGACTACACAAAAATGGATTCATTCTTGAAGGTTCAAACCCTACAGGACTGAAAAAAATCTGTGATAGCTTAGTATTCTCCAGTTTTTCATTTATCTACGTTTCAGCTTAAAACAGCAGTGAGTTTTGTTCACCAAAGAAAACATTTGAATCATTGTATTACTTGGGCCTTTTCTTTTAATTCTTTACAGAATTAGAGAGTGTGCCTTTGACATAACTTGTAAAAAATACGTGTTAAATGTTGAAGTCATGCACTGTTAAAAAAAATATGTAAAAATATGTTCTAAATTCAGCCAGGTTTTTTTGTTTATCTCGGCTGATCATGAATTCTCTGAAACACAGAAGGTCAATACAGTTTGGCAGGCAGTGTTACACTATCAGCATTAATGGGACGCATCCTAATGTAGAAATATTGCACCTGTTATATAGTGACTTAAAATAAGGCTTCTTTACAAACACATGAGAAGCCAATAGGTAGGTGCTGCAGTAAGCATTAGAGGTCTCCAAGCAGAGGGTGGGATATGGGACCACTTCCAAGCCTGATGAAACTCCAGTTGTGTCTCAGTCATGCAACAAGATTAAATTTGGGTCCATATCATCTACCTCCACACTTCACAATATTTCCAGTGGGAGGGCAGTTCCAGTTATCAAGCAGGGATGGAGCTGTTGTGTACACTGATAGATCTCCCAGTCTGACAACTGGGACACCAGGATCCCAGGGAACACTATAGTACACCAATGTGCAGCTCACATGGCCATGACGACTGATGAGCATTATAAAAAGCCCAGTTCATTTTCAAGTGCCCTTATCATTAACAGTCACTGACATTTTTAAGCAACATAAGAAAACTCAGCTGCCTGGCCTTTTGAGAGCCTGGCCTTATTCTTTTGCACAGCCAAATTTATAGAACCATAGAATCATACGATAGTTAGGGTTGGAAGGGACCTTATAGACCATCTAGTTCCAACCCCCCTTCCACCAGACCAGGCTGCTCAAGGTCCCATCCGACCTGGTCTTGAACACCTCCAGGAATGGGGCATCCATAGCTTCCATGGGCAACCCATTCCAATGTCTCACCACTCTCATGGTGTCTATGCATACTGTAAAATACCGGCAGATCAGTTTCATAGCATAACTTCTAAGGACTGTGCATGCATTACACTAGGTAAATTCTAAGTAGATAATGTTAAATTTGTCGTTAGAGGAAATGAGTAACAGAGATTTGAGACAAGAAAGCTCTTCTAAGCAAGCAGATTCGGAGAGCAATTTTGCCTTTTACCAAATTGTGCTGAACTGCTGATCCACACACCACAATTAGGGACTAGGATTGCTGATGCCAGTATAAAAATATAAATTTGGCTATTTTATATCACACATCATACGTTAAAAGAATATCAGAGGATTTATTGTAAGGGAAATATAGGTCATATTTAGTTCTCAGGTACATTGGTTCCCCGTTGAGCATGGGGCTTTACTGGACATCATGTTTTAGATTTCAGACATTCACACTATGAATTGTTTCCAAAACCGATCTTGGCCCCAGCTGAATGTTCCTTTTTTTATCATTTCCTTTTTATTTATGATTCACCACATTTATTAATATAAAAGCTTGCACTGCAGAACCAGTCTAAAGTATACCCCCTACGTACAATCTGATCTCCAGATTACTAGCAAAATTGCTGCCTTTGTATACTTATGGGCTGACGTGATAACTGAAAATAACTTCCATTAGCACTATAAAAACTCCAGCTGATACCAAATGAATTTCATTTGATACCAGCAGAGAAAAATATTGGCTACTGAGATATTCTTTGTTCATGATTATTTACAGTTAGTTAGAATCCATGTACCATTCAGGAATCAGAAGTCTCCAGATGTTTTTGTTTACATCAAGTTCTTAAACACAAGCTTTTCCCTGTATGACTACCTAACATTCATACATTTATATGAAATTCTCTCTTAGTTGATATGGTTCTTGTGCCTTTGATTCAATGCAAAAAACATTCCTTGTAGAGGGACCACAGGAGCTTGACTACCATCTAGTTTGATTTTATCTAACTTCTTTAGAATTTGCTGAAAAAAATTGCTCTTTAGACTCATGGAAGGCAGAAGTAACCAGTGTTACAGGCTATGGTGAAATTACTCTTTTCTCAGTATATTGCCAAACCATATTGTACATGCAAAAACAGGGCACTGTTGTGTCAAGACAAGGCTAAGATGCCATGCAAATATTTAATGTCACTGCATCCCTAACTGAATGATTGTGTGCTTCATTAGTTGAAGGGCAGGTCACAGTGATTATGTTAGAGCATTTCAACTGATCAGCAAAAGCGAGTATCTTGATGGTTAGTTTGAGTGCTCTGGTGCTTTTGGATAGTTCCAGTTGCTTTCTTCCAAAGCAAAGGGAGGGCTCTTGGAAATGCCACTGTGAAACAATTCCGCTTACAAGCTGCAGACTACTTACAGTTTGTCTTTGCTGTGCAATTCCTGACTCCGGGTCTACAAACACCCCCCATCAAAAATCAAAAAAATAAAACCACCAAAAAATAAACCACAAAACCCAAAACCAAAAAATATAAGCCAAAGCCACAGTTAAAATCTGTTGGCTATCTATTTTCTTATGCAACAATAAGGTCATGAAAAAAGAGGTCAGTGGATTACATAAATATAATGTTCTTGTCTGCTGAACAGATACTCTAAAAATAGTTCTGTTTTTAGTAGTTCATTTATCGCTTCTCAGTTTCATTCAATTTACATATAATTAGGAACTGTATTTCAACAAAGACCCTTTACGTGGGGTTTATTTTGTCTGTCTATCTTATGTTTCAATGCTTTCTATTTTCTAGGTGAGTATGTATTTTCTAAGCTTTTTATTTTTCTATTCAGTTTTGCAGAATCACAGAATGGTTGAGGTTGGAAGGAACCTCTGGAGGTCACCTAGCCGAACCCCCTGCTAAAGGAGCTTCACCTACAGCAGGTTGCAGAGGAACAATTTCGGGTGGATTTTGAGTATCTCCAGAGAAGGAGATTCCATAACCTCTCTACTCCAGTACTCCGTCATCCTCACAGTAAAGTTTTTCCTCACATTCAGAGGGGTATTTCCTGTGTTCCTCTTTGTGCCCATTGCTCCTTGAAAAGAGTTTGGCCACATCCTTCTGACATTCACCCTATAGATATTTATAAGCATTGATAAGGTCCCCTTGCAGTCTTGTCTTCTCCAGGCTATACAGACTGAGCTCTCTCAGCCTTTCCTTGTACTCAGAGCAGAAATGAAGCCACTTCCAGGCAGAAGCTTATAGGGTGTAAAGGCAGGTACCTAAGATGTGGGATACTGAGAACTCTAGAAGCTGTAATTTCGGTGGTTACAACATGCACCTAAGTGATTAGCTCTTGGCAGACATATTACTTTTCTACAGCTCCTGGTGGATGAGTTTAATTCCACACATAATACAGCTTATTTCATGTTTTTAAACAACACTCCCAGTGATATTTAAAATCGTACCCTTTAAGTTTAGGTGCCCGAAAGTAAACATGTCATGTAGTTATAGAAGCCTCTGCTAATTCCTTACGAGCTAGCTTTTCTGTTTACATATCCAGCAGACTCTAAATTGTGGACTTTTTGTTTCTTCTTGTCTTCTTTATAGTTTTCTTGAAAAGAATACTGGACACAGAACCACATTTTGGTCACAGTTAATCCCAGCTACAAGAAGCCCTACTTCCAGAGCGTGTTCTTAACTGTTTCTTCCCCTGAAAGAGTAAAGTTTGAATGTATTCTGATTTTCTCAGAATCAAGGCAGCAAATATGTCTAGAGACTTCTATCCACATCTTTTTGGACTTTCATACTCACATTTTGGTATCAAGGTCTGAATAAGCTTGGCCCACTTGCCAGAGACTACTGAGGCCAGAGCAGAATTTTGTGGCAAGGCTGTGGACAATATGTGCAACCCCGTATTGTGGGATGGAAAATCGAGCTCTTCAGTCAGTATCTGGGCAAATTACTACATCCATGTTCTACTCAGCACCAACACCACTTAGGTCCAAAAAAGATGCACAGCCAGGCCGAGCTAGCGCCGTCCCTCTTGCCATTGCACTGCTAGAGTATGGAGCAAGTTCAGTTGAAGATGAAGGATTTGTGCACCACACCACAGTGAGCTGTGCAAATATGCTTAAATGCTCAAATATGCTTAGATGCTCAAATACATTTGCTAGTTCCAGCTTAGGTGCGCTGGGTTCTATTGGTACTATTCAGCACAAGTAAGGACAGTAGAATTGTGTTCCCTGCTAGGCTTCAGTAACAAGTATGGAAGGGGAAATCTCAATCACTGGAAAAGGTCACTTAACTGGAAAAATATACTTAAACATTGGCTAATTTTGTATGTGCATATCCAGCACTCCCTACTATTTTAGGAAAAATATGTTTGAAATAAAATTGCGAACTCATACAACCATAATCTACATTTTTGAGTCAGAATTTATAAAAGTTACATTGTGTTCATTAGAAGGTAGACAACTTCCCATTGTCTTTGTTGAAACTCTTTCTGAAGGAATTTTCAAAACTTTTTCATCTGTCTCCTTAATTGGGAGACAAGAGTTTTTCCAGTGGCTCTTACTGTAAAATCTTCATAGTTGTTTAAATAGTTGTCATCTGGCTTTGTTTTGGAGTTGAAGGATAGTCTTTCCAACATAAATTTCTTGACCACCCAGAAATAACAGATGGGTTGCTTATACCAAACACAGAAAACAAAACAAAATCTACCACATTTTTTACTTTTAGGAATACTGTTAGGATATTTATTTCTCCAGCCTCCAGGCTTTCCACTTAAGATCTCCAGGGCAAACACTTGTTCTGAGCATTCCTGCTGAAACTTTTTCTGCATGCAGTTTTAATCTTTGAAAGGAGCTGGATATTATTTTTTCTGTTTTCTGAATAACAACAAAAATACTAAAACAGTGGAACAGATGAAAGTAGGCAGCTTAATTATTTGCAGGATTTCAGGTTTGGTTCAGCTGGAGCGATTTAAGAAATGAGATTTTGTTTTGATCAGTAAGCAACCCAGTAGAGTACAATACCTCATAGAGCTCTAGCTAGTATGGATTGTCTATAATGTATTTCTAATAATGACAGCTTAAGACCTTATAACTTGCATCATTGTCATTAATTTTGCTTCCACAGTGTTCAGGGAACTGGAGCCAGTGAGTTTTTCCTCTTGGAGGTTTGTTATAGGTAGCAAAAGAGAATGAATAGAGCACCAATTTAGACAGCACTGGTGCAATAAAAGAGGTGGCTTTGAGAATAATCCAAAAAGTAGAACAGGGCAGAGCCTGTCTTAGCCTTAGCCTTGAAGACAAAGTGAGTAACTTAAAATTTATTGATCTGTTTCAGCATCAAAAAGGCGTTTTGTAAAGAAGAGATGAGTCATAAGTCATAATTAAGGATATATACTCTTTGGTTTACCCATAAACATAAATGTGGGATGATTTTCATGATCACGAAAGTGAAGTGAGAGTCAACCCTGAAACATATTTTCTCCAATCTGTCAATGTTGGTGTTATGAAACCCCTGTACAGAGCCATTCAATGACCTTCAAAGTGCCTGATATGCAGGTCCGTTTAGCTGACAACTGGCCAATTTTCAAAGGTAATGACAATGGAGAAGTAGGGATGCATATTGTCTGTAAGGTACCTTAAGCTATACTTACTGTCAAATAAGCTTTTTTTTCCTGTGGAGAAAACAGAATGTGAGTCCTTTAAACTCACATCAGATTGACAGATTGGAAACATAATGCTGAAAGATTGATTATTCTGCAGCTAAACCTGTACTTACTAAATGATGTTATACACCCAAAAACTGACTGAATAAATGGCTCAATTTTTAATTTATTATTTATTTGGATTTAAGAGCATATAAAAAGTGGGTAAAGTGTGTTTTGACATTTTAAATTCCCCTCCCCAAATCAGACTACAAAGAAAAAACCAGCAGCAGATACTGTTATATACCAAAGAGTGGTATATAAGGAGGCAATCCTCATAAAAGATTACTAGAGTATCTGATTTTCTGGTGTTTTTCCAGCCTGAATCACTCTTGCAACCTAAGGAAAAATCATTAGTTCTCTGGCAATTTATGAGGGTAAGACTAGTTTCTATGGACCTAAGGCACATTCACAGTTGTTCCTCTTTCCTGCTTTTGCTGAGAGCAGCTGTAGCATTGGTTTCTGCATTTCTCTGTCAATACAGAAGGAGCTGATGCTGATTTTACTCATTATTAAAATTCTTTTCAGATCTTGCCTGACAAGCTAACCTCTTTACAACTTGTGCAGCCACAGCAAGACAAACATATAAAGCACAGCACGTGATGTAGGAAATGAATTAATCATTTTGCTGAAGATGGACGTGCCCTGGGGGGCATGAGCTCCTGCTTGCAATGTGAACAGTATAACGCATTCTCAGTTAACGTGACAAGGAACTAGGCATGAACAGCCTGAAAAAGCTTCATTTCTCACCACCACCACTCTCCAGAGAATTATCTTCTCTAACACAAAACCTAATCAACACTTGAAGATAACTACTCAGGTATCTAAGACAGAAATGAAATTGATTAGAATTATATGGTTTATCAACTTCAGTTATAGACATTCTTCCTTTACCAAGAAAGAAGAGATCTGAACCTTGTACAAAGTAACATCTCCTTTCTAGGTCTTTCCACGACCTAGATGTCTCTGTACAAACACAGAAAACCACTGTGAGGACCAGAGGGGTGTCCTTCACAGAAACACTCATTTGGCACCCAAAATCTATTGTTTTATTAATATCTAACGACCATTTTCATACTGCTTGTTATGAATGCTCAAATCAATCATCCTGCCAATGATATCTAATCTCAGGAGACAATGAGCCATTCACATAGAAAAACATCCCAGTAGGTTTCATGCCACATGGACATTTGAAGTTGTAGAATCATGAAAGTTCATCATGGCTTCCCTCTGCTGCCCCTATAAGCAGGAGCTAGAGTCTCTCAGTGATGGGTGATGTGTATCTCGGACACCTCTTACATAACAGCAATGACACCAATGTGAATCAATGGTGAGAAGCAGTAATGAAGATCTTTATTTAATTTTGACTACCTTGTAATCAGATATCTAGACTAGGATGAACATCTAACCAGTGGAGGGGACAGGCACTTTCAAAGGCCAAGCCTTCTCACTTCTCTCAGGCATTTTCAGGCATATGTCTTACCTGAGATGAATACAATTCTGGAAGTACGTCTCTCTCTTCTCTCTCTTTAGAAAGCGTGAAGAGAAGCAACTGGTTTCGTCCACACCTTATGCTGGATGTATAAGGTGATACTAGCATGACCTCAGCTCTGTTAAATTAACAATTCTAGTAAGCCAATTTATTTACTCAGACACTTGGTGGATGCATTTGTTCTCATGTCAGGATTAAATTGCTATGATACCAATATACCGAAACAGGTTCCTCTGGTATATGCTTCTAGTGACCTATTGTTTTAATCTATTCAGTTATTGATTGGTGGACGTTCACAAGAGGCCACTTAAGTCAATGAAAAGTCAGATCAGCAGGCTTGCATGAGTCTCACACAGCTATGCCTTACACTACCCATAAACAGTAAAACTTGAGTCACACATACAGTCTCAGTTTTACCATATCGTAATTCCAGTGCTAATGAATGCAGAAGATATTATTTAGCTGGTCAAAAAGATGCTAGTGTCCATTGTTGCTTCTGGGAGCCTCAAGTTTAGGATGAGTTCTATGAAACAGCAAGATCTGTAATATACGTATTGCTTTAAGCTTATTCTCTTTGCAGTGGAAGAAAGAGAAATAACATGAAGAAATATCCACATAGTAAGTAACACTATGGGTCTGTAGGATATGTGTGTTCAGATACTATATTTGGGCATGAAAACTCCAGAACTCCTTCCTAGAATTCAAAAATGGTTTATTTACCTTTCCTGTCAGTCTCATTTTTGCCCTTTCCAAGTCAACCAACTCAACTCTGTCTATGTTCAGAGCACACTGTCATCCTGAGACAGGACAGCTGTCCAGTAATACAGTTGTAAAATCTAAAAATAAGTGTCTAGTTTAAATTCAAGTCAACTCAAAACCTCCTTCTGTCACTTTTTCTGTACATAGGCGTTTTTCCCCTCAACACAAAAAAGCTGAATCCTCATGGAACAATATGGTGTTGGCATGTTACTCAGGAAGTTCCTAACTACAATTCCTCAACAACAGTTGCTGCATTCACACAGACAGGCAACATAACACCTGTGCTCCTTGATGCAATAGAGAAAAAAAACATAGTTTTCCACAGTGTGCTTTTTTTTTGATGCCTGACTTAGGTGTGTTTCACAATTAGCTGAGGCTTCTCATGCTTATTGAGAGGGGATGCTCTTTCTACCCAACATAGCTGCCAACACACTTGGAAAGCACCTCTCATGCATTTCTCATGTGAGGAAGTAAAGCACTTGAAATCCATTTCTGGTGAATATTTAATGCTTCTTTTGAGAGTACAAGAAAACAATGGGAATATTGAGCTTCTCTATCAGACCACGGAAGTGTCCACCTGTGTCCCTCCTGAGCATAAGCACCTACCAGTGTTGCCCTGGGATGATCTGAGCAATGTCCAGTCATTTTATAGCCAAGGATGCAGGAGACAAAGAGCTAGACAAGGAACCAGGACAGTGTCAGCAATAAGCTACCTCCACACCAGCATTCTCTGTCTGCCCCAGCAATGGACATGCTCTCAGCTGAGCTTGCCTTGGGCCTTCTGATCATTCTTTTTGAGTTTCTCCCACTCTGTCTAAGTGCTCCAGCTGCTAGACTCCTGTGCACAAGGTGAGAGAAGTTCTGACATAGGTCAAGTTAGACCTCAATGTATCCAGCTTTTTGTCATTCTCCGGGAATTTAAGCAAGTACCTGCCCGAAAACTAAAGCTACATAGCTTTAGGAAAAAAAAGTAGGCACTCGTGTCCCAAACATTAGTCATTTCAGCATGACTGTTCACAGGCAATCAATAATAACTACCAAAGGGGCTTTCAAATGAAGTAGAGTGGTATCTACAGAGCCGAGGTACATAGAAAAGTGTCAAGCAATCCTGCAAAATGAGGGGACCAGGTTGCTGTCTTACCTGAGGACAGATTTTAATCACTGCTAGTGAGTATTGTTTCTTCTAAGGTCAAAAATGCCAGGATAGTTTTATTCACGCCTGCCTCTCGTGTCAAATGAACATATCTGCATATCATTTTCAAACACTGGGCATATTGATGTGAAAACATTTTCTTGACTATCTGGAAAAATGTGATTACTTTGCAATGTCAGAACATTAAACTATGGAACACCGCAACTTATTTAAATCTGCCTTCAACAACATAAAGTGTAATTAACCCCAGATGTCGCAGAAATATGGTCTGCAAACTAGTAATAGCATATTTAGAGGCTAGATATTGCAGCAAACATTTTTTTTTTCCTTTCCGTATGATTTCCTTTTCTGTTTGCATGTCTCTGTTTTTGTTTCTGAAAAATCTAATCTTCTCTAATGAAACCCTATTATTACTCTGGAGATATACAACAGTGCAGCACCCTGGCTCTGCTACAGCATGGCGCCAAATGAAGTTACAAAAGAATTAAGTTTTTCCGTGCAGAGAGAAACATACATGCTTTACTCACTCTCCTACACCTAAAATTCACATGAGGAGAGGAGACACTTCTCACCATGTGGAAACTGTTAAGAGAATGTGAAAACAAATGTTTTTAATTGAAATTGTCATTGCTGAGCCAGACTGCTGTCTGGGGTATCTTGCTGAAAAGTGACAGCAGCAGCAGGGAAACAATATAAGAGATTGTAAAACTAGTTTCCATTCTGCACTAGTTCAAGGACCACATATTGGATGCTATCATGTTGTTTATTCTAAAACCTAACACTAAGGGTGGGAAGTCTCTTGGTGGCAAGGCTGAGAGTTTGGGAGGAAGGATAATCTGGGTCAGACACTGGAGATCTGGACTCCTCTGCCTCTAACCTGCTGACAGGTACCCTTGTGCTGCTCACATCATCCTCTCTACCTATGTCTCCTCTAAGGTCTGTGACTAGTCTGTCTCTTGACATCATCACTTCACTGAGGACAGGGACATTCTTATGGAATGTATCGTTAAATAACAATGTAATAACACTGTGAATGACAGTAGATTATAGTTTGCAGCTCTACCTTGGTTGGTCTCACTTCCAGTCCTGCTCTTCAAACTCACAGCAAGACACTCTGACAGAGATTTGATAGGAATGGTTGGACTTAATAATCCAGTGGGTCTTTTCCAACCTGGTGATTTTGTGATTCTGTGATTCTGTGACTTCTCAATCCTGGAATAATCCCTTGTAAAGGCTAATATTTCTTTAACTTGTATTCAGAAATTATTTTATATATCTGCTCTTTTTTACTCAGTGAAATTTTGAAAGTTTGACTATGTGAGATTTGCTTGTGCAAGCCTGGGTACCGTTGAACACGTTTTGTCACCCAGCACACACATCAGCAAAGTGTATTTCTCCTGGGTCTGCACTCAGGCACAGGGTCAAGTTGCCCTCTTTACCTCACCCAGAGAAGATCAAAGCTGTGACACCTCAGCCCTACCTCTGTTTCTCGTGGGAATATTAATAGTAAAATAATGTTCTGTAAGAACAGGTATCTAAAGCTAATCCTAGTATCTGGACGTCAAGCACAAAGCTGAGAGCTGATGCATGTATTCCCTTTCAGCTCCAGCTTCAGTCTTTAAAGCATCCATGAAAAGCCAATGTCATCTACTATTCTTTTGCTTTTGCACAAATTTACCCAGCAAAGGGTGAAAAGGGGTGAATCCCAGAAGAATCATTTTGATTTTCCACTTCTATGAATGATACAGACACGCTTTCACAGGAGGCAGGGAAAGCAACTCTTCCTAAGCCAGACTGATCTTTCTGAACTCAGAAGACAGAGCATTGCCAATTCTGTCAAAATGGTCTCAGTTACATGAATAAATCCGATAATATATTCAGACAAAGCCAAAACTATATGCAAAAAGATTCTACATCAGTTCACAGCATGAACAAACTACAAGGAAGCTTTTTTGTTTCAGACAAAGTGGAACAGAAATCAAAGAATTAGTGCAAATTTATATTCCGATCGAGAGAATTATGTAATGCTCACACTACCACTGAATCCATAAATAGCCTTACTCCTCCTGTGAGCTCTTGCCTCTATAGCTCTTGAAATATTAAATCCTTTTTGATAGCATCCTCTGGATTCTCAGTTTAAACACTGCATGAGCAAATTAAGTTCGTATGTATGTGTAATGTAACGTTCATGTGAGGCACCTTTTCATTTTGCATATGTGCATCTTTGATGTGGAAATGGGAATGCTTTGGGCATGTAGCATTCTGCACACTGTTCTGGCCTTGTGCACGTATGGCAAGAAGCCAACTGCTGCATCTTTCTCCTGGGAAGGGGAAGCACTTTTCCGTGCCCAGCTAAAAGGTGTGCACTCTGGGCATGCTCCGTGCTGTAGGTTGCAAACAAAATCCAAGTAAACACAGTCTCTCCTGTCTTCCTTCCTGTTCTTTGCAGGAAGGGAAGCTGAGCCCTAGAAAATAGAAAAGGTCACACACAGCTTTCCCACTCTGAGTTACTGGGGAAGCAGGACGTGGTGCAGCTCACCCTTGTACTCCTGTTTATACATATCCAGAGTCTGTTCAGCGTTGCCCCCTCTCATTAGGGACTAGACTTGATCCCCCAAGCGGTTTTTTTTTTTGTCCTTCAAGTCACATTTTAAGCACATATCACCCCCGCTTTGTGAGTATGCTTCCAATTCTAATTCAAAAGCTATCTCCCTTTGGCACAGATTTGTGTCTCCACACTTTTGTGATGGAAAATTATAAGCTGAAATAAATAATCATGAGTCTGTGGTAGCAGAAAGAATAATGTCCCCTAAAGGAAGGAATCCTCAGCAATTTCAGTTGTCTGCATAATTAATTTTTTTGTGTCCCTCATTTGGAGTCTCTGCCACACTTTGCAAATCCACACCAGGGCATTGCAGCTACTGCTTCAGGGCATGGAGCGGAGTCCCATTTTGGGAGTCTTATTCCCACTGAGCAGATATTATACATTCAAGGAATCTCACTGATACCAAAATGACTAACCATGTGAGTGCAACTCACTGCATCAATAAGCTACGTGACCTACCAGATAAATTAGTATTGCTGTGCAAATGTATTGCAAAGTAATGCAAAAGCTGTGTATTATGTATTATTTTGCAAAAGGAATGGGTTGAATCACCTAAGACCCTCACCCTACAGCTGGCTGAGGTGGGAGAGGGTGGGTTGTTCTGGTTTAGTTTTTCCTAAAAGATTTGTATAGTTAAAATAGAAAATACAAACTTGTTGGGGAATGGTAAACAAGGGTTTGGGTGCAGGAAGCTGGAATGAGTAGTCATAAGACAAGTAGATGCCAAGTAGGTTTGATCTTCACATAGTTTGCCTCATTCCTCTAGTTCATATGCATATTATTGTTAATATCAATCTCCAGGCAGAACTGAGCACCAGATGCTAAATGTTAAGCATGCCATGGAAATGATAGGTTTTGTGTATGTTTTTAAAATGTCAGTCTAATTCAGACTCACATCTAAAGTCGCCTTTCAGCTATACCACTTGCTTCCACAAGTGTCTGTAGTATTTTAATTATTCACATTTTCACAATATGCTGTTCCCTACTCTCTGAGTGCAAATGCAGAGTTCATAGGCTGACACTTTTTTCATTGCTTATATCCACTTCAGAATCAGCTCAAATTATTTTGAACTATATTTTCTATGCCATAAATTACTCTGTTTGTGAGTTCACCATCTATAAAGTATGTCCTTTTTGCCATAACTGTCACATGATATCTCTCATCTTTTTCCATAGCATCTGTTCTGCATAAAGCATGAAGAAATTGTCTTTGGTTTGTTTTGACTTGACTTGTTTTTTATTTTTGCCTTCATTTTTTTTAAGTGAGAATGTGCCAAGTGCATTTTGTACAGGGTGATAAGTAGTCTTGACATACTTCCTCCAAAACAAGATTTATTAACTTAGAACCTCCCCTTAATTTAATTTCAATTTCCCTAAACCTGCTGCTATACCATGCCCCTTTTTAGACTGACCTCACTGAACACAGCTGCTATTTGTTATGCATTATCCTCTACTAAAGTTCAGACTTATTTAAACAACAGAAAGAAATCACTGCCTCTACCTTTCTTCCTTCTGCTCCGCAATTATGAATAATCCCCCTGTGATGGTTGATTTGACTGGGTTAGCAACTAAACTATTTGAGGGAATACAAGCTAGGCTGATTTACAAAAAACACCAGTTTAATAGACTTCAAGGCCAGGGGGGCTGCTGTGATTATATGGGGTTAAATTCCCACAAAACAGTAGGCTAATTCCTGGCTGAGTTAAATAATATATGTTTTTAAGCCAATTCAGTTTTGAATTAAAGTTACTTCCCTTGGCAAATCGTTCAAATGATTAATTACTTCTGCTTTTTAAAACTTTGAACTCCTCTTGAAATGTCAAGCTTCAGTTGGTAGTCCAAACACATACACAAGCTCTTGCTTCTTCCACAGGGTTAACAGCTTCTCTAAGAGTCAGATACTCCCACTGTCTCCAGGGGTGTTGAAAGGCTACTCTCAGCTCAGCTTAGGATCTTCTTTTTTTTCTAAGAGGCTAAAGTGGCTGCTTCCACAAGCAGCAATCTTCCCTTATGGCAGAGTATATTTACCATACTTGCAGTCATTTTTATTCCTTTCTAAAATCCCTTTGGATTTCAAAAACCATCCTTTCTAAAATCTCCCCAGTTTTCATTATCTCTTACTTTTCCCCTTTTAAGCCTGGCACTAGCATGGGGCACAATATTCTGCAAAAGAACCTGATGTTGCTGTACAGGAGGGGCAATAAAAGCTCATGCTCTTGCCTGACACCCTGTTGTTTACACATCCCTGGCTCTCATCCATGCTCTCAGCCAGCACATCTTAGAGGAATTATAGAATCACAGAATCATAGAATAACCAGGTTGGAAGAGACCCACCAGATCATCGAGTCCAACCATTCCTATCAAATGGAATGAGGAAGCTCATGTTCAATTTGTCAACCAATGAGACTGGGTAAAAAAATTAAAATATAACTGCTTTTAGACCGAAAATTTTAAGTCTACTTTTCTGGCTTTTTGTTATGCTCCAACACATACACAAAAAAGATGTAGCAAATAAAATGCTTCGATCAAGATTTGCTGCTGTAATTACCCTTGGATACAACAGCTTGCTTTCTCTCTCCTTTCTTCAGTGGGTGAGGCTTCCCAGACAAGCTAAGAGCTGAGAAGAGAAGATGAAAATGGTGACAGGAATCAGAATGACAAGGAGCAGAGCCTTATCCCCAGCAAGGCACCAATGTCATCCTTCTCCTGCCATGTGTGTGCCCTGGTGCCAAGAGTGGCAGTGGCACAGCATGGCATCATCAGGCCTGATGTACAGAGTGATTCAGCAGTGCACATCATCCAAAACCAAATACCATGGTGCTCTACAGCCAGGTCTGTGTACTGGGCTTCCCTTTTATATCACAGCAGTTTGTGCTGTCCAGAGTCAGATACTCCCAACAAAAATCATCCAATTCAAGAACAGGTCTACTACCACATATTTGGTCTTCTGCGAAGTCTCCATTGCCCAGACTGCAATCCCCTCCTTCCCCATCCATCAGGCATGCACAACCCTTCTGAGATGTGGTTACAGATTTGGCAATTGGTTTTTGAACCCTGCACCAGGAAGGTGCAGAGGGGCACCAGCCCTTCCTCCCCAGCTATCATTTTGGGTTGGACCCTGCACTGTTCGTGTAGAAGATTGTTGCACTTTGGACAGCCTCAGGAGCTATATAGACAATTAGTACATTCTCTTGTCATGGTTTCACGTCTGTATTTCAAAGACTCTTTACTTTGTTTTTCTGTAGCAGTCGCTCCTCTGCTGCAAGAACATCTGAAGGCTCCCAGTCTCAGATGTCTACTCTGCTATCACTTTCTCCCACTCCTGTTTCTTTATTTTAGCTGATCTAATGTTTTTATCCCAATATGCTCACTTCAAAAATGACTAGTTGTTTGTTCTTTGCTTCTATCCCTTTTTTTCATACTCTTTCTTCACAGCTCCTTATATCTTTGAGAATAAATATTTGTGTTTTCCTATCCAATATGAGTTATGAAAACAACAACCAAATGGCTGTTGGTTCACATCAACTCAGCCACACTGCACTGATTCACTAGGCACACATTGCATAACTTAAAAAAAATATTCTTAATACATGTATTACACAACATCACCTTTTTGATTGTCACAGTCTGGAAAGTATGATACAGAAAGTTAACTTTCAGAGAAAATAGAACACATGGCAGTTCAGTAGAGTTTCAGATAAAATTTCCCTGCGTTTATTACTCTTTTGGTATAGCTGATCAGGATTTAATCGCTTTCCTTTTTTCAGTATAGCTTTGCATAGTGCCAATAAAAGAGATGTATTAAAAGAAAAAAAATTGAGACAGTCAGAAAGAACCAAGAAATTCTTTCTGCATCTAACAACTAAATATCAATTTATGTGCCACCTTGTCTTATGATTCAATATGGCCTTGACTCAGCAAAGTTCCCAACGACACACTTAGCTCTAGCCCTGCAAGTAGTCTCATTGACTTTACTTAGCCATATGTTTGAGTTTGACTGAATAGAGACCCTTAACAGATGTAGCAAGTTTTATTAAGTGCAAAACTGGGGAGAACAAGACATCTGGCTTTCTGATTAGTCTGAAAATTGGGAAGGAGTACTAGAAAGGTTACTTGTATTTGTGAGGTTTAGTGTGGGGATTGACCAAAAAAAGCATTAACTTTTTCTTCCCAAGCACTTCTCTCCCTTCCTGACCCAGACATTGCTAATTTGGATAAATGCAAACCCAGGTTCATACTATTCTCGCTTGGGTTTGCAAAATCTGAGTCAAAAGGCTTTGCAAAATTAAAACACAGTTTAGCATAGTCTAGCTGCTACAGTGTGTTTAAGACTGAAACTGGCAGAAATGAGCTGGGACCCTGCAACTTACATGTCTTTGTTGGCCAGCCTCTGACATTAGCTTGCACTTATAGTCTGTCTCATGTCACCCCAAACTTTTCACAGTTATCTCTCCATAGGTTTGATTTCAGCAGAGCGCTCGAGGCATTTGCTTGCTTTTCCTCCTTTATTCACCCCTTCCATAAAATGGGAAGGGTTCTTCCTCTTCAGCTAGAACAACATCAAGCCCACCTCTTAGAAGGAAAGCAAATACAGCAAACAGACATTAAGCATGCAAAAGAATGGGGATCTTCACTGAAGATGTTTTTTGTTTCTGGTCCCTAATACATTACAAGAAAAAAATAAGGTGAGAACTGAAATCAGAGCACCACGTTTTGCACTGTTTTATACCCCTGTTCAGCTGACCTGATCTGACTCTGGTTGGGAAGCCAGCTTGGAAAGTGAAGACGAGGGAACATTTCATCACTGAAAGCTGGAACAGTAGGCTGTCTGACTGCAGCATTTTAAACAACCTCTAATTTCATAATTAAAGTTCAAGGGTGGCCAAAACAAAGACAATTACATCAATCAGCAGCTGCTAATGGACACCAGCAAGCCTTCTATTTCAATAAATCTACTGCTTCATAAAGATTAATTGTGTTGCATGGCAGAGGGTTACAAATGCATAATTATTAGAAATATTGCCTGGCAGTGGTGAAAGCAGCAAGACCTGGAGTTTGTTCTGCATCTTGGAGAATAACCAGTGTGGGGAGAGGCATGAGACAGCCTACTGAGTTCCACTAGTGCTTTCAGAAGAGATCCCTGTGGTACTGGGGTGGCTTATGTTCATGCAATGGATTGAGTTCCTCTTCGACTGAGTCAGTGACGTCTAGAGAGCCATTCAGCATCATCTGCAAGTGTTAGAAGAACAGCTGTTTGGATATCTTGGATTCTGTCAGTCAGGTGCACATTCAGTTGCTTATACTTAGGCATCTTGGTACCACCTTGGGCATCCGGTTTGTCACTGAGCAGACTCACAAGATGCAAAAAGTTGTATGACACACCTGGTATATGCAGAGAAGTATCTTGGGTACTCTATGGCATCTCAGAAAATACTAATCACTTATGCATAAGCAACTGACCTTCTCCAAGACCTCCACTAACTATAACAGGAGCCAGTACTCAGAGCTCACATGTAGGGACTGATATACAGATACATGAATTTTGATCTATTGTTGAGCTGAATCCCATTCCTGCTGACCCAGCAACATTCGTCTATCATACCCAAAACACATACTCAGGAAAAAGACTAGTGGTTACTGGCTTTTTCTCAGTTTTCTTAGGGCTCTTCAGATTCAGCATACTCATGAAGTAGCTTGTGATTCCTTTCAGCTTTCTGTTCTCCAGTCCCCATCCTCCCTCACTTATTTCATCCTTTTCCCTTCTTCCTTTTATACATCTTTCATCCACTGATCTCTGCATATAGAATGACCTTCCTCTTTCAATCTCTGCATCCTGAATGCTGTCATAGTCTTTAGAAATTGTCATGGCTGCCTGGTCTCATCAACATGGTGAGGCACCCCATCAAGGACCACTGGGGAGAACATCTACCACAGTTCTTGTTTTGCCAGCTTCAGACTTCAGTACTGGTCAAATTCTCTTGTACTAAACAAGATGTCATACAAGATAAAAAGCAGCAGCCGAGATTTTGAAGAATTATGGGATTCACATATCCCTGCTCTTTGAATTTACTATTGACTAACTCGAGACAATTCCCATTCTCTGTGCCAGCTGGTTTTGATGTCATTTGGAGATAGTGAATTGGGTATGCCATGTTGTGAAGGCATATAAACATTCTTTGAGCCAGGTAGTTTAAATGTGCATCGCTGTAATTCTCTTCTCAGGTAAATAGACCTGTGATACTGCCCGAAAGATACAGGTACATATAGGTCAGACACTTGGACACAGAATTAAGACTCAAAAGAGGTCAAGTGCCACTGTTTATTTGGTTATGAGGCATGCATCAAAAGCAGAAAGAGAAAGAAGGAAAGATAGAAGGAGAGAGAGATAAAATTTAGCTACCCACCATGACACTGCAGGTTCCCACCAGTCCAGTGGGAAAGCATTCTCCAATCCTCACCTTTGCTTTGCCCCTTTAAATGCTTGGGGTCACACCTTGCAAAGAGATTCATTTCACTTACTCCATCCCTTATTTTCAAAATATTTGTCAAAATATTCAGCTTCTGGCAGTTGTTTTACCTAGTGTCCAGCTCCTGGCAGTTGTTTTGTCTGGTAGCTGTATCATTACCATGATGGACCCTGCAAACCCATCCTGTTCAGTGCCACAGTCCACTTGCAGCTGTCTGGGCAGTGAGATCTTCAGGTCAGGTGCGATGCTGAGACAGATCAATCCTTTCTATGATATACTACAACTTGCTTAGAAAAGAAAATACACAGAACTGTTGAAATACATGTTTTAAAGGTTATACACAAGTATTGAATTACTAGCTTTAGTAATCTCTTGATCTAGCTCTTCCAGGAATTTCTGCCTTCACTGGATATAAAGCTACATATGGCTATATGTAGATTAAAAGGCTGGGCCATTTCCCCGTTCTTAGGTACATGTGCCATCAGTATCCCTAAACCAGGTCACAAGCCCTTGATGCATCTGTGTTTCCACAAAAAGGAAACAATAGCCACGCATTGAAAAGGGAATACAGATCCAGAAAGCAGTGGACCGGGGTGCTGGGTGCACCCAGTAACTAATTCAGATTTGGACTGTCTCCTGAACCTTCAGATTGTGCCCAATTTTTAATCCCTGAGATCAAGACTCTCACAGGCAGGGAGAAGACTGCTTTGTGTGCACAACACAGAGCAAGCTGTCAGCGCTGGGTAAATAATACATAACAAGTTTTATAACCAGGACTTAAAAATGTCTAACAGTTCTCTCGTGGCAGCTGCGTATTTGCTTATTGTGGGAACTGAGTGACATTTGAAAGCACACATCCAGGCAGCTAGTCAGTCTGGGGAGCTGTGCCATCCTTCCCGCCAGCTCCTGGTTCTAGCATCCGATCCATGACGCAGGGGTGACATTTGGTTCCAGCTCCAAGCAAATTGCAACAGAGGAATAGATTTGCCTCTTCAGAGGGATTTCTAGAGGTGTAGGAGATGCTGCTTTTGTAGAATTTAACAGCTCTGAATACACCAAAGGTACTGCTGCACCATCGTGCTTAGGGCAGCAGTGTCTCTTTGTCAGGTTTGTCTAGCATAGAAAAAGGAGAGGAGGTTTGCCTGTCCTTGAATCCTCCCCTCTGGAACTGGAAAGAGTTAGGAGTAATAGGTGCATTTTGCATCAGTTGTCATCTATAGTTCTCACTGATGTTATCCATGGTATTTTCATTCAAACTGGAGAAAACATAAAAGGTCAAATCCTTCACCTGGTCTTGTTTGTTTTTAAAGCAAAAAAGCATTTTTCATGGTAGTGCAGACCTGAAAGGAACCTCCCACACAATCAAATCCTATTTCCTGCTGTGTCTTTCAATAATGTGACTTCATCCCTTTCTCCAGTTGATTATGCTCTATCTTGAATCTACTCAGGCCTCTTGCAGCCCAGATCCTCATTCTTTCTCAGTTTAGAAACCTATTAATTTGCAGATGATGTATAATGCTAGCCTGTTTATATTATATTATGCTGTCTGCCATGTACTCTACCTTGCACAGTTCTGTTTCCCTGAGACATTTTGAGGGAGCAATCAGTCTCTACTTCATCCGGCTAAACAAGCTGAGTCCTAGTTTCTTTTTTATCTTCAGTAAAATCGCTTCCAAAGAGGAAATGTCTGAGCAACTCTGCTCTATGACCTTTGGAAATTTGTACCTGAGAAGGAAATCCATTTCTCTAGAAAAAGACCATGACATAGGGTGGCATTTTCACTTGTCTCTTCATGGGAGGGGTGTTGATCACCAGGAAAGGGTCATGCAAATGAACACTTTCAAGAGTGCAGCAGAGCCCATGCATGTCTCACTGCTCTTTCTACCCTTTGCCTTTGTGACACTAGTCTCATCTTGACTTTTTCAGCCCATTACCCATCTAGAACAGTCCCTTAAATTTGAGGTAACTGTGAAGAGGCTCTGTGCATCACTCAATATTCCCACAGAAAATTTCATCATTTACAACAAGCCAGGTTTCTCTCTCTGAAGCCCCAAGGGAATGGTTCCTCTGATTCTCCCTGTATAAAGGTTTATGTGATGCCTGCTGTTTGCACAAGGCTGTGAAATGAGCAGGTTTTTGCCTGCACCCTCTCCATCTGCACACAGACCAGTGGGATCCTTTGTAGGCTTTTGCATACGGTTAAACTAGCATGGAGTACTAGTGCTGCAAGATCAGCTCTTCTGCTTCAGGTTTTAACCTTGTATTTTTCAACATACAGAGAGAACATATCTCTGGATTTAATGTTCATCATAAGGATGAACTTCATCATGGCAGCCAAAGCTTCCTCCTCCAAGAAAAATGCAATTATGATTTTTAGAATGCTCTCTTTAATGGGTTGTCACAGATATGACCAAATCATAGAAGGCTTCTAGAAATACTTGTCGCTCCAGACACTTCAACCTATACCATATTTTCAACAATTCATGTTGTGATTGGAAAGTTACCTTCACCATGCTTATTATTGTCTGCCTATATCTGTACAGTTTTGTTTTACAACTTTACCATGTGATCTTTAGGTTTGTGTTTTACTTCTCTTGCAATTAAATTTTCCTTCTTTTCTTGGATTGATTTTTTTTTTCCTCCCAAGCAGGTACAGCAAGACGGGTAGTGAAAAAAAAAAAATCCACTTACTCATAGGTGATAAAAATTCACAGTAAAGCCACAGATGTAGCAGAGTGAGAATTACTGTAGCAGCAGGAACAGAAGATAAAAGAGGATTACATACGACGAAATGTAGTAATTGACTGAAAGTCACTGAAAAATACCAGATGGATGTCACTATTCCACATAGCTCTAATATGCCTGTAGACTTTATTGAGCTTCACTTGAGCTTTGCTTTTACTATTTTCCTGAGTATAATTGAGGTTTATTGATATGCTATTATGGGCCAGTTTATATGTGACCATAAAAAAATACAGTTTGAGGCCTCTATATAACCAGGATCACTGTACTATTCTGCTTAGCTGAAGACAGTCACATTAATGACTGCAATAAGATAAATTCCTGTTTCCTCCCTTAGACCTCTGCATAGAGTATGAACAGTAAATGCTTCACAGAGCATTTAAATTGCAGGAGCATTTTCAGTGAGGGATTGCTGCATAAAAAGATGAGGCACGCAATTTCAGATACTGCCAAAAGAAGCTTATATGGGATTTTGATTCTAGTTTTGTGTATAAAGAAAGCAAATCTACATACTATAATAACTTGCCAAAGCCAGTGTGGAGCTCTGCTTAGTTATCAAGAATTTATTTTTCTATTTATTTTAGCATTAAGGGCAGGGTAGGAAGGAGATATTTGAATTTTGCTCCTCTTTATCTCTTTCAGCCTGGCAGGGGTTGAAATAAAAGGAAGTGAGGGAAAACTATCTGTTTCTCTCTTCTGACTGAGTTGGAGGGTCCTGCTACTTTTCTTATTTGGCTGGTGAGATGGTGTTTCAGCAGCCAGGAATTTGATATTAGCAGAATTAGCTAGAACTGAACTCAGAGGTTTCTGCCTTCCTGGCAGAAGAGCATCACGCATGGGAAGAAAAGATGCCTCACCTTAGAGATCCACTATGACTGCATTTTCAAAGTAGACTGAAGAGCATTTTTGGGCGTAGGTGACACCAACTCTCAAATCTGCAGTTCCCCACCACAGGATAGCATGCACCATTTGCCTTATCTCTCCCAAAAAGCATTTGGGAGACTGGAGCATCGAAACAAGGGATTTGCACAGGTCTGTCATCCAGGTATGGAAGCAGCTAAGCCAGCCAGGAACAGACACCAACACAGCACCTCCAAAACACCAAAAAGCAGGGACATCTCAGGTGCTGGTCACTGGCTGAGCCAGGAGCTTAGTCCAAATTCACAGCAGAGAACACATAGCTCCTGCAAATACACGGGTATGTTGCCTCGGGGGTAGGCATGAGGCAGCCAGAGGAAATCAGCACATAGATGACAAATGCTGGGATCCTAGGTTGAGTGGTCCTGGCTAACTGGCCACAGCCAAGCCACTTCCTCCACTCAGGATGGTCATTTGTAAGCCCATTTCTGAGTGTCATCTTGTCCACCAGGTCAGCTTTCCCAGGAATCGCAGTATCTCAAAATGATCAAGGTTGGAAGAGATCTCTGGAGATCATCTAGTTGAACTCCCGCACTAAAGCAGATTGACCTACATCAGGTTGCACAGAAATGCACCCAGGCAGGTTTTGAATATCTTCAGAGAAGGAGATTCCACAACCTCTCTGGGCAGTATGTTCAACTCTACTTATTGTCCTCAGGAAGAAGGCTTCAATTGCGAGTCTTCATGTTGTCCATTTTACTCACACAGGAAAGAAAATACAATTGTTTCAATTTAATTCTCACATATTGTTCTCTTCTGTCCTCAGCAAAGACTCTTCCTCTGTTTGAATCCTGACAGAGATACAGAAGAGCCAAGCAACATAGCCCTGCTCTGCCACATACATTGCACCTTCAAAATCCCACACAGTTTTGTTTTCCTTCCCTTCTGCCAGGGCACCTGCACTTCTGACAGTCACCACTGTTTTTATCTTTCCCCTTTTCTACACCCAGTCAGCAAGGTTACTTTGAAACACATCAAAACCTATTGATGATAGTTGACTTGACTATTCTTATGAGCTCAAAACACCCAACATGTCACCGAGCACAACAGGGTGCACTGTGGCTGTGGCCATTGATAATGAGTCACTAATTAAAATTATTGTGGAGAAGATGTTGTGCTCTGTGTGATGTGTACTCCAATCATCCTTCAGAAAAAAAAAATTTTTTTTTTGTTTTTCTCCTCTTTCAAAGTATCTTTTATAAGCATTAGATGATATCCAATGAGAGTATGGTAATTCACTACTTAGTGGTTTTTAGGAGTTAAATCTGTGGGATGCTGTCACAAATACTTGCCCATAAACTTATTTGAATAAAGTTTTATTTATATAATACAAAATAATTGTACTGTACTAGTATGCATTAGCACTTTCATTTATGCAAATATATCTCTATAAGAAAAATGTCTTGTTCTAACTGTGACACTACCCAGATTGTGCATGTTGCTACTGGATACTCTTCATGGTATAAATGCATCATAGTATACGTAACTTGTTTCCATTACAGATAGTTTTGCACAGAATATGATCAAAATTCCATTAGACAAAATTAAAAAAAGGAGCTTGTGAGTACATATATTCATGTAAGCATTTTCAAAATATTTTTAATGGATCAAAAATAAATTTTGCTAAAATACTATATTTTTAAAAGTTCATTTGACTGAAATGATAAACAAGATTTCTACTTGGAAGTCTTTCCCCACTTCTAGAAAATGAAATCAGGGCAATTTTCTAAATAAACTGCATTTACAATCCATGAAGCCAAATAATCGTCTTCATAAATAAGGAAAAGAAGCATTTATATTATTTAGATTTTATTTTGTGATTCTTTTTAAAGAAAATTTCTTTTATGACAGTGAAGTAACCTTGTAAAGTAGTTTGTAAAGTAGCTACACCATAGCTCTAGAGGCAACAATCCTACTTAGAGGAAAATTTTAGTGCACATCACCTTTTTTCTTTACAATTTTCACATTCAACGAAATGCCCATGGCACATTTTTCCCCCGAATAAACATTGGCCTTGTCTTTTGATCTCTAGCATCTACTTCTTACACATGTACAACTACTATCTTATTACAGAACCCCAGAATCACTAAGTTGGAAAAGACCTCCAGGATCATCAAGTCCAACTATTCCGATCAACCATTAAACCATGTCCCTGAGCACCTCATCCACCCATCTTTTAAACATCTCCAGGGACTGTGACTCAACCACTTCCCTGGGCAGCCTGTTCCTCTCTGGGCAGCCTGTTATTGCTCCTCTTAACTTCAGTTTGCTATTCAACAGGACACCTATTGCCTACATATTTGAGAAAGCATCATTTGCATTGCTGGTAGTAAATTAAAAGCTGTCAGACACATAATAAATAGATTAACTGTATAGTTCAACATTTGAAGATGAAACTGTAAACACTAGCAAGCTGTCAACTTGACATTTGCTCGCATTCATCTAGAAGCTGAATTAAATACCTTTGTGTGCTTCAGTACGATGCCACTGCCTTTCTACAGAAAGATAAATTTTAAAAAAGCTTATAAAAAGAGAGCAGAACAAAAAATGTTTGACTCATATGCATCCTTATTGCAAATACAAAGTTATATTCTGTAGAAACCCATGTAAAGAAGTAAAAATAAGAACCTTAGCATGATAAAAACTCTTTGGAAAGGTTAAAGGGTTGAACTGGAGCAGTCTTGTTACAGAGCATGGTAAATAAAAGTATCATTAGGCACTCTTCTTGATCTTAATATATGAGCTCCTATGTACTCACACATAACAACATACTGCCTGATAAACCACAGAAAGGGCATTTGACATGAGCATTAATTATTCCGCAGTGACAGTCCCAGCTGCATGCTGGGTTAGCATGCAACCCTACTGCCAAAGGACGGACGAGATACAAACAGACTCAAGAGAAGAGGTAAAAGGAGGTGAATGGAGTGAAATGCCATTTAACTCTCTATGTCTCTGGGTATCTCCACCCCGAAATACCTTGAGTAGTTGATGTACTGGTTGTAGTGCTGGTAGAGATGCAGTACAGCTGTCTCAAGTGCAGTCATTTGGTACTTTTCACTTTCTCTTTGCCTTCCACAATGGTGACAAGAAGCCAGATTATTTCAAGTATCCCTACAATTACAGCAGTGAGAATGTGCCTTGTTGCTAATAATAGAAATTATCAGTTATCCAAGTTCTGTATTTTATTCGCAGCCATTTTCTCAACTTTTAATAATATCACATTTTCAGGAATTCATATAATTATCTTCTTCTTGGATGAAGCAAATAAGCAAAATTGTTCTCTCCTTGATAAAAAATAAGTCAGTGAAAAGAAAGCTGATTACAATACACAAGTGGTAACATCTAATCTAATATTCCATTTTAAAAGGGAGAGAAGAATCAGACATGAAGCTTATATCATAATCATATCAAGTAAACACTTTCCTACTGTCTTGTCTGTAGTGCTGTAGTTGAATTGGGATGACGGATCCAGTATTTATGAAGTCTGACAGAGGAGCACAGCTCAAGGGGTTTCAACATACAGGCACAAATATGTCCTTTTTATTTGATCTTGTTTCTAGGATCAGACAGAAAATTATCACTGATTCATAAGTATTTATATCAGGGAATTCATAATGCCATGCATTTCTCTTCCAGCTTTCCCACTTTCATAGCTTTGGAGATTTGTAGGGAAACAGGGAAAAGCCAGGAAAATACCCGTATTTCATAGCAGACATGATTTTCAACAAGAAACGTGGGCAAAAAAACAACTTGTAAGCTAGTAACCAACATTTAAATGGGTTTGGAGCTCATTTAGGGAAGCTATGGGACCTTTCTTTCAAACTGTAATCATAAATAGCACACTATATAGTAACACAATTTTGCCTACATACCTCACTGTGGGGATAATAGAGGGGCTGCTTCTTTATGGAACTCTCTCTAAGCAATTTTCAGTCTCTTTGCAGAAAAAGATAGCTTCAGAGCACTCATTGTTCACAGAAATGTCCAGTCCTCATCCTGAGCACAATCAAATCTTATAATAAATATCAGCAGAATGTCGCTGCTTGGGAGATATTTGCAGAGAGATCATCTAAAGGGTTTCATTCTCCTGATGTATGGTGTCATAAACAACCCATCTGTAAAATACATCATTAGAGTATCAATCTTAATAATTATATGCAGCAGATGTAGGAGCAGTGGAATAGTGCCATTTCCCAGTTCAGGACATACCAGTTGTTCTCCCTTGTTGTTAAACCTACTGTTAGCAATGCAGAGGCCCCTTATTTTACACCTGATTGCAATTTGGACCCCCCTATCATTTCAGCACAGATCAGGTCATGTTCCTGGTATTATACTTCTGCTAAGAAACCCTTCCCTTGGCCTACAAATTGACTAACAGCTTCACAGATTAGAGATAAAACAACAAATATATATACATTTTCTAATGTTGGTTGCAAAGTGTCTTTCACCCACGTAGAATAAGTAATTCCATGAGCATCAGATGTGACAAAGCCTCCATTTCTTGCCATTTGATTTCTTTGATAATATTTCTGTTTGCCAAATAACACAACAACTTTCCGTTAACACCACAAATACATGCAGTGAGTTCCCACAGACTATATTGGCAGCAATTCTTGGGCTGGCACATTCAGCAATGCCAATAAGCAAGAGGGATCAGACATAAGCCAGGGGTGAATTTGCAAGTGTTTGTAGTCTCATTTCTTATCTACTCAACTGCCTGTTTTTATAAAACTGGTAAAAACATCATTACTTTTGAGACCTCCGTCTCTCTGTCAAAACTGGCTGGAAACAGATACTGAGTTTAAGAGTTATTAAGAATGAGGAGAGAAACCCACAGGCTGAAGACGGGATCATCCTAGGTTTGTTTCCATGGGAAATCAAGATACAAACATTCAGGAAAAAAGAGGGGTATGGTACAGTCCACAGCCTGTGTGAGAAAAGTTGGGAGTGAGCCAGCCTCACTCCAAGGCTGCTGAGGAAGGGAATGGCATAAGGGAGATGCCTAGTGTTGGCCAAGAGAGGAAGAAATGCTAGATTTCCTAAAACAAGATCAACTATTTATAGCCAAACTCTGCTATGCTTCCTAGACTAATAAAACCCTTCACGGCGGCTGCTGGTGAGGCAAACAGGGACTCCAAAACCTTCTGGCTCATCTTGGCTGCCAGCATCAGAAGCCCTGGAAATCAGTCATTCTCAGTAGCTCACTCTCCATCCTAAGACAGAAACGGGAAAAGATTCCTGCTTCATCCTCCCCTAGTTTGGCAATCCCCAAGCACGTGGAAGCCTTAACATTGATCTTCACAATGACATTTTCCTATGTAGCTTTGCAGATACTCTCCACAGGGCACAGAATGATGCCTCCTCATTGGCAGGGTTTCTCTTTGTGTGAGCTGTGTAGCCTCCAAAAAAAGGTAAGCTCTAAATAAAGTTTTTCCCTCTCTTAGGAGTCTTAAGATATGTCTCTCCCAGAGGGTGCCTCAGGTATCCAGGAAGACAAGAAATTATGTCAAAGCTTTCTTTCAGAAAAAGCTCAGGAACTTTACTATTTTTGAGATTCCTAGGCTTCATACTGGCTTGAGTTCAGCTACAGACAGTTTACATTGACCTTTCTTGTTTAGAAAGAAAAGCTAAAACTGTAGAAAACTCCTCTGATCTAGATAGTTTTATAGCAATGCTTCCTACTAGAAGCCTGTCAAATTATCAGTCTAATTTCAAACTAAACCTGTATAACTCAGAATGCATAATCTGCCTGAGTTTTTGTTTGCAATGACTTGATATTTAATTTTATATTTTAAGGAACAATTTTGCAAGGGAAAAAAATATTTCCATGCTTCTTTTCAAAGTTAATAACACCTGCATTGACAAAGAGTGTGGGGTATCTTTTAGAATGATTCAAAATTTAATCTGTTATTCTTCTGCTAATTAAAACCATTAATCCAATAGGATCATGGACAGGAAATCTTTTCTACATAAATATACTTGTTTGATAATGAATTGCCTGTTACATGAAAATCTATCCTGTGCTGTTTTGTTTCAGCTCAGTGCAGTAGTCTGAATACTACATCCACATATTTTAATTAATTTTCTGTACAAAATGTGTTCGTCCCTGATCTTTTAGTAGTGCCTGTGACAACTTTGGCCCTTCTGGCTGGATCAAGCCTTCCAGGGGTTGTGCGTAGCCCTTTGAGTGTGTTCAATACACAGCAAGGGGAATTGCAGGCAAGATAAGCCCGGATTGAAAACAGTGTATTTTTGAATCAGATATGTCACAGCACCAGTTAGAAGAAAAGTAGGTAAAATGCAGTGCAGCCTGCAGGCTGTCAGTGTTTATACATTCATTCTACTGATGGCACAACTTCTTGGTTGTCTGATGTTGAATATCCTTTCATCTTTGTCTCTCCTGCCTAGTGACGTGTGCGAAGAGACTTAATCAGTTCTGTCCAGATGGATGCTAATGAAGGAGACATAATACAAAACACTATTATAAATTCTTATTCACATCTCATTTTCTTTTGTCTCACTCTATTTTTAGAGCTGATTTCTGAAGGTGCAATTACAATCCCAATATTTATCAAGCAGACAGCATCTGAAGGCGCTGTTCCATGTCCACCCACTCTGATTTTTTATCTGCCAACAGCTGATGAAAAAGCCCTGCATGTATTACTCACCTGTCCTATTGACCTTGCATGACATTTATATAACAAACAATACCAAAGCCACATTATGTTTTACATATGAGGTAAAGATGCCTTTTTATCTGCATATTAAGGCAGCCATTCTTTACAGAGATTATTAGAACTCACACATGGGCAGCAACAGCACATAAATATTCAGAACAGTGACTGGAAAATATTTCAGGTTTCAATTTCAGGAGACATTAGAAAGGAAGAAGTAGTTCTGTGAGATGCTAAGACAGTACAATTACTGTCAGACTTGAATATTGTACCTGACTTTGGTCCCTAAGAAGCTGCAAGCACCAGTGAAACTGTTGTCACAACTGGGACATGTATGGTTCAGCTGCGCTGTTGAATTTTTATGGTGTCAGTAAAGGACAATATCACTCTGTCAGGGCCTCAACCCAACTTCTCTCACAAAGTTCAAAGAAATGCAGTGACCTTTAGGATGCCTATTCTTTCGCAAAGTGACTGAGACTGTCAAAGGTGACCAGAAATAATTCACAGGGAAAAGAGGCAACCAGATGGGCACAAAGAGTTGACAACCTTGCACAAAACTGTGAAACTAAGGCAAAGTGTAACTAGTGAAGTCAAGTCACACCGAGCATACTTCCAAACAGTATAACTGAGCTTCTTTACCAAACACAACTTTTTAAACTCTGGATTTACTTTTGATTCAAAAGATGACATTTTGTACAAAAGAACACTTTCTCTTTTCTTGCTGGGATATCTTTTTACTGCTGACTTGGAAGAAGATATACCTCTTGAGAAAGGCAAAAACTTGTATTTTGTGATGCTCTAACTGCTAACATCAGGGAGAGAGGAAGGAAGAGGGTTGGATCTGATGACTGCTGTGCTCCTATAACTGTAAGAAAAAAGGCATGCTCATTTTTGAGAAAAATGACCTCTGATGCTCTGAGGAAAAAGAAATGGGACTACAGGCAATGCTAGTAGCAAAACCTTGAGTTAAGTCTTCCTGATAATATTTCCCCCATTATTTGTTTGCATCAGAATTTGCCACACTCAAATTTTTGGGCTGGCCTCTTTGCTATCCAGTATCTACTTCTGTTGACACACTATCATGCCACACGTAGTGCCTGTCACATCCACCTGTCTCAAAAGCCAGGTGGACAGAATGGACAACAACACCTCCAACTTCTTATTTTAAGGAATCCATGTGGTTGTGTCACTCAGGGTGTGTAACGTCTCATGCCTTGGAAGAGGGCTTAGTATTATAAGGAAAACTACCTTGTTTGGAGTGATACAATTTTTGCGCTTTCTGAAAACTGCTCTGTATTTGGCCATGTAATGAGTGGAGAATTCTTGTATCACCTTGATGGTTCCTTCAATCAGGCTTACATTGCTCTGAATCAGGAAGAAGTGCCTCCATTTCTATTTGGGTGTTTCTATTTGTTAGCTGCTGTTGCCATTGCTATTAATGCTGTTAGCATTGCTGTTGCCAACCCCAGCTGAGATAGCTGGGGTTGTTTAGCCTGGAGAAGAGGAGGCTGAGGGGAGACCTCATTGCTCTCTACAACTACCTGAAAGGAGGTTGTACAGAGGAGGGAGCTGGCCTCTTCTTCCAAGTGACAGGGCACAGGACAAGAGGAAATGGTCTCAAGCTCCACCAGGGGAGGTTTAGGCTGAACATTAGGAAAAAATTTTTCACAGAAAGGGTCATTGGGCACTGGAACAGGCTACCCAGGGAGGTGGTTGAGTCACCTTTTCTGAAGGTGTTTAAGGCACGGGTGGATGAGGTGCTGAGTGTCATAGTTTAGTGTTTGATAGGAATGGTTGGACTCGATGATCCGGTGGGTCTCTTCCAACCTGGTGATTCTATGATTCTATGATTTTTTTATCATTATTGTCTCCCACGATTTTTGCTCGACTGGGTATTGGACAAGAACAGATAACTGCCAGCCCTTCTCCCTGATGAGTACAAGAAGGCAAACAAACTCGGTTCAGGCCAGGGAATGGCTCTATTGCAACTTTTAAATTATTTACGAGCTCTCTTTTAAATTATTAAGTTCCCAGTTCTTAGATTTAGCTGTTTGAATTTACAGATTTTCAGATGCTCACATCTGTAGCTGGCTGCTGTTCATCTCATTCATAGAATCATAGAAAAGTCTTGGAAAAGACTTTTGAGGCCATCAAGCACAACCATACCTGTCCACTACTAAATCATATCCCTGAGTGCCTCATCTACCCATCTTTTAAATACCTCCAATGATGGTGACTAAAGCAACTCCCTGGGCAGCCTTTGCCAGTGCCTGATAAACCTTTCTGTGAAGAAACTTTTCCTAATCTCTAATCTGAACCTTCCCTGGTGCAACTTCAGGCCATTCCCTCTCATCCTGTCTCGTGCTGTCGACCAACATCCATCTTGCTAAAACCTCCTTTCAGGTAGTTGTAGAGAGCAATAAGGTCTCCCCTCAGCCTCCTTTTCTCCAGACTAAACAACCCTAGTTCCCTCAGGTGCTCCTTGTAAGACTTGTCCTCCAGCCCCTTCACCAGTTTTATTACTCTTCTCTGGACTCGCTCCAGAGCCTCAACATCCTTCTTGTGGTGAGGGGCCCAGAACTGAACACAGGATTCGAGGAGTGGTCTCACTAGTGCCGAGTACAGAGGGAGAATAATCTCCGTGGACCTACTGGTCACACCATTTCTGATACAAGCCAAGATGCCATTGGCCTTCTTGACCACCTGGGCACACTGCTGACTTATGTTCAGTTGGCTGTGAATCAACACCCCCAGGTCCTTCTCCTCCAGGCAGCTTTCCAGCCAGACTTCTCCTAGTCTGTAGCACTGCATAGGGTTGTTGTGCCTCAAGTGCAGGACCCGGCATTTTGCCTTGTTAAACCTCATGCCATTGGTCTCAGCACAGCGGTTCCGCCTGTTCAGATCCCTTTGCAGAGACTGCTTATGTACATTGCTTAGTCAGTATTGTGATTCACCTGAAAGGTCACTGAGGATTGTTGCCACCATTGGGGATCACCAACAGATTCATGCCAGCATTTAAAATATGAATGTCACAAGTCACATCATATTTCTTTGAAATGATATTTTGGAATCCCTTACTGCTGGGAAGGGAGGGGCAACAATGACTTCCATTACAACAATGTTATGGAGAGATTACTCTCCACCAGCTCCCCGCATCCCAAGTCTTTAGAAGCATCCAGTGCTGACAAGAGAGGAAGGGACCACTGTGAGTTAGGAAGATTGCAGGTCTGATGTGTCTTGGTGTTTCCTGTCCTCCTGCTTTTCCAGTGGTGCTGAGTATCTACACCATCTATGCAGGTACCTGGAATTTTCTCATGTTGGCCATGGGGACACATGTAAACCGACACAATTAAGAAGGGGAAGAGCCTCATCTAGAAATATCATGAATGAGATCCAGAAACCCAGCAAACTGCTGCCTAAAGCTAGGCAAGGTTTCCTCTATTTTCAGAATAAGCTAGCATTCCTCTCTGTCACACTTGTATGATGGACTCTCCCCTGACTGTGAAAATCACAACTTTTGCTTCTCCCATTCTAATTCTCTGTTGGATACTGACTTTCCTTGGTGTGTTTATGCTCTCATCCTTCCCTCTGCATGCTGTGGATTTAATCTCAGTTTACCTGAAACTTGTTCCTTAACACAGGCTTACCTCTCTCTGCCTCTGGATGTACATACTTTTCTTGGTGCTTTGGTTTTCCCTTCTTGTAGCTATTCTTGCAGATGTTTGCTAACCTTCCCCAGTTTATTCTCCCACTCAAACTCATCCTACATGTCCTCTGTTTTCCTTTTGCACGTGTCTTATGCAACTTACTTTATAAACTGTGATAAGAAAAATTTGGAAACCTGTGGTGAAAAGTTATTAACCCAGTCCCAGATCTTCCAAACTGAAACTCTGGCTACACCGCTGTGCTACCTTCCTTATCTTTTCAGTGCATTAATGACACAAACAGGTTTTTTTCTAGTGGTTTCAGATCCCTGAAAAATCCACCCCACTATCCACAGCTATAAGCTGGATCCCTGCAGCTGTGGCTGGCCTAAGAGAGACAGGCAGAGCACATGCCCAAGTAGCTTCAGCAATCCTGACTTCAATCCTGAAGGAGCTGAGGAGCAATAAAAGGTTACAGTAAGATTTTGGAGAAGACAGAGTTCCTTGTTTCTGGGACTTCATTCTCCCCTATTCCCAAATAATTTTTGTGAGTCTTTTTCTCTTCTTCCACCTTCCCCAGGGACAGAAATCTTCCTTCAGGGACAAGAGAAATATTTTCCCTCTACTACCAGAGGAGTCTGCAATTGCCTATGGACTTATCCTCAGCAGGTCACAGCTGTGCCGAGCAAAGAATGCATCCTCCTTCGTTCACACTCAGTTGTTTGTTGTTATTTTTTGACAGAAGATGATGAGCTGATAAGGTAGCCAGCTAAGCCAATTTGCTCCCTGTGAAAATATGAGATGGGCTAGCAAAGACCCAGCAGTTATTTTCCTTAAGTTGTCGGACTTATCGTGTCTAGGATGAATTAAGGACCAATTGTTTGAGGTGTGCAGCAGGCAGACCCAAAGAGGATCCAAGGACCCTCCAACTTGGCAGGAGGGCGGTGACGAGGGGCTCTCCACCTTCTGGGAATTATAATCTCTCAAGTAACATTGCTGAAAAAGATATATGTTCCCAGCCTCAGCAATGCCACATCAGGCAGAGGCAAACCTTTGGAGCAAATCCAGTGTTTCTCCTAATGTCCAGTTATCTTAATAAAGATGCAGCCTTCTTAATAGAGACAGGCAATGGCATACATTTATTAGGAGGCTGCAGTCCTCCCAGTCTTCCAATGAATGAAGTCACTCAGCAGTTCCTCCCCAGGGTTACTAGGAGGATTTCTGATCTGTTTGTACAACAGTAAACAGTCTGAAAACTAGAAAACAACATTGTCATGTCAATCAAAACCTAGTATCAACAAACTAGTTGCCCACATCTAAACAAAACCTTTTTAGGGCCTTACTAAATTCTATTTATCCTTTGTTGGTTTTCATTTATTTCCCACGGGTTTCCATTTTTCAGATGCAGATGCACAAAGAAGTACAATATATACTTTTTTTCTTTTCTTCACATTTTCAGTCTTAGACAGTTCCAGAAGACAGAGCGATGGTGCTTCTGAAAAAGCCTCTTTTCAAGTTATCACATACAGGCACTTCAGATATTAATTAGTGCCCCATTGGACCATAATATGAAACACCTCTTTATTATATACGTTGTCAGAAGTGATCAAGAGTAATCAGAAACACAGTTGTTACAGAACAAAAATACCTGGATTGTCCACCCATTTGTGTTTCTGTTGTGACCTCCTGCATAATCCTCAGCTCCCTCAGCTTCTATTGAAATTGTTTAGCACTGCAGAGGATGCACCTATCACCTTGAAGAACAAATCCTTTAGCTTTTCTCACTTCGGAAGCTGCGTTGTTTGTTATTTGGCACAGAAATCCTTTGCAGAGCTGTGAATCAATCCCACTCAGACACTGACTTTCGCTTTGTTTGGACAGCCAGGAGGAGGAACAAATCTACAGGAGAAACGTAAACTAAAATAGTCTTATTTTCTTCCGGGTGACACAGCTCATAGATATAATTTATTTTCACCTTCAGGCTACGCAGAAAGCCCTTGCCAGGCAGGCAGCTAGAGAAGCTGTGTGCTTACTAGCTGAAAAGCACCCAGGTTATATGCTTTCAGCCCTCCAGAAATACTTCCTCTGCTGTGATAGCTAAATGATTGTATTCCTAAAATAAGAGCATGAATGAATTTGCTGGTCTTCAGCCAGTCTCTACATCTCCAGACTGACCAGGTAGGAGAACTGTGGTTTGTCATGCAATGGAGACTATGTCAGAGACTGGTTTACATGCAAGACAGCATGCTAGAGTAATAAGAAATCAAAAGATATCAAATGTACAAAAGAGGTCAAGACAATCTTGCTAACCTTGCAGCGATTCTGGCTTATTTTGTGGGGCAAAAATGGGAAAAAGTAGATAGCTGAAAGTTCAGTTCCTTCATGCTTTCACGTAACTGCTCTTTTGGTCTCCAATCCTCAGCAGGAAAGGGAAAAAGTTTGGTAACACCTGGTACAATCCATACATTTTCTTCAATTTACAGCCTTCAACTCAACTGACAGAGCCAAAAGAAATGTCAGCCTCCAAGCTCTCACAGAGCTTCTTGAGGTGTTAAAAAAAAAGACCTTGCTTCAACAAATTTGAAAGCCGTGAATTAAATCAGAGCTTTGTAGACTGTGCCTTTCTGCTACCTGTTGCTGTAAGAACATGCAGGCAGGCTTAAGACGAAGTACTGTCTCGTTTCATAACCAAAAGCTTTTGGTACATGCCTAGGGGATTATCTGTGGATTAGGCATGGCCACCGTAAATCAAACTAAGAGGGAATATCAGATCTATGAGGACCGGGAAAGAGTATGAGAGAGATTATGAGAAGTCTCTCAAGGTAATGTGAAACGGAGAGTTCCACCATTACCGCAGTAAGCTAGAAATATGAAATCTCTGCAAGGAAGTCTTTCTCATGTTTTTGATGTTTGTTTCTGGCAATAGCAAAACTTTAAGACAAAGTGATCCTTAAACAGAGAAATTTTCAAAGAATATGTGGAGAAGAGGGTGCTGGCGTCTTCTCCCAAGTGACAGGGGACAGGACAAGAGGGAATGGCCTCAAGCTCCGCCAGGGGAAGTTTAGGCTAGACGTTAGGAAAAAATTCTTTACAGAAAGGGTCATTGGGCACTGGAACAAGCTGCCCAGTGAGGTGGTTGAGTCACCTTCCCTGGAGGTGTTTAAGGCACGGGTGGACGAGGTGCTGAGGGGCATGGATTAGTGTTTGATAGGAGTGGTTGGACTCGATGATCCGGTGGGTCTCTTCCAACCTGATTATTCTATGATTCTATGATAGAACCAAATAACAGAGGTTGACTTATGTCTCCTAGCAGATGAAAAATAGGAATTCATCGGTGACACTGGCAGAAGACCTGACTCCTGAATGGTTTCAGATTGTGTGCAGATTGATACTTGTTTGTGCTTTTTTCATTATTACTTAATTGATATATGATTTTAAAGAAAAAAATTAATCAGGAACAATCAGTTTGTTTGACCTTTTCTTTTAAGGTCTGATAATTTTTCCATTTCAGGCTTCCATTTACCTTAATAGATGGGGGCATTTAGGACTGTTAGCTAAAACAATCTATGTCCTAAGAAAGGGACCACGTTAGTGTGGCAAATACATCTCTGTGTGCCAGATCTTGTGGAGGTATATGGTTCAGGGCAGTCCTTTTTTTTCTTACCAGCTCTACTACAGCTTCACCCTCTTTTGCTGCTTGGCCTCTCTCTTTATTTAGGTTGCTAATTTTACAGATCGCCAAAAAATAAGTTCCTTTTGGCTTCATGGCAGTGTATTCTACCGGAAAAAAAAAGAATATCTTTCTAATGTGTGCATTATTTCCTTCCTATTGAAAAAAAAAAACTGAAAATCAGTCATCATAGTTATCTTAAAGCCTAAGTTTGATCAAGAAAACCTCGAGCCATCCATCCCCACACAGTTACAGTAATGGCTGTACCATTGCTACCTGGCCAGTGGCAATTGTGATTACTGGTGACAGCTTCCCTCTGCTAACTGCCAGCTTGAGTGACAATAACATATCATTTGCTGTAGGTTGGGAGAATAACAATCTGTATTTATTGCAAAGACAGCAAGATTGCAGAATATTTTCAGGTTAAATTGCATTCCTTTTTTTCCAGGCAGCAAAACTCCTGCTTATAATTTTTTCCACAATAAGGAATGCAAAGTTCATATGGTACATTTTGTTTCTGTATTAATCTTTCTAGTCATTTAGAAATATTATTTAGTGAGTCTCCCAGATGTTGTGTATGGCCAAGAGGACAGATTCAAAGTATGAATTTTTCTGAGTTAAATGTTAATGTAATGGATAATCCTATGTTTTCAAGCTACAGAGGAAAACTGTTCATAGATAATATATTGAGATTATCTCCAAAAATAATTTGAGTGAGGAAGTTCACAAGGGGTGCTTTTAGGACAGCTGGTTTACAAAATTTTCAGACAGAAGAATCTTTTGGAAGTATTTTCTTGAAGGTAAGTGGGGTCACCCACAATAAGAATGCCCCTGGTTCAGTAAAAAAATATGCTCTAAATAACACTGACAAATGCAAAAGAAAACCTATCAGCAGGTTACTTGCCAAATAGGATGAGAAATTGGCTAGTTTTCTATTTCTTCTCCAAATGCAAACAAAATCCAATATATATGTATACTTGGAAACAACATCTCTCCCATTACCTGTCTCCAACTTATTCTATTTTCAAACCTTCTGTTCTGTGTCTTAACTGTCTGTTTTACTCATAGCAGAGTTTGTGTACTAAAATTCAATACTTTATAAACAAAAATATGTAAAAGGCATGAGATGTTGCAACAATGGCAATGAAATGAAAAGATAAATGTTATTAATATGGTAGATCTGGCTTGGGCTCTCCAGAGAGTCCTTCTTCACTGAGACATGTAGTGAACATTGTTTTCAATGGTACTTACCAGAAGATGAAAAGAACAAAAGCCTCAGAGATACTCAGCTTGCATCTAGGTGGCTTGCTTCCTTATCTGCTTGCCCTTTATTCTGAGGGAAGAAGGGACATTTAAAGTGAAAAAAAATACGAGAAGAGTAACTCCATAGATGATACCCTTTTTCTTTACTTAAATAAAGGGCAGCTAATCATCAGCTTGTCTGCTATAATGCAGAAAAGAAATGGGAGAAGTGAATGGCTTGATAGTTCAAGGAAATAAAAATCCAAAAGTATATTGAAATTTCAGTGAAGCCACAATTTACACCAGTTGTATTCTATACTGGTATATTGAAAGGCACTTTATTTAATACCATTAGATAAATAGGTCTGATGACCCAACCGTGTATGTTGGGTATTAGCAGAAAAAAAAAAAAATATACAACAAAGAAATAGAAACAGCAGCTATTCTATTAATCACATGTAGGCAGGGGGCAGGACTCATAAGGCCAAAATCACCTATCCCTCTTGTCTTAATATTTGTGGATGCTGGGTGTACATACTTTTCTGTTTCAAAGCCAGCCAGCCCTTCACGATGAAGGAGGCTGGTAAGCTTTTGTACAGAACTAATCAACACAAACCCCAAATTCCATTCAGTTTAGTACATTAACAGATGCTGATAGAAAAAGAAGAACTCAATAGTAAATTTGCCAGGACAGAGTGTCCGATTTGAAATGAGAGTGGAACTTCCATTATTTTACTGTATGCCTTGGGCTACCTGCCAGCTGATTACTGATTAGACCACATTTTGTCCTGAATCTAGCTATGCACTTGACACTCTGAAAGCTACAAATAAATTCTCCTTGATTAAATTCATCAACCATGTTGAATTGTTCATTGGTATCGAAGACCTACCAGGAAGGTGTTCTTCTCCTAGCTAGGCAGGGAAAAACGTTCAGCATTCCTCTGGTTGGACTACACAATGTACTAGCTGTATAATGCATCCTCCCTTAGATTATTCCTTCTCCTCTAACAGCAAGAGCAATTGTATTTCTCCTATATATCACTGTCAAGTACTACCGCAGGCTTGTTTTTTCCATTTTTACCAGTGTATTTCCCATTTTGCACCATGGGCTGTTGAAGCTGACTATAATGTCCTTTGTTGCTGGACTGAGCTTCCTTCCTCTTTTGAAGAATTAGGGATATCTGAGGCTTAATGCTGACAATCAAAGACTGACTGACGTCACTAGCTAAACAGTCCTGGGCTTGAATCTTTCCTTACCATGTATGTGTTATTACAAAGTGCATATAAGAGGCAGACTACATGCCTGTAAATGGAAGACCTTTAACATTTCAAAGGTTGACACACCATGCAAGGACAGCGTTCATAACCAGAATAAAGTGGACTTTACAAGTGCTGTCATACTTAGTTGTAAGACAACTGAGATGTTTCAGTAGCAAACCTTGGGAAACCTCTCTCATTTGGTTGCCAGGCACTTCATATCATTTTAGCTATTCTGCACTGAATTCACTTATTAAAAGATGAGTACATCCTATGCCACTTGAAGAAACAGCAAGTTGACTCAAATCCTGCTATTAGCTGAGCTGGTCTTCTCAGCATTGGAAATGCTGTTCTGCATCTGCAGAAGTTAAGAGGGGAGCTTTTCACTCATGGCCTTGAATCCCTGAAGATCGTCAATGAATTCAGGGACTACATCAGAGCCAGAAAGTTGGTTCTCATCATACAAAAAAAATATTTTGTTCAAAAAGGCACAATAAGAAAGGCTATGGAAGGATCAGATCGTGCACTGGCACTCTGGCAAGCCATGAATGTGAAGGAAAATGTAAAATAACCTTCTTTTTCTGTCTACAAAACTCACTTCCCCTGTAGCAGCTGGCTGAGTGAGTGCACCATCATACCAGCACTGTTTAGTCATTTTAATCTCCACCCAGCTTAGAGCAAATGATCGTTATTTCAGCCCTTTTAATATATCTGGTTTTACAGAAGAAAGATCTCCAAGCAACATTTACAGAGATCCCTGATAGTTTTAATCATCCAAGTTAAAAAGTGGGTTTGATGGCTTTTGGGGCCACTGCCAGAATCATCATGGACTGCAAGAGCAAGGACAAACGTGGTGTGGAATTTGTTAAGACTGCCAGAAATTCAACTCTTCTCATCTGATGCAAAACACAAAGCAGAATGACGGGTTTAGTAAGTGTTGTCAAAGCTTTAAGGGACTAGTCAAAGTGTGTGCATGTCTGTGCAAGCAGAATAAAAATAGAAGCAAAATCTAACTCCACAGAAAAATGAAATCATGGTTTAGAAGAGCAACTAATTCAGTCTTTTTATCCTTCCAGAGGCTGGCTCTTGCATCTGCATTTTTGCCAGATATCCCAGTAACAAACACTAATAATATCAATTTCTATCCACCATAGTAAGTGTAAAAATCAAACTCACCTATGCATGCTAATCCTCCGCAAAATAAATGAAAACATAAAAGATGTTCTCCCATAAAGATAAAAACTAACCTTACAAGGCTGAATACAAGCCATATACAGAGTTTGTACAGCCTTTAATCTTTTTGCTACAAATGAGGTGCAGCTGAATTTGATGGAATTACAGTAGCACGAAGTCAGCACAAAATTAATATCAAGCCTTAAGTGTGTCATCCATAATACACTAAGGATACTAAGGATGGCATTACTATATAGAATCACAATCAACAAAACTACATGGCAACGTATGCAAAGCTGGTACCATTCACAGACGTGCCTGCTGCAACATGACATATTGATATCTAAGTCAAAAGCTGAACATCTTCTTTCATGACATTGCTCGTGCCAGAGATATCACCCATGCCTTAATTTGGCAACATTCAGCAACTGAAGATCTTACAGCATTTTCAGAATGTTTTGGAAACGTCTATTAAGCCTTACAGGGCCCCAGTGTAGTAGGTAAATGTTGTCATCACCATTGGTTGTGATGGGAAAACTGAGACACAGATGCTTAATGACTTTCCAACCAAGGTCACCCTGGGAGCTGCAAATATCCCATAGTATAAGCAGCTGAACCTCAGGAGAATGAAAGTGAACAACGCTTTAGATAAAAGGCTAATACTACTTTTGTTTGACTGTGTTTGGTTTTCAAGTTGTCATTTGCATTCTACACGTGGCTGAAAGAGACTAGTTCCTCACTCTGGCTGCAGTGCTCACAAAACCGTGCCTTTTCAAAGCCTCTCCATCAGTGGAAATAACTTATTAAAGTCTACATTTTGGCAAATTGTAAACTGTTCTCCTTCTGCCAGTGATATGCCTGTGCTGTGAACGCTCTGTAAAACTGATGAAGCTCTTCCCTGTGGTGGATTTCGCAGGAATGGCAAAAAATGCTGCACCGTATTTAAAACATTTAGAGATTTGCTCCAAGCTGTGAATACGAGAGATAAAATCCTACTAGAAGCAGCCTCATTAGCATGATCACACTGATGCAGGAGCAGGTCTCACTGAATGTACAGGAGCAGAGTCCTGATGTGATGAGAGCGATTTGGCCATTCATGCCATGGCATTGAAGAACACAAACGCTTGTTATCTCCTCCAGTCTCTCAAGACTGCAGTTTCACACTTTCAGGCTTTCATATTTCCCGTACCAAAGGATGAAGAAATGCAGATATCACTTCTGATTTCCCAGGTACTCTACTCTTTACGAGTAACTACCTGAAGAAGAGCCAGATGTGAGAGGCTCAGCAGACCTTCCAGGGCCAGCAGGCTGCCTCCCTGGAACTGGTGTAAAAGAGGAAGAATAAAGAAGAGGAGGAACATATGGACCACTGGCGTCCTTTAATATTCATTCTCCTGAGTTTATTTTCACAACTACAGGTAAACAATATTGTAATTGTCCATCAATACTCACTCTTGAATGCTTGCTTGCATTCCCTTCTTTTGTAGGCTCGCACGGAAACTGTAAAGTCTTTTTGGGTTGGACTTCAACAAGAACTTCAACCAGAAATTTAGGAAAAACAGCTATAAGCAACTTGCAAGTAAACCCTGTGCAAGCACCTCTTTTTTAATTGTCTGTAAATAAGGATGACATCTTTTACCCTGTCCACCTCAGGACTCTGATTCTGGGGATCCAGCAGCACTGGGACCATGCTGATGAGGGAAGAGGAGGCTTCACTTTTCCACATAATGCTTTGAGATGTCCCAAAAAGTCCTGCTGCACCACATCTTGGAAAGATGTTCAAATGGAGGCCTGTCTCAAAACTGGAAGGCAGAAAATGCACCAAACAATCTTCACTTGAAAACTGTGAAGGACTCTGTTGATTTCCAGCCCCAGGCAATGTATTAGTATTTTACAATGGGTTTTTTTGAAAGGATTTTTCTTTGCCTGATTTGGTTTTGATTTTACAATAAACAACAGCCCAAAATTTATAGCACATACCCACTCCCTGAAATTTTGCTCATCATCAGTCTAATGATTCTCTGTGTTGTTTTCTATGTTGAGCAACACCTGGGAAGATCACTTGGCTTTTTAGACCGGGTTGAGGGATATCTCAGAAGCCCAAGGTCTTCCTTAACGAGATTTGCCAGGAAATCTATAGGCAAATGAAAAATAATTTTCTCCCCTTTCAAGAGCTACCAAAAAATGCTTTACCATGATGAGAAACCACTCTCATTGTCTGGCAGAAATAATAATTCTTATTTCAAAAACACTTCTTTTGATTTCCTTCACCGCAGGAGCTTAACACCAAGAGTACAAACAGAGGGAAAACAAATTGTTATGTTACCTCCCCTTTTCTACCATAACAGCCCTAAATAGTCATCATGTTCCCTGTAAAGACATCTGGAATATTACTAATAGAGAAATCTCTTTTCTGAGCACCTTCTTCCTTAATCCTTTCATGGAAAAATGAAATATTAGACCATACTTCTTGAATACATTAAAAAATTACATGAAATTTTAATTGTTCTCATTGAAAATTTAGACTGCACATTCAAGTATATGAAAACCAACTTGGGACAAAGGGAGAAGTGGATTTGTCTCCGTATGATAGGACTTAGGGGTGCTGCTCGATGAGAAGCTTGACATGAGCAGAGTGCGTTCACAACCCAGAAGGCCAATCATATCCTGGGCTGCATCAAAAGAATCATGGCCAGCAGGCCGAGGAAGGTGATTCTCCTCCTTTACTCCACTCTCATGAGACCCCACCTGGAGCACTGCGTCCAGTTCTGGAATCGTCACCATAAGAAGAATATGGAACTGTTGGAACAGGTCGTCCAGAGGAGAGCCACGAAGATGATCAGGGGGCTGGAAAACTGTGCTAGGAGGACAGGCTGAGAGAGTTGGGCTTGTTCAGCCTGGAGAAAAGAAGGCTCTGAGGAGACCTTATAGTGACCTTCCAGTACCTGAAGGCGGCTACAGGAAAGCCAGGGAGGGACTGTTTACAAAGGATTGTAGTGATAGGATGAGGGGAAATGGCATACAATGCCATATAGTTTTGTTGATTGATAGCTTAAAACCTTTAAATCATACAAATTTTAAGTAGACGGAACAACTGTACAGAAATCACAAGGCCTACACAGTTAAAAGTTGGAATACATGCCTGTTGAACTTGCACATCTTAATAATTTGCAGGACTATTTCTCTCGATCTTCAGCACAACAATTCAAGGATGATTCTTGGGATACCTTTCTCAGATGTCAAATGAGGTCCATCACATCTTTTCTGAAATCCAGACAAAATCATCAGTCCTCTGCTCCAAATCCTGTATCCAGATCCAGGAAGTAACTGCAAAACTGAAGGTGAGTGCAGAGTTGATTAACAGGGCTTAGTGATCTTAACAAAAAAAATAACTTTCCTTGTGGGACGCTTTTGAAGTCTGTTGCTACAACCTTCTCATTTGGTTATTTTTTCTTTTTTCCCTTTGAGAGCTCCTGGAACTACTGTCTATTATTTCATCGTTATCACTTAGGAAGACTCACACATCAATGTGCATGATTCTAAGTAAAAGTCATCTTCTCCTGCTTCTCAATATTTTTTATATTAGTAGGATCAAATACTAAAAGGACCCACTGTTCCTAGCTTTTCATGTTTTCCCACCAGGCATTTATCTTATTTGTTTCTTTTTCCTTCTGGACAGACAGAAACTGCAACCAGTATGTGTACTGGCCAAACCTTGGGAAGGGAATAAGCACTTATACTCTCCTTCTTCATTGCACCTGCTAGGTCCTTTGGGACAGGGCTGTCAGTTGTCACTCCAGGCCAACAACAGAGGTTTTTTCTCTTCTCTATTGGACTTAGAACTCTCTAGCTTACAAATTCATGCAGTAGTTTTACAGCATTTACCAAATTGTGAGTATGAGGGTTCAATGTTATATGCCATAGTGTTATTTTTAGTTATAATGGTTGTAGCAAACTTATATTCATGATAAACAATTCTGTCTTCGCAATAGAGAGTTTTCAGTTGCATTCCAGCCAGGTCCTTAGTCTGAGTTGGCTCACTTATGAAACTCAGGCCTTGGAAATAAGCAGCAACGAGTAATATAAATTTTAAATCTGTAAATCATAGTCTGAACTGGGTATGAAGTGCTTTGGTGTATAAGGAAGTAGCTAGATATCACCTTCCAGTCTATGAAATTAAGTTTGGTATACATGTAGCACAGCAAATACAGCAAATACCAGGTCTATGGTTTCAGAATACAAGACAGCCTTAAAAGTAATTAACTGTCTATCACATAGAAATAGGGGTTAGTATAGAACACCAGTTCTACCATAAGCATTTGTACAGGGTTCCTGAAATCTCAGCTCATAGCACAAACCAAAAAGGAAGCAACAGTGAGGTCAGGAGCAAATTGCTATTATACATCACCAAGGACAGCATGTCAAGTACCACATTTACATGTAAAGTGGAAAGGAATTAATGAACATAAGTAGAATTCAGATAGTGTATGTTATCTGTCACAATACAAATTAATGACCTCTTGTAACAATTATTGAGCCAGATCTATTCAGATAGGAATTAGTAACATATTAACATGTTAATTGATTTGTTAACCATCATGACTATAAAGTGCATAACAAAAACTTTGCTTGTTTTCCTGAGGTTTTTCACAAGCTTTTCCTTTTCCAAATAAAGACTCAACTGTCAAGAGGTTGTTCAGCTATCACAGGTGTTATAAACAGTGCTTGAACTTCAGACTGATAATACAATGTTTGATTTTACACAACACATACCTGAGCATCGTGCTTGTGTGAAACCAACATAAATCATTCATTCCTGGATGTTCATTCATCAGTACTTGTGGCACCTAGTCACTAGTGTCTGGTTAGTTCAGCCACCTGACTGTTTTTTTCCTCTGGATAACCTGTTCTTTACTGCAGGACAGGTTTCCTCAGCCTTGCCCATACTGGTAGGGGTTTCTGCTTAGATAAGGCTAATCAGTGTCAGTGGTGAACCAGGAAAATTCACCAGGAGAAAAGAGACAGCTTTAAAAGGAATATACACTGTGAGAAAGGTCCTGGCAAACTCTGACACTGACCTATCTTAGCATTTGAAAAAGAATCACTTACAGATTTAGGAATCTACTTTCAAAATAGGTAGAAGAGGGTATTTTCTCTAGTATTGTCTCAAGGAGAAGAGAATATATTTTATCAGCAGAAAGAAAAATACTTATGCAGGTCTCTGTGGGTGTAGAAAAAGTACAATATTGACTTTGTATTCTTTTTTTTTTTTCACTGTGAAATGAGAACTTTCAGCCAAAGTAAAACTGCTAATCGCTCCCAGACCAACCGATGAATCAAGGAGAAAGCTGTATTTTAAAAGTGTTGTGGCATGTACTGTGCACTATGGAGCCATTTGTGCTGATTTTATTATAGTGGTCTTCCGATTCTCAATTTCCTCAGCTGCAACTGCTCATTTGAGTAAGACAAACATGTAGCATTGACGTTTATGCTGAGGTTAGTAAAAATCCGTTCTGTGCTTTCGTGAAATGATGTGTGAAAAATCAAAAGACTAAGTTTGTAAAGTAGTTTCATATGAAGCTAACGTGAGATTGGTACTTTAGTCTGGAGAAAGGGAGACTCAGGGGAGATGTTATTGCTCTTCACAAATACCTGAAAGGAGGTTGTAGTAAGGGGATGTTGGCCTCTTCTCTCAAGTAAAAAATGATAGGACAAGAGGAAATGGCCTCAAGTTGCACCAAGGGAGGTTTAAACTAGATATTAGGAAATATTACTTCACCAAAAGGGTTGTCAAGAATTGGAACATGCTGTCCATGGAAACAGTTGAGTCATCATCCCTGGAGGTATTTGAAAGATGTGCAGATGTGGTGCTCAGTGACATGGTTTAGTAGTGGACTTGGAAGTGTTTGGTTTACAGTTAGATTTTATTATTTTAAAGGTATTTTCTAACACAAATAATTCTGTGATTCTGTGATACAATGTCATCAGGAAGCCAGGTACAAAAAAACCCCCACAGATGTAATAGAACAAATTTCCTCAGCAATAATGGAGCAGTAGAAGTTTTGAAAGTAAAGAATATGATATTTTGGGTTTTTTTGAGATTCCCATGAACAAAACTCGAGACTGAAGCCATCCACATATGAGGACACATAATCAACTATCATGTTGAGACCTCCCACCTATCAAAACCGTTTCTGAGGCAAACTGCTCCAGCTGACCTGAACCTTTTGTGCAGATCAGGGAATATTTGTACGTTGTGTGAGAAGCTTATGAGAAAAAGGGAGATTCTGGGATAAACTAGTGCCTGCCTTAACTTCCAGAGATTTGCCTTTATAAGCCTCCAAGGTAATGAAGCGTGAGTTCAAAAGGTTAAGTTACATAGAAGTCAGTATGGAAGCCAAGAAGGAAAACTCATGTTTGATGTATCCTTTAGAATTGTTTTTATATGAATGGTTCCAAAGACAATAAACAATCAAAAAAAAAACCCTTAATGTTGTTGTGGAGGTTATCAGCAACTGCTGTAACTGAAGAAATGTCAAAAACAGTATACCTGCATGCATTGTCAAGTATAAACTGTGCTTCTCTTTGCTACCCGGTATTTCACCCCTGGATATGTACAAATACGACTTTTTAGTGAAACATTCTTCCCAAGACAGAGAAAAGTGAGAATCAATCCTTCAACAGACTGTAAAAAAATCAATAATTCTTAACAAATCTGACGCCTATTTATGGTGCTGTAAAAAGATTAAATAAACTATAATACTCTCCTTGACTTATTTGTGACTTCCATAAGTCCTGAAGCATAGGGCTGCTATGTGCATGGTTGCAAGTATTCTGCCCACAAAAATTCTCCTAATAATGAAGACCCTTTCAAAAAATTCACATGCCTTTTGTCCTTTCAGGAATTTTTTTATTTGCTAGGCAACGTTTCCTCTCTGCTTTAATCAATTGTTCACTCCGTCTGTAATATCAACAGAATTCTTCTGTGTCTTCCTTGCAAAAACTAGAAAGAAGGAATAATTCTACCCTGACCTTTTGGTACCTGAACATTTAATTAAAAGGCCTTTGCATCCCTCAACAAAACGTTACCTTTGGCACGTATCCCAACATACTCAGGAAGTCATAAAGAAAATACACGACTGCAGACCTCTGTTTACTAAAACTACAAGCATATACCTCACAACTTTGCTTAATCTTGTTTTTCAGTGATTTTCACTCTTTTCACTGATGCAAAATAAGGCTCTGAGCTTCTGTATATGGCTAGGTTATACATTTCCCCAGCTGCCATATAGAGAGCACACAGAGTTGATAATCTGATGGAAGTGGAATCATCCTCTGATTTACTTTCCTCAGCCATCAATATCATCAATGAGCCTGAATAAAGCCCTGGAGTCTGAGTGATTATTAAGTTCTGTGACTGCTGATACATTGTTGAAGGGTCTTGGGAGACAGGCTCTGCTGTCAGTTTCAACTTCATGCTTACTCTTGCTTCATGCTGTTAAAGGATGGGAGCCAGCTACCCTGGAAGACAGCAGGCAGATGATTACTACTCGATGATCCGGTGTGTCCCTTCCAACCTAGTTATTCTATGATTCTAGAATCATGGGTTTGGTTGGTAGTAAGTTCTATATGAGTCAACAACGTGCTCTGATGGCCAGAAGGGCCAACTGCATCCTGGGGTGCATAAAAAATAGTATAGCTAACTGGTCTAAAGAAGTGGTTGTCCCATTATATTCAGCATTGATGTGGTCTTACCTCAAGCACTATGTGCAGTTTGGGGCACTGCAATATCAGAAGAATATAGAACTATTAGAATGTATCCAAAGGAGGGCAAGAGAGATGGCAAATGCACTACAAGGTGTGACTTAAAAGAAGTAGCTCAGGATACTTGTCTTGTTCAGCTTAGAAAAAAGGAAAGCAAGGGGTGACCTGGTTGCTGTCTACATCTTCCTGATGAGAGTGGAGCGGAGAGGGAGGTGCTGAAATCTTCTCTTATGAGATGTCTCATGTCATCTCATAGTATGCAAGGGAACAGCTTAAAACTGTATCAGTGCTAGTTCACATTGTATATTGGGAAAAAAGTTCTTCACTGAGAGGGTGCTCAAGCACTGAATCAAGTTCCTCAGGGAAGCGGTCATGGCCCAAAGTCTGTCAGTGTTCCAATGTTTGAAGAACACTCTTAGATGCATGGTTTAAATTGTAGGTTGCCCTGTGGTGTCAGGAGTTGGACTCAACATTTCTCATGGGTCTGTTCCAGTTCAGGGGATCCTATGATATTCGAACTTTATTCCAGCAAATGCTTCTTTGTTTTCATGGTGTAGTGATGGTAAGGTCTCAGGCAAAACTGTTTGTCCTTCTGAGCTAATTGTAAATTTATCTCCATTTCAGTTACAAAATCAAGAATAATAAGTGAACCCATGAAAGTATCTTCATATTATCCTTCTACGCAATCTGTCAGCCTACCTAAACTTGCACACCATTGTAAATCATTATCAGCACCTACCTTGGTGTACAACATTTGCAAATCTACCAAGATCAGTGGCATAGCTTCTACAGAAAAACTGTATCTATGAGGGTCACAGTCAATCCCATTGTAATAAGAAACTAGTCTGAACTCAGTAGATAAACTACTTTGAAGACATCATAACTTCCCTCTCTACATTTCCACGGACACCAAATCACAATTAATATCATTCTTCCATGATTGTCTGTAAGTATGTTCCCTTTCAGATAGAGGAACTTGAGTGGCAGGTTGATGGCAAGACTTTGAAAGCTGCATAGCAACATTCAGAAGCTCCTTCACAGAACCTCTTTAGCAGAAGTTAGCAGACATTTCTTTAATATTTTTTTTTCTTTGTTGTACTTTCCAGTACAAGGAAGCGTGGCATGTAAGCAGTTAAATTATTTCACACCCCTCTGCTTCTCACCTAACTTTATTAAAAGTTTTTTACAGCAATTACAAATTTTCCATTACGCTGGGTCTCTCCTGCAATAAAGAAAGACTTACGCTAATAACAAAAGAATACTCAAGGGACAATGGTTCCTATAGACTAATCTTAACCTCAGGGAATTGGCATATCTATCTTGCATTTTGCTATGCCCCACAGATACAATTACCTCAGTCCAGCTGCACAATTTATTGTGACTGTTAATGAAGGACCAGTACAACTGCAGAATTATATAGTTAAATCCAGCAGCAGAATCACGCACAGTAAAAAAGCAACAACATTTGCAGATAATTATTGAACTAATCAAAATACATTATTCTGTAGACCTGAAGACCTCACATGTGCAATGAATGACTATGGCTTTATTATACTGCTTGTATAAGCGAGGCTCAGGATCAGGTTCTGACTAACCAATCTGAAGTACCGACTCCAGCAGTATGCAGATGTTGTAATTTAATGAAGTGTCAGTTATAAACTGCCAATTTTAAATGGATTAGATGGTTAGAGTCACAATAAAAATTCCCTCTGGGAGAATCTTGGTTTATTTAATGCACAGACATGGAGATAAATTCATTGCAAAATAACTTTACATGGAGGATTCATTGGATAAATTGTTTCTGAGATATTTTCCTCAAAATATTAGAAGTTTAAAAAATTGTTAGATAAATACAGGACCTGAAGAGGTCCCTAAGTATGATAGAAGTATAAAACAGTTTAAAATGTCGGTATGAAGCTTTTTAAACAAAACGAAAGTACACAAAGTTACCATGAACATCACTGCCACTGCCTTCTCTATGTCCAATCCTTCTCATGGCTTTCAAATTTCCTTGCTCCAAATCCGCTCCTCCTCTCTTCCATCCCTTCAGTGTTGACTTGCATGCTTCCCTATGACATCCACATCTTTGCTATACAGTAATGAATAAATTAAATAAATATGAACCTTTCCCAACGATTGGTGAGAGAAGGAAAAATAAATAAATGAAATGTACTAACTGTAGCCTGCTTGAGCAGGCACACATGCATATACATGCACAAGTATATATATTTGAACTGAGAACTTCAAAGCCAGGAAACAGATTAAAAAACTGTGAGTTATGTTGCTTTGGCACTTGGGTATTTCAAATGCCTCAACTGTGGGGAAAAGAATCCAAAACCAAAGTGCTCCTAATATTAATGAATATTTACAAAATACAACATCTGCTTTCGTTAGTACTCAAAGAAAATTCCTTGGACTGCATACTTCACCTGAAAAATGAGCACAGTCCAATATGCTCAAACAAATTTTCCGAATGTGTAAAAATGCTAAGAATTTGTTACAGAATAAATAAATATTGAGTAATCTCAAGGTGCCACCTCTTTTTCATTTTTACATGGATCATTTATCATAGACTACTGGGCTCTAAGAGCTTCCATAGACTACATTCATAGACTTCACAGACTTCACAGCTATCATAGACTACATGGCATGACATGCAACAGGAACAAGCTTTGTAAAATCTATGGCCTTTGATGTTTTTTAACTTCCTTCATCCTGGAATTGAATGTGGATAAATGTCAGGAGTCCTTCACAAAATAATGTTCAAACAGAATCCTAAAAAATGCACATTTTGAGTGGATCCTCTGTAAGTGGCAATTTCTATATGTAATCTTTCAATGAGTTACCTCTTTCAACTGCCCAACACAAGTACTTGGTCCTCACTTGCAGGAAAATTCTGCTGATATTTGTGGAGTCATTTAAGACATGAGATTTTTAAGATTTGGGGTAATACAGAAGAAAAGAGCATCCTATACAAAGTTGATATTTAGGAAAGCCATTCTTGAAGTGTTATACATGAAGAGGTAAATGAACAAATTTAGTTATTCTGTTTCAAACAGTATGAAGGGAAGTATCAAGAGGCATTGATGATGAACGAATCATCAATTCGTTCAAATGAACGAAGGAAGGTCTTTCTATTACAATACAGCAATAAAAAAAAAAGTTAAAAAGTAAAACAATGTTAGTCTAAGGCATTAATTCTCATTCAGCATATCATAGAATCATAGAATAACCAGGTTGGAAGAGACCCACCGGATCATCGAGTCCAACCATTCCTATCAAACACTAAACTATGACACTCAGCACCTCATCCACCCGTGCCTTGAACACCTCCAGGGAAAGTGACTCAACCACCTCCCTGGGCAGCCTGTTCCAGTGCCCAATGACCCTTTCTGTGAAAAATTTTTTCCTAATGTTCAGCCTAAACCTCCCCTGGCGGAGCTTGAGGCCATTTCCTCTTGTCCTGTGCCCTGTCACTTGGAAGAAGAGGCCAGCTTCCTCCTCTGTACAACCTCCTTTCAGGTAGTTATAGAGAGTGATAAGGTCTCCCCTCAGCCTCCTCTTCTCCAGGCTAAACAACCCCAGCTCTCTCATATGAAATACACAATCTCATATCCATCCTCCTCTTGAATAGAACTCCACCTCCATCGCCCCTCAGTCTCTATCTAAAAAACAACAAATTACTCTGAGTTGAGGAAATATGTTGCTCATTTCTACCACTGGAGGTGTTCCAGTGTGTAGAAAAAAAGAACTCAAATTTAGAAGGACAAGGAGATTGAAAAAAGACCAGTGGAGAAATCCTGGTCTCGTTTCTGTTTCACACACCGTTTTATTTGCCTGATTCAGTGGCTTCTTCACATAAACTACAAAACTGGTTCATTGGCTCAACTTCATTTGCACAGCATTGTTGGCCTTCCATTGTTCTATTGTAGGCAGATCTGGCCTCATTAACACCTTCATTGTTCATGTTGGCATGTGGCTAAAGTTCATGTCTTGTTAAATGCTCACCCAACTGTAAAAAAAATGAAGAGACAAAGCAACACTAAAAAATATTATTGAAATGAATAAAAAAGAAAGTAATATAATGAAGTATCATTTCAGACAGACCCTGTCCAACTAACCAGAAAATTACCTTTGAATCTATATTTGAGATGTCATTACTTTACCTGCAAAATCTATATGACTTAATGGAATTTAAAAGCTATGAACATTGACAGATCCTGACCCTAATGGTTTGAAACCACTGCAAACAAACAGCGAAAAACTCCTCTGGAAGTCAAGACAATGCATTACAAATAGTTGTGTGGCTTTGAAAGCCAAAAAGCATAAGTACAAAATAATTTCTTAAGCCAGAAAGAATCTGTACCTTCCAAATGGAAGGTAATGCTGATGGAAGCTGATGGTTTGTCACTGGGAAAGAATGGTGTCTATCCATGCATATAAATTCCTGATGTCTACACAATTTTCAGCCTACACTCCTTTGCCAGTGCTTCCTGCGGTAGTGTTTATGCACAGTCTCTGGTTTAGTAGATGTTGAAGGGCAAGGGGAAAAAAACCTGAGAAAGTTAACATTTTGCCTAATCCTTTCTAGAAGAATGAATTTCTAGAAGAACGTCTAGAAGAACATCCTGCAGCTTGAGAATTCTAACCTTTCCCATCTTTGAAAAATAGGTAGCTCAGGGGAAGCGCTTGTTTACAGTACTTAGTGTTTGAACTTAGTGTTCTGCAACACAGAAATCCACAAACACACACACCATGGCCACTGTTAAGCTGACAGATAACTTGTCAATCCAAATTGGGCAAACATGAGCTGACACCAGGCTGTAAGAGCTGGATTCAGGCAGTGTGAGAAGTCTGCATCTTGTGCATTAATAAAATAAATGTGTTCAAAAGTAGGGCAGAACTCATGACATAGGATGGCCCAGGACAAATTATAGGCAATGCATCTACACAGTGAAATAGAACATAGTGAAGAGATTACCAGAACAAGCAACCTGCAACAGTAAGTGGCAACATTGCAACTGAATTCCTTGCAGAATTTAACAAAGTGGATCTGGACACACATTTACTAGAATGTCAGTAATGGGATGTATTCAACTGCACGTAGTGCTGTGGTAGATGGATTCACTGCTTTAGATCTCCTTCACCTTCAGCACCTGCATTTCACTCCACACAGGTGGAGTGATTAAATAACTATTTAATTTAGACTTGCCTTCAGACATACAACTCTATTTTCTTTTATGAAACAGCGAAAACAATAGGAAAACAAACTAATACAGGGGAAAGAAAATTGCTCAGAGGAATAATTATAGAAACTTTCACCTCAGCCACTAGGTCACTGGTTCAAAATCATTCAAATCACTTGTGACTGAAAATCATTACTAGTTGACTCCACTCAATGAGATTGTGCTTCAGGTCAGAGTAATAATTACTGTAGGACTGAAAACACCATTAGTGGCTCCATTAGAAAGGGAAGACAGAGAGAGACAGAGAAAAGAAGTGGCAACTTTGGTCTCATTAATGCTGCTTCCCAGTTGAGGATGAGAGGAGAAAATAGTTTGAGGAATCCTGTGTGGTTAAGGCCAAATTTAGCTGTCCAAACAAAGCACCGTTTGAGATACTCCAGGTTATGACACCTGGTCTGCACCTGCATCTCCAAAAGGACACAGATCTCCCTTGAGCCTTACCCATTGCATCTACCAGCACCACGTAGATATGATAAATAGCATATGTTGTCTTGTCTCTAGTACTAGATGTCCGTCTGGGGACAGCTAAGTCGAGTCCTTTCCATTGCAGTCTGCCTCCAATCCTTCCAAACTGAAACTCCAATTTCAAAAACTATTGAGTTACCAGTAAGCTTACTAATTAAAGTCTTCCGTTTTCCCAGGTTTTGTCTCTGTCATGTCAACCAACAAGAAATATACAGATGTTGGAAATTGTTGTAAGAAAATTTGTGTATATAAATGATGAAAACTAGGTCCTAGCAGACACCCTAGAGATCTGGAGACCTATTTCTCCGGAGATTCCTTATGGCCTGAATCCTGCCACACAGTTTATCACCAGTGATTTATCTACATTTGGGTTGGGGTTTTTTCCATATAGAAAATTGATGGCTGAACATTTCAATATTTCTGAAGCAAAGTGAAGAATCTGATCTGAGAACCTGCCCTAGGAAAAGCAATCAGGCTAGGAATAAGATTTATGACATTTCTGCATCACTGGACTTGCAGATGGTTCTCTAGTATATGAACAACAGTGCACTATGGCTGAGCTAGGATGTTAAGCCCACTGTTCTTCCAAATCAACGACAGACACAGATGAGGTGAAGTGAAAAAAGTATGGATCTACTTGTAACAGGTGAAAGGAACTTCATGGTGGAAAACTAAAACCTTTAAGAAAAGATGTTTCTCACATTTTCTGAAGGAGCCCTGTGAAAATGCCAAATACTAATGACCATGAACTCAGAGGGCTGCAAAGGGAAAGCAGTGTCTTTAAAAGGGTTACAAATGCATGAATACTGTGTTAAAGATTTATAATAGAGCATTTGTCTTCTTAACAGTTTCTGGTAGTGTTTAAAAATATATTTGCTTATATGACTGGATTCTTTAGACTGAGTTATCCTCATAATAACTTGTACTCATAACAATAGTATGGACTTATTAACATTCCATATTTAAAAGATCAGCTGACATGTTCAACAGGGTCTTTCAACATTGTAGCAATTTTCCTAATGGTTGCTAGTTTAATTTTTCTGTCTCTTTTAAAATATCTCTGTCTTAAATATTTATCTCTCTCTATAAGCAGAGTGTTTTAATCCAACACCAACTCTTCAGATTTTAAGAGAAGGTTATTACAACACATAAAACATATGGTCTCACTTCAGCTCTCAGCACACATAAAATTAGTCAAAACAGAAGACTACCTAATCACTACAAAAACATGTGGTTCACTTAGTAATTTTTGCTCAGATGCATCTTGGGACCAATTCAGCACGAACAACGCAATTTTTCTTCTTACCCCACTCTTATCTCTGGAGTTCTCAGTTCTCTGCTACCACACATACGACAGTAGAAGGTGGAATTGCAAGATGAAGTTCACCCTCTCTACCTCACTCTTTCCCTCTCTTATATTTCATTCGAGGTTGTCTCCACTTCAAGATAACAATTGCTTTCAGAGACTAAGAAATCTATTTTCAGAATTGATACTGCCTTTTGGAATTACATAAACATATAAATCTCGCCACACTGATAGACGCAAAAACTTCAAAGCAATATAGACATAGTATTGGAAACCTGAGATAATTCCAGGGTCTTCCTCACAATAAAGAGTTGCTTTTTGTATTTCTAAATGAAAAGGAAAAAGACGTCTACAGGAACATCTCAGTTTACTGCTTTGCCTGCTGTTCGGAAAGGGAGCATATCTGCCCTTCCAGGGAGTGAGTTCAAGCGCTGAGCTTGGCACCATCTCCCCCAGGCTCTGCTTTGGGACACTGAGCAACCACTGCCTTTAGGACAACATGCAGGCACAGTTCAAGGAATAATTGTCTCCCAGGACCACACAACATAGACATATAGATGACACTGGTTTTGCCACCATCTATTTAATGTAGCCTTCCATCTCCCTCACAAGGTTTTGCATGCTCAGGATCCATATGCCACATCCCAGGGCAGATAAAATATATCCTTGGTTTCATGCTGTAAAAATACCACACTTAGGAGATACAGTTCAGCCTTCATGTTACTTCAGCTTCTTTGAACCAGAAAAAGCAGATCAAATTAATTATTGCATTTTAGGATTACGGGAGAGTCATGGTAAATGCAAAGGACTCCTGCAACCAAGCGCAACACAGGCAGAAAGCAGCTGCCTATGTTAAGGAATGGCTTTCTGAGCAGTGGGATGGAAAGCCAGCAGTGCAGCCTGGCATGGGAATGATCCTCACCTGGTTGCATCGAGGAGTGTGGGCACAGCCAGGGAAATAAGGCAGAGCTCTGCCTCAGGATTTTCACAGCCAGAGACGATTGCTGAAGTGGAGGCCACCAGCAGCTCCACAGATGAGTGTTGTTCTTTGGGCTACGAGTCACTCTGGCAAATATTAAAGGCAGTCAGCTAAAGTATTACTTGTGATCTAGTCAATTTGATTTACACTGGCATAACTGTAAAACAGAATTGACAAGGGAGCAAGGTCCACAGGCTCTCTCTTATGCACGCCACAGTGAGAGAACACACAGCACACGCAGGCTGAAAATCAAAATGTGATTCGTCATTAAAGTGTGATGCAAGAGCTGTCAAAGGTTTCAGGCCAGAAAGCAGACTTAAATGCAGCTTTTAAAAAATAAAAATACTACTAAACCTTTATGATTTTTATAATTCCTGTTTAATGTAAGTCCACAAGAGTTTATGAACAGAGTAAAACTGTAAAGGAAGATTGAAAGTAACCTTTGACATGCCTGACATAAGTCATTATTAAGTCATTACAGTGAGAACATCAAAGCAAAGACTAGTTCTATCACAACCAGACTTAAATGAAAAATGTTTTACCGTATGCATGTATGTATGTTCTATTTACTCACATTTTCACAAGATTTTCTGAATAAAAAAGAACCCAAGGATTGTGTTGCTGGGGAAACAGAAATAATAGTGTAATCTTCTGAGAAAGCGTGAAACGTAGAATTAACACCACTGAATTGAATTTAATAACACTATGTAACATCAGACTTACCCCTAAATCAATACTTAATTTTCTCAGTCATCTTACAGATTAGTTGTACCCATTATATCTCCAGGGAACATCAACTACCCCATGGAAGGTCAGCCTACTTAAGTAATGTTTTGCAGGATCTTCTAGTGGACAGGTCTCAAAATATTCCTTATGACTGTATAACCTCATCTTCCATAAAAAAAATTTTGTGTATTCTGTAGGCATCCCTCACGTTCTGTAGCAAGTACTATAGTCAGTTTTACCCACTTAAGCTCAGTGTTGCCTATGACATATTACACCTATTATTTCTAAACCTAGACTACATACAACCCAATTTTGGAAGGCAACAAAAATAATAATCACCAATGTGATCGCATAAAAATAAGCTTCTACAACCACTGCTTTCCCAGAAAATGGAAGTCAGCACTGCACTTCAGATTACTCATAGCAAAATCCTGCTGCTTCCAATTCTTCCATATTCTATTTCAATTCAGTTTTTACATGGAAGTATTTCATAATCACAGGTAAAATGAAATTAAGAAATTATGGGCATCATAAGATGCACTTTTACTCACAACTGGAAAAAAAATGTTTGTGAAAAGGCTTTGTGGCAGCAGCAGAGATGCCACTCCTTGGATGATACTGTCCTGCTGCAGAGTGCAGGCACAGCAGAAAGCACCACAGCATATCAGCAGATCACACCAGGTGGGATAGCATCAGCAGATGTTCATGCAAGGTTGCTCCAAGACCTGGGACTCACCCTGTGACTGCACCAAACATATAACATCCTCGAGCTAAGAAGTGTGGAAGTTTGATGCTACAGCTCAGCTCTCTGCTACCACACAAGGAGAGGGTGCATCTGGTGTACACAAGTGTGCATCAGAGGCTGTTCAGGTTGTGGCTGTGAGACATTTAAGACAATTGTGCCAGTACAAAATATGCCAGTGCTGAATGCACTCACACAGACATAGGTTTGGCCAAGGTGAGCCCTGCAGCATCTGCAATTAAGCAACTTGACTTGGAATGGAATTTTCACTGCCTACAGGCCTTTCTGAAACTGAACAAAGCTGTTTCTTCTTGAGGAATTAATAAGTTTACTAAATTAAATTAGATTTACAAACTCTTGTGTGGAATACATGCTTGGTGCTTCAAGATGTAATGATTTCACTCAGTTAATAGCATTGAAAACAGACGGAATGCAGTCTTCATTTATCGCATTCATTTCTTTTAAACATGTAAAAGAAAATTAAAATCACACAGCCCCACTGTCATCCTGTTCTTAAGAAGCAAGATACAAACTGTGTGAATGACGCTTGAGTAAAAGGGGAATTACGACAGGTGCGGGTGCCCAGTGAGATTTGCAGAGTTCTGACACTGACATCTGGAAAGGAATCAACGTACATCTTGCAGTGCCTGGGAGCACTGGTTAATGGTAGTAACCTTGGGTCAAAAAGAACTAAGATTGTACACTGTTGTGCAATCAGGAAAAAAATACTTTCTAATGTGTTTTAATTACGCTTGAATATTTGGGTAATTCCTCTTTTACTTGTCTTCATTATATTTTTAAGCCTAGAAACAAACAGCATTGCAGAGAAGAAGCAATTTCACAGCACTCTATACTTACTGCACAAAGTTGTTACAAGTCAATATTCTTCCTAGGTAATGGGCATTGAATGTAAATTTCTTATTTGAAACATGTTGCAAACTGCTTGAATAAAGAATAGCCAAAATTCATCTGTTCCACAGCAGCTATGACTGCAAAAATGTCAGCCTCACCAAGGCACTGAGGAGAGCTGATCATTGTAGTTAATATATGACCTCATCACCATTCAAATACAAATGAAATACATCACTTTGAGACAAGGGACTTTATCATGCTTTCACATCCATACTAAATGAGATAGGCAAATGAAACAGATAAACTAGAAAAGAGTAGCTAAGCGTTCATTACGTTTCATTCAAAGAATCATAAAATGGGTTAGAAGGGACCTTAAATACCATCCGGTTCCAACCACCCTGCCACGGGCAGGGATACCTTCCACTAGACCAAGTTGCTCAAAATACTGTACGCTAAGAACAAATACAGTACACTAAGCCTAAAAGCCTAAGACTATGCCAGTCAAAAGACATGAGGGTGCTGAATGTTTTTCAGGTAAATAGGGCCAGCACAAACCACAACTTCTCAGTTCAACATTTTGACTGGAATAAAAGTTCTCCGGTATCTTTGAAAGGAAACACTCAATTCAGCTGTCTTATTTGAACAGCTGAAAGCAATAAACACAAACAAAACATCCACCTGGACATTTTCATATTGAAAAGCCCTAATCGTATTATTTCTTCTGGCTTACTGTACTGCTTATGGTTTTAGCCAAACACATTCCTGTTAGGTTTTTTCCATAGTAGAAATTAACAACTCAAGAACCTGATTATAATAATAACTTGAGGGCATTTTTTGTTTACAACGTAATATGTATAATCTGGACTAATAGATTCCATGGCTGAAGGCCAAGGACTTTATTAGCCCTGGATATGGTTATTACAGGTTATTATACTCAATGTTTAATTAAATATTGAAATCTTAAAAGACAGAAGCGGGAGGAATATTCTTTTCTTCTTTTACCCTCCTTCAGCCATGATCTTTACTCTTTTCTTTTTAAACCATGTCCATTTTACATTACCCTCTGTTCTTCTGTGCTTCCTTTTGTTTCCACAGATTTGGATGACAACAGGATAAGGATTTTAGAACGTATCTTCCAAAGTGAAAATCATTTTGAAAACCCAGAGCACTGTAGTTTTCTTACCAGAACACATAGATACTAATAGACAATTGAGGCATTAGCATATTCAAAGTAAAATTACTGTAGAAAATTCATTATGCAATGAGAAGAGATAGAGAACAGAGAGAGGTAGGTTTGTCATTGAAGGCAGATAATATAAATCACCTAATGCTAGTCATAGAATCATAGAATCATAGAATAACCAGGTTGGAAGAGACCCACCGGATCATCGAGTCCAACCATTCCTATCAAACACTAAACCATGCCCCTTAGCACCTCGTCCACCCGTGCCTTAAACACCTCCAGGGAAGGTGACTCAACCACCTCCCTGGGCAGCCTGTTCCAGTGCCCAATGACCCTTTCCGTGAAAAATTTTTTCCTAATGTTCAGCCTAAACCTCCCCTGGCGGAGCTTGAGGAAGATACAGGACACTCCATATAACTAGGTCTGACTGCATGCCTGGTTTTAGGAGGCCATCATTAGATGAGGTTAATCCCATTCCTGCCAAAAGTTCATTCCTGGACTCCATTTTCTTGAGCTGTAACAAATCCATTCTCAAAGCCTCCCACCCTATACAGTCAATGAAATGCAGGTGACTCAACTAAGTGGATTTAGCAGAACATTCAAGGTGAGGGGATATATTGGAAGCTGCTTAGGGAAGTAGTACAACCACATACAGAGAGCAATGGGCAATTTCAAGTGGGCATGTATGAAGATACACTGAATGAATGTGGACTATGGCAGCTGATGAACAAGTTAGAAGATGGCTGGTAACTATCCTCCCAATGATGACGTTAGCAGATTGTCCTCTTATTTTCTATAAAGTCACAAGCAGTACCAAAAGAAGGAAGACAAAGGGTCTAACAACACAGTGGGTGGAAACGTTAACTGATGGCACCGAGATGCCAGTCAGAGACGGTTCTCTCACTACTACGTTCATCAGTCGTATTAGAGGAATAAAAATCTGGCACCAAAACTGTTCTATCTCCACAGGCTGGAGTGCCAATATTTCCACAGGAATCTGAAAGAGAGTACCTGTCCTCCACTGCCAGTGATTCAGTAGGCTTCCAAAGCTGAAAAATATTTTTGCATCCCTGTGATCCCCTGAGTACATGCTGATATCCAGCTCAAGTCTCTGGCAGCTACAGAGGTTTAATATCTGGCAAGATAATAGTTTGTTGTCAACAAAATCAGTAATTTATAAAAAGAAGAGATGTTTCATTAATGCCATAGAAAATTCTGTATTAATAGGAGTTATGTTCCCAAATAATTTCCAAGTTTGAGCTAATTTGCTCTCTAAAATGGCACATGAAGAAACAATTGTAAGATAAGGCAGAACTTTAATTTCAGCTTATCTTCTGGAACCTACACTCTGAATTCCCACTGTGATAGGAGACAAACTGTTCAAATAAAACTAGTGTTTGGACAGTGCCTTCTGAACAGGAATCTGAGCTAAGATGAATAATGGCAGTTGAGCCTCTAAAACCATACACATTTCACCTTATGAGGTTGTGACAGCATATATGGTGCGTCACCACAACGCCTGTGAGGCTGTACTCTGGAATATACATGGAAAGGTTGCAGGAGCAATCACCAAAGATGATATACATTCTCAATAGTGCTACAATGGGAAAAGATTTGGAAGTGAAATTTTAGATTGACCCTAAAGAAGAGGTTAGGCAGAGATACAAGAGATGGAGAGGGACTTTACAAGCAAGGCTGCTGTCACGAATCCTTGAGTAAGCAACAGCTTTAAAAGCAGGGAAAATAAAACTGTAAGTTTGGAAGTTTTCATAAGATGAAATAAAAAAAAAATCTATTATTCAGATGGATTATTAAAAGGAAAATTTTAGCCAGCTAGAAACTTTCATAAACTATCTACAGTGGAGATTAGTTTTAAGGACCTCGACTCCTAGACCTTACTAAAATTCCACTGAAGATTTGGCCTCTGTCCAACCCTGTCTGTAGTTTGTCTTTTTCTCCTTTTTTCTTCTTTCCTTTTCCTGGCTCAAATGCAGTACATCTGTATCCAGATTTATCCTACATCTCTTCCTCTGCTTTCAGAGGACTGAAAAGCTCCCTGCTACTAACAGCGCTCACTGTACACATACAGCTTGACAGGTGAGCTGTAAAGTAAAACTGTCTTGCCAGAAACCTTCCCAGTTATCCACAGCTGTCACAAGCGTGAGTCAGCCTGTGTTTTCATACTGTTTCCTTTCTGTCTGAGTGAGGAAGCCTTATTCTGAACATGGCCCTTTCCTTTCCTCCTGACAGATTCACGCACACCAAGAGCTGCAATGTGCATATTATCGTACCAGAATACTAGGTCAATATGAGTGGAGTCACTGCATTTTTGTCCACCTATCACTCTATATAGTTCCCAGCTTCTTATTTTCTCTCTGGGTTTTCCACTTTTCAAAGAACTGCTACTCGACCTGTGACACTAACAGTGAAGAGCAGGCTCTGCCAGGTGATCTGCACGCTCCCCAGGAAACTTGAAGTAAGATGGTCAAACCTCTGGCAGGGATCAGGGGTTGTAAGGAAAAGGCAGTTGCCAAGGCACTGGGTTGATTTATATATTTTAGTTTCAACATACACATGTATTACAAAGTCTGCTCTCTGGGTATTTTACCCACATGGGTAAGTATTCATGCAAAAAGGAACTATCAATTCTATTGCTTGTAAATTCTACTTGAGTGATTCTCAGAGCTCAAGCTGAGGACCAGCTCATGTGCCTGGCAGCCAAAGACATTTAACTTCTGGCAGTAGAGCAATTACTTGTCTACAAAATCCATAATTTATAAAGGAAAGACTCTACATAAAATTAAGAGGAAAAGAAAAACAGTAAAATCTCTAAAATACAAATGCAGGAAATAAATCACTATTTCTTTCACTATACTAGAAATGGGATTCAAAGATTCTTACCTCCAGTAGTTCACTTAATGGAAATAAATCACCAAGAGCAGAATTCTCAGTAGCATGCAACTACTGAGGTCCTATTCAATTGGTCCAGCAAGCAGATGTTCTGCAGGGAAAAAGTGGGTGAATAAGGAAGTTTTAAGATTGAAGAATACTTTGAGACTAAGTGATCTAATCTATATTTTCCTTGCCTTTAGCTTGCCTTGTCAGTATCTCCACAGGAGACCTCTGATTTCTTCACTGTGATCTTATTTGGCTGGGTCTAAAAATCTTCCCCCTCAAAGATCACAGATAACAGCAGAGCCACTTAGTTTCAGGAAAGAAAGGCAAAGTGTCAGTAAAACAGAACTGATGTCTGAGTTTCAGCTTGGGAAGCTCAAACCCATGGTGACCTAATGGACAGCTGGATTTATGGACCCCAGATTTCACAGCAAAGTTTATCCCCTTCCAACGCTTCAGTGGAACAACGTGGCATGAGCTCCATATGTGAAAACTCATCTTGCTTTTTCCCTCTTTGATTTTTTTTTCTTCATATAAATAATAATCCAGCTCAGAGCTATTAATGCTGGCAATTTATTTGATTATCAGGGCCTGATGTTCTGTTTGAAATTTCTTAATATGAAATTAAATAATGTGAAAAATGAACAATTTAGCAAAAGTACATGCACAGAAAATACTGGCACATTATAAACTAGTGCCCAGATTTCAGATGGCATTTACCACAAAAATCAGTGGCATCCAGGATGATCCATGGAGGGAAGAGGAGGTAGACAGTCAATGACAGATACTTGGCCTATGCCTCATGCTATCGCAGGTCTCAGCATAAAAGAAAAGGGGAGGATATGAGTAACAGAAAAAGCTAGGTTATCCCTAGACTATGTTTGACATAGGTGGAATTTCTTCATCTTTATTGTCTACTCAAGCTGCCTTAAGATGACAACCAACAGCATAAAGGTGAAGACAGTGCATGTCACATCTTACTTGAGCTTAGTATCCTTTTCCACAAGAAGCACTGTTTTAACCTGTTAAGTATGAAACAGATACAATCACATAATGAGACAAAGTTGTAGGTGTAGAAGAGGGCTATAAAACATCTGTCTCTATTTCTAGAAGTGGAAATTATTTCTCAGAGAAGCAGCTTTTGTCCACCAGTTCTGTCCATATCTCACTCCTACACTCTAATGGAGGGTGGTCTAGCCAATGAGGCATTTAGTAGTCAGGAAAGGATTGTGGCCAAAGCAATCTGTGCTATTGTTTGGGCTGCTAAAAAGATTACTTGGAATACCTAGCATTGTTTCAGCTTGCACTAATGGTGCGCTGGCTCCTGACAGCACAAATATCTTGTAAGTGCAAAAATAGTACAAGATCATCTTCAACTTCTTCTGACAAGACCTGGAATCAAAACTAAAACAGAGAAGAGTGGGACACACTATCTACATACAGAACCCAGATGATGACTGGCCCCATTTCAATATTGCAGTGTTTAAATAACCTTTTATTTCCAATGAAATATGCAAAGCTTATTCCAATTATTTATTAGATAGGCCACTAATTCTGTTCCTCTCTTCTCCTTAGAGAAAGTCACCTGATGCCAGCTATTAAATTACATGCAGTATATGGAGAGTTCTTAAGTTACCCAGCAAATATCAGCGCATGAGGTAGGTTTGCACCAGGGGACAAGTATCATTACTGTACAGTTAATGAAGTATTTTAGTAGTATGCTTTTTTTTTAATCCAAAAATACAAAAGTTGAAGCTGCATGAATTAATATAAATAGAAAGACCATTAATGCATTAGTACAAGTGACAGTACCAGACGGCAAACCTTAGCACAAAATCACAAATAACTAAATATGACACAGAGCGTTGCTTCTCCAAGCAAGAAAAAACCTTGCATAATATAATAGTGCAGCTGGTTAGTAGCTCATGCTGTGTAATTTAAGTCTTGGTAATGGAAAAGAAGAACTTGGAAGCAGTCTCTAATGAAATATCACTTTGGTCCCAACAGTATCCTGAATAAGTTCTCTCTTAGGTTTTCTCTGATTCCAGGCATATTCATGACAATCAAAGTAATGGCTTCTGTACATTATTATATGATTTCACTTTTTATCATGCAGTGTGAAAAATGGGTACTATTCCATGCCCTTGTGCAGCTGTGCACTGTTTATTTCAGAAGGGCAAAGACTGGATGGCATGCAAACATTCACACCAGCAAATTAATAGCTTATACGCTCAGAGCAGTGCAAAGGAGAAGAACAATAAAAGTTTCTCCATTAAAGTGATTAGACAATGCTAGTACACTTGGCTTGCTGTGAGAGGTGATACTGTCCCAGGAACAACCTTATTACCTGTCATGTTGAGATTCAGAACCATAAAACTCTCATCTCCCCTTGTAATTTCTGACATGCTCAATAGCCCTAGTAATTGAACTACACTCCTAAGGTTTCTTTAGCATGCTGAGATACCTTACCAGCTAACTACTGGCAATTAAAATTGCAATGTGAATAGAAAAAGCATGACTTAATCAGCAGTATATCAGATAAGTTACACATAACAAAACCACCACTTTGGTGTGCGAGTCAAAATTTCAATAGAAAATGTGCCATATAATCTATGCTAAAATAATAGGGTGTAAAGAGGACTCTTAAAACTGGACTCTGGTATGTGTTCCCATGCAGAAAATAAATCGTATGCATCTTCCTAGCATTCAGATGTTAAAAACTGCCTGGAGCTATGATAGCAGCTGAATGTTTCATTCTCTGAAGAATTAATATTTCCAGCAGCAGTAACCAACATTTTATGATGATCAGATAAATCATTGCAACAAATATGAACTACAGAAGAGCAGACAGTATGTTTTCTTAATTTATTCATTCATCTATTTGTAATATATATTGATGCATTGATGTTGAGACATAAAACATTAAAAGAAACAGACAGGCATGTGGGGCTGTAGAACTTTTGTTTTGTCTTGACCATTAAATTCTCACAATAGATCTGAGATTGAAGTATTCACTCCCAAATACAAAAATAGAATATCAAAACATTCTCTTCTGGAATGAAACATAAATGGTAAATTAATTGCTTCACCAAGCCATTGTGGAAAAACATGGAAAAACATGTTGAAGACATACACCATTCACAGAATACCCAGGAGATCAATGTGTTATGCTTAAGTAGCAATGAATTTTATGCTGGCCACTGCATTACCAGTCAGTTAAGTATTTTCTTAGTTAGACCCTTGAGAATTTAGCAGTAATTAATGACCAAGAAAGATGAAAAGATTCATTGTGGATAATACACTTTTTTCCAGAATAGATCATTATTCAGGTTTGTCATAAAGCAGTACCTATATATTAAAAACTTAAGCACTAAGGACTGTAGTTTAGGAGATAAATCTACAGAGGGATAGGAACACTGAAATACAAAATGCACATTACACGAGCCCGTGTCAGTCTTGAGGTATTCTGCCCATGTTCAAGCGCTTTTCAGAGGAGTTCTAATAGAATAGCAAGCAGCCTAAAAAACAGGAAACAAACTGGATTAGACATGGTAATCCAAATTAGTAACAAGAGGTGCTGAAGAGGATAATGGACCTAGGCATCCTTAGCAATATTCTAAATATAAATTGGAGCAAGGGCTTGAATTCAGGTTTGAGTGCCTTTTATAAACTGAAGCAGCTACAACAGAAGCAACCAAATTCTGTCCACACTGCCACACAGGGTATGAATTTATGTTGTGGTTTAACACCAGCCAGCAACTGAGACCCACGCAGCCATTCCCTCACTCCCTTCACAGTGGGATCAGGGAGAGAATAGGAAGAGTAAAAATGAGAAAATTCATGGGTTGAAATAAAGACAGTCAAACAGGTAAATCAAAAGCTGTGCACACAAGCAAAGCAAGGAATTCATTTGCTGCTTCTCATTGGCAGGCAGGCATTCAGCCATCCCCAGGAAAGGGCTCTATCATACATAATAGTTACTTGGGAAAACAAACAACATCAGTCCATCAGTCCAAACGCCCTCCCTTCCTTCTTCTTCCCCAGCTTTGTACTCTGAGCATGACGTCAAGTGGTATGGAATTTCCCTTTGGTCAGTTGGGGTCAGCTGTCCCAGCTGTGTCCCCTCCCAGCTTCTTGTGCACTCCTAGCCTGCTCACTGGTGGGGTGGGGTGAGAGGCAGAAAAGGCCTGGGTTCTGTGGAAGCACTGCTCAGCAATAATGACAACATGCCTGTGTTATCAACACTGTTTTCAGCACAATTCCAAAACACAGCCCCATACCAGCTACTGTGAAGAAAATTAACTCTATCCCAGCCAAGGGGTGGGGGGGTGGACCTTGAGGACCAATTCAGTTTATCCATGTTTACCTAACAGAATCACAGAATCACAGAATAACCAGGTTGGAAGAGACCCACCGGATCATCGAGTCCAACCGTTCCCATCAAACACTAACCATAAACTCCACCCACCCCACCTCCCATTGCAAAAATATTACTTGATTCTATTATGCAGACAAGACAGCTGGCATTCTTCCTACAAGTGTCTCAGTGTCACATTCCCAAGTTCAGGCTGCTTACATGGGAAACAGGGACAGCAGGTAGCAGGAAGAAGGCACATCACAACCTTCTTCCCTCCCTCCCTCTTTCTGTCCTTTGAAATAAGCCAGTCTGATTTCATATCTTGGAAACCTGAGAGGCATGCTTATTGTTTACATGATGCTATCATTCTTACATTTTAAGTGCCATGGTACATGTTGCAAAAAAACCCTTAAATCAATTAAAATTCAAAAAAGCCACGTTCTTGCACTGCAAGTGATTAAACCAAAGAAATACTGAGCATCCAAGAGAAGAAAGTAAAACTAGAGGCAGCTGTTCTTTTCCTAAAGTCAGCCTACCTTTTCAGGGAGTTGAAATGATTATAACCCACAAAATACTATTTGTTTGGAAAATAATGCCTGCTGTACATACAAAGCTACATAAAATGAAATTTGCTAGTGTAAGTAAAAGACCGCTTTCAGTCAGGGAAATGACCCTTGGAGGATTACATTTATTGCTTCCTCCACTGCTGTCATGCTGCTTCTTGAAAATGTGGACTATCGTTCAACATATGGGTTCTGCTGTGCCATTCCATAAAGAAACCCTGGGTTCGGTGACAGCTGAGCCAGTTTTAGCCAAGCGCACAGAGCAGTTCACAAAGAATGATTAACTTCTGAGCTTCTTGTCTCTTGCTTGATCCTTTTGCTTAAAATTGTACAATAAAGGTGATGCTTAGTAAAAACAGTACCTAAGAAATCATCTCAGTCTAGAAAACTCATTCATGTTATGCCTCAGCTACATCAAAGAAATACTGACATGGAGCTAATAAGTCAGATTCACAGAGACATTCTGACAGCCTGAGTGGAGAAGATCACGAGCCCCTTTCTCTAGAGAGATGAAAAGATATTCCCCTGAAAATCAAGGTACTGATTTGCATAAATCTCTGTAACCAGTCTAGACATTGTACCTTCAATTGGTGACCCAGACACAAACTTAAAAAGATCAATAACAACCACCAGGTATTTAGGAAATGCCTGGCAAGCACCTCACTTGGTTGCTCATAATTCTCTGATTATATTCACAAGCTGTCACATACTGACTAGCAGCATGCTGGCTTCCTAGGAGTGCTCACTGAGATAATAGTCTTTGTTCCTACAGGCAGCATCATTGACGTAAAACAGAGCTGGACAAAGGACCCAAACACTATGACATAAATAAGGATGAGAGGATTAGTGCTAAAGAGTCTCTTTAGAGAAGGACAGTCAGGGAGAAGGTAGCTTCCAGCTTTCTATTCTTTCTTGCTACAAGGCCAATAGAATTATTGGAAATGTATGTAAGGCACAAAAATTAAGACTCCAGCTCATGTGCTGCTGCAAAGTCTGATAAATAAGACACAAGTGGCCAGTATGACTCGGCTCTTTGCTTTTCATACCTCCTTACTGCCACATATATAATGAAAATTTACATGCAAAAATTCTATTGCTAATCTGTATCAACCAGTTTATATATGCTTATGGGTTTTATACTTAATAGTACAGGATGTTTGAAAGGTGACCAAGGTTTTAGAATGAGCCAGGGTCCAAGTAAAAGCTTGAGTAATGTTTGGCCCAAAGCAGGGCATGGACACTAGAAGGAAGGTTTGGGGTTTGGTAGAGACCAAGACGATCTGTCTGATCTTTCCTTTACCTACCTCTTATGATCCTTCTTATCTGTAAGGGAATGGAATGATATTTTAACATTTGGTATTTACTGTCTTCCTGAAAAAAATTTATATACATGATGTTTGCGTTTCAGCTTGTCTACTGGCCTGGAAGAGGCAGTGCGTTGACCTGCTGTCCTCTGCATATCTCTTACCCTGAAATTTTGCTTACCATTTGCTGCCTGAAATAATTATGACCTCTCTCTATGAGAAAAATGTATGGGTTAACAAAGACCCTACCTATCTTGTCAAAACCACAACAGCCAGATCCATCTTACAGTCTCAGTTTTGATTCATGAAACTCCGTCAGGGCACATATGTAGAAGAGGGATCAAACAGACACAAGGCTCTTCACCATCATCTACGCTGTCAAATGTCTTTCATTGATTCCAAGATGCATTAATAAACTAGTTGTTTAAATTTGTTTACAAGCTTTTTGATCAATAACTATATTCAATGTAGGTATTCCATGACAGCCAGATATGAAATAGGTTAGAACAGAGACAATAAGTACCTCTAATAAATTGCCTTGCAGACAGAAGTAATCTTGGGAACAGCATAAGGAAACAATTCTCTCTTGCTTCCAGAAAATGTACCCTGTGTCAAAAGGTAAAAATGTGAAACGGTGCAAAGGCATGCATTTAAACTGTAATTTTATTAAAAGAAATTACAGGAGAGCATAAGATGTAGGCTACAAAAGGAGATTAGAAAAAGTGATTTGTGAAAAATTAATTCTTTTCATCATACTGTGTGGTACATGAAGCACTATATTTTAATTGACTGGATCTGAGAACCTAAATTTCTTCTTTTCCTACTCTCCTTTTAACTAGCCTTCTTTTATGAGGCGAAAGATAGAAAGTTACCAGCATATCTATGAACGAAATACCTTGTCTTACCGTACCTTACATGTACTGTGAATAGGCTTCAGTCATACCAGAGGGGCTGAGTCTTACAGGAATGAAAAGGAGAGAGCAGAAAAACACTCCTGTATTCCAGGCAAATACAGTAAGAATTCTCACCCACAAGATTTGTGAAGAAGCACCAGACGGGGCCATTGTCAGGGCACAGGAAACATTAAATAAACCAGAATTAAAGCATAGTGAGTTACAGTTTCTTTAAGGAAAGAAGAATCCAAAGAGTAAGGAAAAACAGTCTGTCTTTTTTTATGAGGGACTGCTCTACCAACTGAAACTAAATACAATCCCCCCCCTCCTTCAAAGTTAAGAAGTGTAGAGACAAGTAAATGAATATATTTCAAATCAGTTGAGCAAACTTATACTGGCAAAGGGTCTGTATCATAAGGAAACCTGAACCTCCAATCCACAGTACGGATACTGATTTTTGTGTGGTGAGTGGAGAGAGAATATTCTGAGTCCTGGCAACTACAATTTGATTGAATAAAATATTGAAATAAACAATATTACATTCAATTAAATATTTAAGTGGATTTATATTTGAAGTTGTCACTTTCAGGTTCCAGCATCAGCCAGACACTGAGACATAAACAATATTCACCTTTAAGAGCCACAATTTCAAACACTTTCCTGTATCAGATTACAGATGGAACATATTTTAAGACCTTCTTTACCATCGTAAATTGTCATTTTTGTCATAATTCTTCTCTCTCACAGTAAGACAGTCTGAGGAATGTTAGGGAGTGAGCAAACTCAGCGAGCCAATCCCCAAGGTTCTCATATATACTTCTTTTATTAGTGATAGTAAAGTGCTGTAGGGAACAGTAAAGGAGATGTGGAGGAAACTTACAGTACTGTGAATGTGGGAACAGGAAAGGAGACAGAGGAGACCCTGCAGAGACAGGCATAGGGACTTGCAAAGATGCTTCCTGTGGAAGGGATGAAGAGTGAAAATCTGTACCAAAGACCTAATTTTCCAGTTGTCCAAATACTCATTGGACAACTTCGTCTGTAACCAGAAGAGAGAGATTAAAAATTTTACTCAGAATTTGCCTGCTGTCCATTATCTAGTGAAATACAACACTGGTGTTCTTTTACGTCTATTTTACTTTAAATTGAGCTATCTTCCAGTATCAGTTGTTAAATAGGAAGGATGGATTTGCCATTAAAGCACTACACTAACTCCATGTTTAAGTTTCCAGCTGCACCATTGATTTTCTGTATCCTGTGAAGATGTAGCCCAAGCTTCACTTGTTATGAAATGGTTTAAATTTCACCTTTTCCCCAGGGCAGATGGAGAAAAATGTGTTAGCATGAGGTCTTGCCTAAAATTAAATATAACCAATGATGTCCAACAGGATTAAATCACCTAACTTGCCCTACGTGCAAACCACAACATAGTTAAGGCTGAAGTTACATTACACTAGACCCATGTTAGCCAAGCTTGATCCAGGTCAAATTCACTCAAAATTAAGCCTTATGCAGGTACTTTAAAAGCCCAAGAATAATGTTCTGCAGATCAGTGTGTGTTTTGAAAAAGAGAAGAAATGTATTTCAAATAAATTCCAAGAATCATTTTTTAATTTCCCTCACTGGAGTGAGAAGAAGTGAAAAAAGCACCTAAGATAACAAAGAAATTTTCATTGAACCCAAACAAGGGGTTTTCTCTCCCTCTATTCTTTAGCATACTTATAAGGTTATTACTGCTATCAGTCAAAATAAATGTTAAGTGCAGTAGCGAAACACGGGTTTGGAATATGTAATTGAAACAGCACTTTGAAAACACCAGAATCAAGCATTTTCATTTTTCAGTAAGAGTCTACATTTCACAAACGCTTTCAATCAAACAAAAATTCTAATTTGCTTGCAAAAGTACTGTTTGCATAAGAAATCCCACCTACCTCCACTCTTTGGCACTCTTATACCAGCCTAGAGGGAGGGAGCTCTGCTGAGCCTTCCACAGGGTAGCAGGTGGCATCAAAGTCCCTATGAACCCCTCCCACCATGGAAAGGGGACAGTGAAGAAAGTTAGTTCTAGGGCAGGCCTGTGCTGGAGGATCAAGCAACAAAACCTGCCTGTGACCACGTATTTCTACATATGCATGTTTGCGTGTTACGAGCATCTGCATGCTTGCACATACACCCACACATACATATCACATACACACATACACATACCTGCACATATAGGAGTATTATTGCTGTAGCCTTATTTGCAGCCAAGAGTATGACAGAAGAATATTGTGCCAGGAAACATGGTGATATCTGAGAATTAAGTCCTCTCTACTACTAACAGACACAGCAGAAGTACATTATCTCACATGAGTTTCCATGGTAAACTGCATTAATGAAAAATGCCTCATTTCTGAATTGCATCACAAGAGAGCAATTGTAATGGAAGTAGCAACGAGATATGTAGGTGCTAATATTCTTCCTCCTCAATGTAGCAGAATGGGAGGAACATATCCCCATCGTACAGTAAATGCCAGTAGGTATAGCCAAAGTGTTTATTGTTCTGAAGCCCTCAGGAAATTTGGGTAAAAACTAAAGCCAATTTTTCTATTGGATCATTTAGTGAAATGAATGTTCATTATAACACAGAGAAATGAAACAATGTAAGGCCATTTTAAATTTAAATATCTGTTAGCAAGTAGAGCAAGGCCTGCCACATTACTCTCTCGGTAGGGTGTGAGCTGCTGTATCAGTTAGCATCTGTTCTTTGCAATTCCTCCAGTCAAAATGCGATGATTTAGTAAATACACAAAAAAACAGTACTTCTGCAAATTATCATTTTTCCCGAGGCATTTGTTTCTAGTTCACATACAGTAGATGGCACTGGTGGAATAAGAAGTCATGATCTGCGGCAACTTGTAGAAGCATTTCCACCATCTTTCAATAGGGAGACATCATTGCTCGGTGTTTCTGTTCTCTGGTCTCTCTTTTGCATGGGGACTAAAGGAACAGTAAGCACATTACAATTTTTATTCTTTGATCAGAGTCACTGCAGTGGGAGCAATCTCAGAGTTCACAGAATCAGAGAATAGTTGAGGTCAGAACAGACCTCTGGAGATCACCTAGTCCAATGTCCCTCAGAGAAGGATCAGTTTGAATGGGTTGCTGAGCACTACATCCCGTCAGGTTTTGAATGCCTAAAAGGATGGAGACTACACAACCTACCAGACAACCTGTTCCTGTGTTTGACTCACCTTACAGGAAATCAGTGTCTTCTGCTCTTTAAATAGAATCTCCTGTTTCAGTTTGTGCCCATTGTCTCTTGTCCTGTCACTGGACACCACTGAAAACAACCTGGCTCCTTATTCTTTGCACTCTCTCTTCAAGTGTTTATACATGCTGATAAGACCCTCCTTCCAAGCCTTCTCTTCCCCAGGCTGATCCGTCCTAGTTCTCTCAGTTTCTCCTCAGATGTCAGATGCTTCAAATTGATAATCATCTTTGAGGCTTTTTGGTGGACTAACTGCAGTATATACATGCGTCTCTTGTACTAAGGAGCCCAGAATGGGCCAGATTCTGACTAGAGGGGAAAGATCACCTCCTTTGATACACTGGCAATGCTTTTTCTAACATAGCCCAGGGGGGCTGGCTTTCTTTGTTGCAAGAGTATATTGTCTACCAGGACCTCCAAGTCCTTTTCTGCAAAGTTACTTCCCAGCCACTTGACCTGTAGCCTGTATTGGTGCATGGAACGTTTCCTTCCCAGATGTAGGGCTTTGCATTTGCCTTTGTTGAACTTCCTAAAATTGCTGTTTGCCCATTTCTCCCCCTTGTGGAGTTCTCTCTGAATGGTAGCACAACAACCGTGTCTAATAACCAGTTCTTCAAGTTTTTTGTCATATGCAGATCTGCTGAGGCTACACTCTGTCCCACCATCCAGGCTATTAATGAAGCTGTTGAATAATACTGGCCCTAGCACCTACAGTGGTATACTACCAGCCTCGAGGCAGACATTGCCTACACCTGGGTCAGGACTCCTACACCTGGGTCAGGGCAATCCCCGATTTCAGTACACAATGGTGGATGATGTGATCGAGAACATAAGGAAAAACTTCTTCACTATGAGAGTGGTGAGGCACTGGCACAGGTTGCCCAGTGCCCCATCCCTGGAGGTGCTTGAGGTCAGGTTGGATGGGGCTTTGGGCAGCCTGATCTAGTGGGAGGTGTCCCTGCCCATGGCAAGGGGTTTGGAACTAGATGATCTTTAAGGTCCCTTCCAACCCAGACTATTCTGTGATTCTATGCTTGTGTTTCTGATCACAACCCTTGGAGACTGACATTTAAGTAAGGTTTCAGGCCTTTTTTTTTCATTCATTTATCTAGCCTGTACCTCATCATCTTCTCTGCAAAGATGTTGTACTGCTATTCCAGGAGAAGTGTGCGAGCCTGCCCCCTTCTCCTACCAACTCTGAGGAGAGTCTGTCAGAGCAGGGTAGCACAGGTGACTGCAAGACATCTGTCAGATGTCAGTCAGACACCTCTGCAAGGAGGTCTCAGCCAGGGCTGACCCTCTCTCCCTGACAGCTACTTTTTAAGCTGAGGGTTGGCCCTGCCTGAGTTACTGTCCCATCCCTGCTGTATCACAGCCATACCCATGCCTGGCCCCAGAACCCACCAGTGCAGACCTGGACCCTAGCCTGTGGACTCAATTCCCAGCTTGACCTGCCCCATCCTGGCAGTCCCCCAATCTACCCTGCTCCCTGGAATGGTAGGATGGCTTCCAGCTGGGGACACCCCCTCCCAGCTTCTGAGTCCTCAGTCTCCATGAAGTCGCCAGCCCACACAACACCTTGACAAACTGAAGAACTGATTTTTATACAGCTCATGTTGGGTAAAATAAATCAGGTCTTTGTTCTGAATTACTGCAGACACTCACTCCCTCCCTTCTTAGATGCAACATCAAAATGCAAACAAAGCCTGTTTCTTTTGGGTTTAACATATTTTTCTCATTTCATCAAGTATTTACTGAAGAATCATTCCAAAATTTTTACACTACTGCTGGGGCACTGATGCAATTCAAAGTGATCACAGCTGAAAGAAACCTCCTACGGCAGCTTCAGAACCACTGTGATTTGTCATTTAGGTATATGCACTTCTGACCACTGGCCAAATGGTAAAAAGACAAGGTTACAAAACTCAAGGAAAAATCCTTTGACTGAAGGCTAAAGGGACTGCTGAGTAAAAATGATGTCCAATTCCCTCATTAGAGTATATTAATGAGGGGTATGAAGTCATTTAAGATACTGAGATGGAAGAAAGTGCATGGATGGTGGATTTCCTTTAATGTCACTCTGAAGCTAGAACACCTTCTCTGGTGTTTACGAAGTATGTCAGAGATCTCAAATTTTATTTAGTTTTATTTATTCAACTTTTATTGAAAAATATTTCTTTTCCCTTAGAAGACAAGGTAAATTCCCAGAGCTGCTATGTAAGGTTAGCTGCTGCTTGCATACTTAAGCAGTACTCACCCTGGGCATTAATTCCCAGTCCTGAATTTTCCAGGTTTTATTAGCACTTTAAATATTACAACCCAACCAATTTGTTTTTATTCCAGTTTTAGGTTTAATATTGATGTTAAAAAAAGTGAAGTAAAATAGCTTTTACTTCCAGGTGCAGTTTAAAATCACTCTGCTAGATGACAAGTTACAACTTTCTATTCTGATATGCCACGTGTGAATAAAAAAACAGACCCAGAGTGATTTCCCAGCAACATGGATAAAACATGGGTGTGATTGTCAAGTGTTCTTAACAGTAAGAAGTTATGCAGTCAGCCTAGGGAAGGGGGAAAGGGCACTCTTCTGTACTAGAGGACAACTAGTAATTCTTATATATACACCAACACCTGGAGGTTTTTTCCCATGCATTATACATGCTCCACTCTACTTTGGAATAATTCCCATTCAGCTTTTGCACAGGATGCACAATTGACAGGTCTGGTAAAGCATTCCTAGGTCTTTATTCTCTACTGGACTTTGGAACCACACAGTTTCATCTTTCAATTCATTGCATGCCACTGTACTGAGTGAAGAAGTGGGTAACCTATTGGCTTCCCTGATCCTCTGGTGCCAAGTAACACATGTATAGTTTCCCCAAACACTGTTTTGGCAGTTACTTCATGAACATCTGCTGCCCACAGCCAGGAACAACCCAGCTTCCCCTGCAACTGCTGATAGCAGCAGGCAGCTTGTGTCTTTGCCTTCTTCTGAAAATTCAGCTCCCTCTATCAGCTTGAGGTCTACTGCTCAGAGCAGTCAAGAGCAACTAGTACAGAAAAGGTGAGAGCAGAGCAGCTGTGGGCAATGTAGCAGTGTAAAATGAACAATGATGTTTCACTGACCTTCTCCAACGCTTCAGTCTATTCTCCTGGACAGAGTCCAGATTTTCAGAATTCATGGGAATAGCTGGCATTGCAAAAGGCCTGATAGGAGTAACAAAGTATGTTAAAAATTTTACATAAGTCGTTGTTGAAAAACTGATGAGTTGTGAGAATAAAAGAAAATGGAAAATGACTGGATAAAAAACAATTTAACTGGACTTTTATTATAACATAACATAAAAGGCAGCTAGCTTCTGTGAGCTTTGGAGTAACAATGTCAGGAGTGATGTGGAGTTAAAAAGAAGAAGAAAATGGCATTAAATACAACCTATTCTTATTCTTACAGTGATAGCTGGCCTCCATCCAAGGCATTCACACAGAGCTACAGAATCCCCTCCTCCTCGGAACCAAAACACACAGTAGGGATGTTTGGTGATACACATAAGAAGTGAGCAAAAGAAGAAAAATAGCTTGAGGAATTCTAAATTCTTCTCCAAAATATATAGCCAGCAGGGATGAACATGAATCATCAGTCAGAAAGGCATATAAATGTTCATCCTCCCTGTGCTGGTTTTGTTTCGCTTGCTTTTAAATTTGTTTAAGAGTTATTTTGTTTTGTTTTGTTTTGTTTTGTTTTAAACACCAGAGCCATCATTATCAGTATGCTCACTTCTTGGGTTACATTCAGCATTTGGAATTTTCTGAAATATAAGCCATATGAAACAAGTCATTCTTTGTTCACCCTCATAAATCATCATACAAAACCATTGTCCCTGTTGCCTGCAGGTGACTGATTGAAAAAAATGAATTCTGACACTGGAAAGATTACAACAAAGACTAGGGCACTAAAATGTTCTGTTTAAGAAAACAGAACCTGATATGGAAAAAGAAAAGGTTAGCTTCCTCCCAATTAACTTTTGGGGCACAGGATTCTGGCTTATCAATTTGAAGCTGATCCTTCATGTCAACAATTTATAAATTAAAGTAGGATTCATTTTTTCTGAGAAGCAGGAATGAGAATTTTATAAAGCAGCTGATATTCAGATGTCTGCACTTTCTCCTCTATGCTATGCACAGAGTAGAATGCCATGTCAGAGTAGTACCGAGTATTCATCATCTGCTGTTGGCTGAACTCTCACCAGGACTGAGTTTCTAGTTACTAGATCCTTGTATTTTAAAAGTGCTGGGACATAGTGGTAGCTCATTTGTCTTAAGCAACATGATATCCATCACCTAGATAGATAGATTATCCACAGAGTTCAAGAGTCAGCTCTAAAATGCTGGGTCAGGTGCCTGCAGTCTACAGAAAAGGTGTATGGGTTATATGAGCTTTGCAACAGCCAGTCAACTCAGCGAAGTAATATCTAAACTGTACCACGAGCAGTGTCAAGTGAGAGGAATGTGGAATTTTGTAGAACCTAGGTTTTGAATGCAGGCATATAATCAAATGTGCAATGGATTCAGAGGCAAAAAGCATCTTTTGCATTGCAGTACCTGAGTACACACATGCAGACCTGCATCTCAGTGAGATAGCTGGGCTCTGTTTATACCCATAGGAAAGAACTACCAGAAATACTAACTTGTCCACTTTTAGGTATCTATCTTGAGATGAAACAAGTCACAAATCACATTCTAGGCATTCCTATAGATAGTTTCTAGACAACTATTCAGATATAGACTTCTGTATTCAGAGAATAGTAGAAAGGTTTGGGTTGGAAGGGACCTATGAAGGTCACTTAGTCTAAATCCCCTAAAATGCGCATGAATATCTTCAACTAGATCAGGTTACTCAGAGCCCCATCCAACCTGACCTTGAAAGTTTCTGGGGACGGGGCATCTACAGCCTCCCTGGGCAACATTTCAACAGATGACTCTCATTGCTTGTCAGGTTCAAAACACGGCCATGAAACTGTTTGCCTGACTTCAGGTACAGATCTATTATTAGAAGATTTACCAGACCAATAAGACTCTTAACTTTCATTTTTCCCACATGATCCAAGGTTCGGTTTGCAACTGCCTATTGGCAGAAGGGATTTAAACCTCTCATCTCTTAGTAGAGGTAAGCCACTGTTCAAGCAAGTCACAGGGAGTAACCAAGCAGCAATACCACTGAACTGGTATCACAGTCATCCATCTGAGTTCCTTCAGTGCTTCTCAGAGTGAAGCAGTCATGACTGAAAAAAAGCAATAAAATCCAAAGGTCCTCTGTTTCTTTGGCAAAAAAAACAGTGCTGGCAAGTATATTCTTAGTATATTCTTTTCGCCTCACTGACTCCTGAATTTTTTGTTGCCCCTGAAGAATGCAAAGTGCCTTTCTCATAACCAGATGGTTAAGTTCTGCATTTGTTGGACTGCATACCTCTCAGGCACGCAAGCAACTATGTCATTGACCAGAAAATAGGCTTTTCCGTTCTGCTTCTGTCTCACAATTTTGAAATACAGCAATACCAATTGTTAATTTGTTAGCTATAACTAGAAAATGGTTAGAAAGACTGTAGTCTTCAGGGACTTCAGACCGTAACTTCCGATGAAGCCCATGAATAATTCCCAGATGTTCACTTCAGTCACAGTGGCAGTACCCTTAACCATACAGAATAGAAAACCTTTAGGTACAACAGTCATTTTCATTAGAAAACTGGAGGATCTATATCTTTTTAGGCACACAGATGACTGAACAGCTTTTTTTGAAAAAAAAAAAAACCCAAAACTTTTCTATTAAAATTAAACATCCATGTTCTTTCAAAACACACTTTAGGCACCTTGGCAATATTTACAGATTTTTCCCAGCTAGCTAGTATTTCCTGTATGACAACCTAGTTCTCTTCTGTATTGAGTGTGTGATCCAGTTCCATATCAGATATCATTAGATCAATTCTACTTATCATGCCAAAATCGTTAAAGAAAATACTAAGATCCACTCCAAGGCTGATTCATAAAATATGCTTTTAGTAGTTACCTTCAACCCGTTCCCTTTTTTTTTTTCAATACTGCCCATTTTCATCTTCACTTTAAACAGCTACCTAACTAACTTGAAGTTCGTACCTCTGTCTTATTAATGAGTAGTTTCCTACGGGCATCATTTCAGATGCTTTCCTCATAAATTAGTCTGTCTCAGTGGGATTATTCTCATTTAACTTCAGATGTCTTTAGGGTGGTCGTCTGCAGCTGAGCTAGTCACCCCTGGCTAACTTTAGAGTCAATGGAGAGAAATAAGCACTTGTAGGTGTGATTCATCTAACTTATTTTAGACACTTAGTTTAGGATGGGATGAATCATGCCCTAAAAAGAAACTAATTTTTGGCATTGCTAAAAATGGAGCATGGGGTAACTAGTTTACAAAGAGATGTCTCAAGAGCAGATACATGCATTTAGTCAGATGAATCTCATTTTTCATTACCAAAGAGATTAGATTGTTCATATACCTCTGCTTTACAAAATCTGTATCCAGTTGTTCTGGCATAAACTTCCCTTGGCAAAATTTATTGCATTTTAGACCATTTTCATTTAACTTTCTGTCATAAAATATTCTTTCCATTGTAATTTGATCTTGTCTGCTGTTGATGTTACACTAGTGGCTCCATTGTTGCTTCATACTTTCATTAAACTCATGTTTTGCTTCTACCTGCAAAGCAGTTATTTTCATTTTCTGTTCATTCATTCTGATCTTAAGTGCATTTATTTTCATTTTTTATTATTATATGTTTATCTGTACCTAATTATATACTATATAATACTTATCTTCATGACTTTACACTTACGTTTTACAGCTTCTAGTAAAGTGCTGGATATTCTAAAAGTTAAGCCCAACCAATGTTAGAAGTCTGGAACACAAGAGAATCAATACTAAATATGTTTTGAAGGGATACAATGTTCACATATAACTCCTCAGTTGTGTGTCTTTAGAATCAAAATTCAAATAACTAGTAAAAGTGACAAATGCAGCTAACCATTCATTTTACATTCAGTGAATCACAACACAATCAAAATCTGTAACCTTGAAAGGGGAAGAATGTAAAATCACTCAGTAACACACCACACCAGAGCAGTAAGCAATCTCCATTTCCCATCTCCTCTTTAACGTGAAGTCTCTTTGCAAACAGATGCACTAGAAAATTATCTCTCTGATGCTTAGTAAATTAATTTCAATTTGACTTTATTAATATCAAATACGTATCCTTATTAACAATGCATATTATGAATGTGTAAATATCACTAGATTGCCATATTTATCAGAAAAAATAAACTGCAAACATTTAGCATAACATTAAAATCATTAATTGACTATAGCAGGGTGGTTTTTTTCATACTCTGAACAGTCAAGAATCATGCATAATGTAATAGCATATTTTGCAGCTGATAACAGCAGGCCAGATTGCAAGAGGTATTTTCAATGTGTTTTTATTAACAAGAGAAAAAGATCTTTCAACCGATCTGAAGCAATTGCTGAAAGAAAAGCTGAAGAGGCTATCATTACAAAATGTAATGGTAAATGGAGAATCCTGGCTAAGCATGTCCTAGGAAACTATTTTCCCCTGTATTTGATCCTTATTTACAGAGGACATGATCCAAAGCTCATCTGAAAGTCAGCTAAATAGCTCCTGCTAAAGCCAATGGATTTTGGACCAGGGCTGGAGTGAAAGAATAAGGTAGTTGAAATTATCCACAGGGGTTCAGTCTTGAGATGAAAAGTAAATGATGTTTAAGATCATGTTTGTCACTGGTGTTAAAATGGGAGACTGAACTGCAAATTTTTATACGATGTGGAGTTCTTTTGAATTTCTTTCTGCATTCAACTACCTCCAATGGCCCTCGAGGCTTTGGATCTGTGGCTTGATGCAGAAGCATTACAGAAATAGATGGCTGCTATGAAGTGCAGCATCTAGAGGCTTTTGTAGACTGACTAATAAATCTTAATTCATATATCAGACTCTAGTTTATTAAATACTATGGATAACTCTTTAACAACACATGGATAAAAATTTTATACAGGAAATCAAATGACCAGAAAACATGGGTAGCGAGAACATTCACTCACACTCAAGAAATGTGTCAGATCTTCCTATGAGCAAAACCAGAGAAGCTGGCTTTTTCTCAGATGGGCTTTTTAACATTTAGCTCATGTAAGAGTAAGACAGTTTTGTATTGTCAGTAAATTCACTCATCTACCTTATATAGACTAATATAATTTAGTATTGATAATACCTTATTAAATATATTAAGCTCATTTTATATCAGAGTTAAAATAATAAAAGAATTATCCTTTGCAGCATTAATTTGCTATTGAATCAGTGCTCATGTTGTCGTTTCCACCTGCAGACTCTCTCAAGCCCCTCTTTCAAGTTTTTATCTCTAGGACTCTAGGAAAATTAGGTAATATTCATCTACAATAGGTTAACTACCTCATAATGACATGTTAGGTAAAATGCATGTTTTGAATTCAAACTTTTATTCTTTTCATTTTGTTTTCTCCCTCAGTTATTACTGTCATAATTATTGCTAATACATTTCCTGTTACTGAAGATACGGATTCTTCAAGTACTATCTGTATTGCATTATTCTTTCTCTGCTTATTTTATCATGTATATTTTTCACAAAAAATAAAAATTCTGTTACTCTCAGAAGCTTTTGACAGGCTCCTGAAACTATTCTTTGGGAGGATCTCATGCCTGAGGACTGACACATAGTTTCTTGTGCCCAAGGATACAGGCATTGTTAGATTAGGATTGAGTTTCTACTAATGCAAATCTCCAAAATAAGTCTGGGGATCTGGGGATGTCTATTTTTCTTCCTGTAAAAAGAAGCCCAGAACAAGTAGCTAAGATGTAAATAAAGAGCTGTGTGTGTTCTGTCGCACAAACCCCACTTCAAGTGATGTAAATTTACCACTGTATGTTGTCTAGTGGTCTTCTCAGAAGGAGTGATGTAAATCCCGTTCAAAACTCTACCTGTGAGAGTCAGGCTACTTGTGTTTTTACAAATTGGAAGTTTTAGCATTAAGATGGAGCACCTTGCTGAACTGGACTTAAAACACTCTTGCAAAATATGACTGCATAAGCTATTTTTCACTAAGAAATGGCTGATAAAGCAGTCTGTAGAAAAAAAATAGATAAGAAATATTATCTCCTGATACCTTTCTGGTACAGTACAAGATATGCTTAGAAATGCAAGGACTTCTAAACAACAGATTGGATAAGACATTTAATATGTAAAAATTAGACTGATAACCGCCCTGTAACAGCTTTAGGATAGGTTGTAAATTTTGGGAGAGGGTGGTCTTGCCTTGAATGAAATGGTATAAAGGCTGTGTGTTTTTCAGCAAAGGTTGAGCACTTTCCTTCATGTCAGAAGGAGGTGCTCCCACAATTGCAATCACGAATAAACAAATAAATAATACTGTGTCGCAGTTTACCTATTTGAGCATTTCTCACATACCCCACATGTCCAGGAGCAGTTCCATCAGAGAGGAGAAGGAATGAACAGAACACTTTGTGCACAGCAAGATTTTGCACTTCTACCAGTCTGAAAAGGCACCATCATTTCCAGAGTGATATTGCTCGCCTTGGGAATTTGTAAATTCTGAGACAACAAGGACCAAAATCTGGGAACCCTCAGGAAAAAATTAGTTAGGGTTAAGGCAAAGTGCTTTCAGGTACAATATGTTTTCATGTATTCATTTCACTGTGTATTCTGTTCTGCCTGTAGACTCTAGCAAACAAATCTTCCATCCATGTACATCCTTCCCGTAAACAATGTGAGACTGACTTTGCTTATATTCAGCCTACATCCATGGCTGCAGCAGCCAGTCCTCACCAAATGCAATAGCAGATACTCTGCCTCTTGGGCAGTTTTTGTATGCTGTTTTTTTTGTGATCCACACACTGCACTCTGGGGCATCCTGGTACTATTTATAAGTGCAAGCAAAATTCTGCTTTTAAATTCTGTTGATCCCTCGGTATTGCTGCTCACAAGCAGGCAATCAAATCCATCAGCAATTTATACAAACCAGCCCTTTGCAGCAGATATAACACATATGGAACACCAGAAAAGTCTTGTGTTTTTTTGTAATTGGGTATGCAGGTAGATGGTAAAGGTGCTTTCTGTGTTCACTTCTAATTTTTCAGAAGCCAGCCAGATTGTTTCCTGCTTATTGCTTCCCTTAATATCACCACTCCTATGTCAACAAATGAGGAATCTAGTGTTCCAGATATGCTATACATAATGCTTTCTAGCAAACAGTTAGACTGGATTCATTGCTGACAGGTTTGACTGTATATCTCACCACACCTGCCACTACCGAAGGGAATTAATGAAATGCAGCACAGGTCAGTGAAAGGGAAGATAGAGGCAGGCATTTCAGCTAAGGTATAGATTTTGTTTTGATATTGTAATTCACCAGGAGCACTATTCTGTCTTAGGAACAAGAAACATTTGCTGCCATGTGTTCTGCTTTTGTGAAGATACCACTGCACTTTTGCATCTCTGTAACACAGCTATCACTGGGAAAAATTTTTGTTGCTGGGCTATCCCAACAGTAGCACTGCTTGCACTGTTAGCATTTCCATGGATGCATTAGCTATTCCTCTTCTTGCTTCTCTACAGCACATTTAACTGGACAAGTCTATTGTCTTAAACCACTGCTGCAAAGATTTCCCCGTTACTTATCAGGATTAGCTCCAAGAACTTCCTATAGGGCAGAACATTGTGGCAGTTTAATCTTATTCTTCTGCTAAAAAGATAGTACATACACTGCTGTAAATATAATTTTTACCTAACTATGCTCCTTGCCACCATCTAGTGGGTGGCTGGACATTTTGTTTATGCTTATAAATTACTAGGTTATCTTCTGGGAGAAGCCATAGAAGTACTTTGCATATGTGCCATACTTAAATGCTCTTGTCAAAAAAAGCTTCAATACTAGCTGGTTCAATAATGTATAGTTCTGGTGCATGTTTTCATCATAAGTATACTGCTAAATGTCAAATATGACACGTCCGTGCCCTATATTTAGTTTATCAAAGCTGTCTCTGAGCACCTCAACCCACTAAAAGCCCATAGGCTTTCACAGTTTTTAGGCACTCACAGTTCTTAGATGGAGCAGGACTTGCTTCAACTTTGCCTTTTACTTTTATAATAAAACATATGGCACATGGAGCAAACATGTATATGTACTCACAAATTACAACCAAGTCATGATGCCTAACTCAAAGCTACTCAAAGTTACAAAAAGTGCAGTGTACTACATGTATATAACAGAAAGGAATAGTAGTGTGGTCAATGCTCAAAAATAACAATGAAGTTATCAGGAGATGGTTGAACAGCTGCTCTTATTCCCCACCAAGCAGGGGACTAGAATAGCCATTACAGTCACTCACTCCCGTGCATGTGTATATATGTATTTATAAATATATATGGGTGTGTGTAAATACATATGTGTGTTTCTATATAAATACCTCTATATACGTGCATACATTTACATACACTTCATCAACTATCACCTACTTCACCTATTTGGTACCTCATTCTGCTGTAAATTACACACCTGAAGTACTGTCCTCCTCTCATAAGCTATACCCTTTACTGTTCTTCTCAGCTTTGTGGAAGTGGTACAGGCAGGAATTGCCCTGTTCATGTCATATATTAACATAGCTCAATACCAATAAAATAACTGATTTTTTTTCTTAGCATTATTTTTATGTGCATAATCTTTGCTCTTTTGGGATTTAGCTCAACTAGCACGGGGCTGAACTCAGAACAATAAAACCAATGCAGAAAAGAGCAAGCTGAATTCAGAAACAGGAACATTGTTTCCATGATCAGTTGCTTTTTCTTTCCTGCAGTTCTGAAAAATAAAATGCAAGAGTAGCTTTCATACAACACTTCCAGCAGTGAGCTTACAGGGAAATGGTGTATTTTGTCACCCTGCTGCATGGCACAGTCAAATCGGAGAGGCAATCAACTTTAGGGGATACAAGTATGATGATAAATCTGCATTTCAATAGTATATTTGAATACTGCTTAAATTTTGAGCATGGATTTCTTATCCATCCTTATTCATACTGATAAGTATTTCCTCGAGTATTCCAATTGACTTTGATAGTCTTTTCCAGTGAGTACACACTACCATCAGCTTAAGTGGCCCTTGGAGACCTCCCATGAGAATCCTTCTCTTGCTAAGATATGAATTAATTATTACTAATAACACACACTGTCAAACAACAGTGAATGAACTCACAGTGATTAGGCTTCCACAAGTTTAGAAACAATAATATATAGCTCACTAAAATTTTTAGCAGATGAAACAAGGTCTCCTACTTCCAAAACCTGAGAAACATCAACAATGAAAAAGAAGCCGATGTACACATCTAAAGCAGGCATTTTTGATGCTCTAGATCCCCCTTGAAAGAAAACATATGTGAAGTGACAGAGAGGCACCCTTGGGAAGAGCCTAGAATGCCTAAATGGTGCATACAGCTGCCTGAAAGATCTAGATGTACCTACAGATAGTAATTCCTCAGTTAGCTGTTTTTGTAGCAAACTTACTGTTTCTTTTGGGTCTAGGGATTTAGAAAATAAGTAGTAACGATTATATTCATGCGTTTAAATTGTTTTCTTTGCTGCTTGTAACAGAAATATGTGTAAGAACTATCCAAGCATGTTTTACATAGTACTCTAAGTAGTTAAATTACCTAAGCCAAAGGTTTTAAAAGCAATGTTTCAGGGAAGAAGACAACAATCAGGTCTTGCTAATTCCACTAATTCCATAAAATACAAATATTTTTGCATAAATAGAACAATGGCAAATTGCATAAATAAAACAATGGTTTGCACAGTGAACTTACTCCAGGATGTTTTGTCTTCACTGAAATTTTTAGCATGAAAATTAGAGAAAGGCTGGTGGAAATTTTAAACTTCACCAAATTAAGCATGTTCACCCAAGCTCTTAGTCCTGGCTTTCGAACACGTTAAGGCAAGAGCTCGCTCTTCTGAGAAATCAGTGTACAGAGAACAACTTACCTAGCATCAGCATATTTGGGCTGAGGACTGTAACCATGCTCCAAAATAAGCCATCCCACAATTTCAATATAATAAGGAAACAAGAAAAAGGACTGGTATTATTACTACCAATGACACAATGCCATAGACGTGACAACATGCAGAAAAGATCCTTTCTGTGAGAAATGTACCTTTTGAATTAGACAGATGGCTTAATGTGATATCTCAACATACTTTCAAGAGGGAAGAAAAAAAAACGAAAACAAAGGTGATAATAAAATTGAGTGGTGTAGAGGTGTATTCTTTGCATGGAATTAATAAAATTAGTTTTGATTTAGTGATGGAAATCCACGGTAGCCTAATATGGTTAGTCTCATAAGTCTCTATTTGTAGCCAGCAGAGGCACACAGAGGAATTCAGAGCAAGAGGAAAGTTGGGAAAACCTCCTCCCTTCCCCACATATTCCTTATTCTTTTCACATTAGGCAGTCAATCAAAACCATAAATAGAAAGGGGTAATACTACACTGATAAAAATCAAGCTGAATTAGAGAGTTTATTGTTCGTCTGTCAGCTTTGAGATGGATGCAATGATGTATAAAGGCAGTGCACACAAATAGAGCCAGAATCACTGCTCAAGAAGCTGAAATCCCTTTTCCAAAACTATTGAGTAAACAACAGCATGGGATGCCTTGGTATAACAGTACATTTTGAACTTATACAAACTTAACAATCCATTCATATCTACCATTCAGAAGAAGCCTGCAACCTCTTAAAAATTATTTTAGAAAATCTTCCTCAAAGTTGCCTGATTTCATATCCAAGATGGATAAATACTTAAAACAAGTTTTATCATATATGAACCAGCTTTACCTTCTTACTTAAAGGATTTGATACAGATTCTGATGCAGCACTTCAAAATGAGACTTGGTGAACCTAAACATAAAATAATGGTTCTGGAAAGAATTATAAAATCAATGACATAAGCACAAGTGATTAGCACAAAAAAAAAATTATTATTACTATTATTATTATTGCAGTCAACAGCTATTAATCTTTTGCTGCATATTTAGGGGACCACAACTGCACAAAAGCAAATATTTAAAAGTTCATGTTATGTTTCCAATATAGTTGGAATTATTGCCTGTTGTAACTATTGCCTTGGGTCTTAATTTTTTTCTCCTTACCTTCAATTTTTAACCTTCTCACTCTGCTGAATAGAGGAGATATAACTCTTCTTCATGTTTCAGTATACCATTTGTTGACTACTGCTCAGTATTTCAGCCAACAAAATATGCTAATAAAACACACAAAAAAAGTAATATATTTTAAAATACATTTTCAGAATCTGGAGTTCCAGTATACATTCTCATGAAATACACAATTTAAGAGTAGTTACACATCTAAACCCCTGACATCTTTTCCATTAAGTGGATTTAGGGATCTTACATTAGGCTCTTTGTTTGCATTTATTTCTGTTGTTAGCGAGCACCATGATAGTCATGTAGGAACCGAAAACTTCTCCTTTTGGATTAATTTGCTCCTTCATAAATGTTTGATCATTAAAGCTACACAAGCATATTTTCTGGTATCTCTCTGTAATGCTGTACCAAGAGATAATTTAGCCAGTTGAGTATAGGACTGCATGTTTGCGACACAGCAGGCTGTTGGCATTTTAGGTCAGGGACATGGCACTACCAAGGCTTGATTCTGCAAAACATAGTAAACAACTGCTCAGAGACAGCTGATACCTTGCAAGATGCTTTCCAATTGCATTAGGAAAATAAAGCTTTAGACAATAATGTGGTCTGGAGACGCTAGCTAAGGCCACTGTTCTGCCTGGTTCCAATCTTCCTCATCCACTTTTATACAACTACTGCCATTGGAGTCAATACATCCGAAGACCACTTACCTCTTTTCAGGACTGGGTCCTCAAGCAGATACTGAAAAGACATATTCATGCTCTGAATTTATGTGGATTGTCAAGGGTTCTTTAAAGCCACAAATAGATTTATTAAAAATAACCAATGCCTGGACTATATAAGATCATTTCCTAGCACACAGACCACTGCACCTGTGGAAGAAATTCTTGAAGTTTCACACTTGCTTGGAAGGGAATCAATACAAAAGTAAGAAACAAGAGTGGAAATGTCCTTCCACCAAGATGCAGTCAAGAAATCTCTTATGCCTCTAGATTCTGCCTGAAGGTTTCTACAGAAAGTTCAAATAGACAAGCTTGCTGAAAGCTTTCCATGTATTTGCCTCAGGGAGTGGGACTGGAGAGTACTGTTAATATTTGTTACTTCCAGCTTGCAGGCTGGAACCATTTCTTCTTCTCCTTTTTGTCTTTTTTTGACATTAATTAACCTTCTTTTTTTCTGATGTGTTAAAACAAAATAAGAGAGGGAAAAAGCAGTAAGATTTTTCTTTTATCTTTCTCAGTAAATCAAACTGAATAATTGTAAAAGATGCTTATTATTAAGCAAGCCTTGATTCATGATGCACTGAGCTATCTGTGTTCTGCTGTGGTTACAAGAACCACTTGCTATGGGTAAGACAAAATCTGGTCCTATGAGACATCAACTCTTTTGCAGTCACTGCCTGCATACCCTTTGCTACTCTGATGGACCCTGGGGTACATGCAAGGAAGTTTACCCTTCAGTGAAGTTATTTCTCCTTTATTATCCTGTTGCTAAATCTATCACAGCCCAACAACTCCACAATTGATTTGCTGGCAGCCAAGCCCTGGGGCTTGGAATGTAAATAAGACTTGGAATTAAAGTGATGTGCACTGTAGCAGCTGACACTGAGGGCAGGTACTTCATCAATTGACCTGATTTCTGGAAAATCTGCTTGCAACCTTGAAACTTGCTTGTGATTACAATCTTTGCAATAAAATATTAGTCTCCATGGTAATGAGAAGTGCTTTCCTAACTTATTTAGGAAAAAAAAATGACAGGAGATGACAATATCTCTGAGAAGATGGAATTTTCAGTATCATTTCACAGTTGCACAGCTTCCTGCAGACTTGTCAACAGACTAGTAGCATTCTGCCCATTTTATACATGTAAAAACTGTGTAATTAGTAGCCCTCAGGCCTTCCTTGCAAAAAGGAGATTTAATGAGCTCTCTAGCAGTATCAGAACAGAAGAGCACGTAAATAGTTTGCCTGTGTCCATTCAAAAGAACACCACCAATGGAAGGATGGCCCTGCCTTACTCCTTACAAGCTCTGCTAAATGTTATTAAAAAAATGTTGCTCTACACATTGAAATGTTGCAAAATTGTGGGGCACAAATCATAGAATCATAGAATCATAGAATAACCAGGTTGGAAGAGACCCACCAGATCATTGAGTCCAACCATTCCTATCAAACACTAAACCATGCCCCTTAGCACCTCGTCCACCCATGACTTAAACACCTCTAGGGATTGTTATTCAACCACCTCCCTGGGCAGCCTCTGCCAGTGCCCAATGACCCTTTCTGTGAAGAATTTTTTCCTAATGTCCAGCCTAAACCTCCCCTGGCGGAGCTTGAGGCCATTCCCTCTTGTCCTGTCCCCTGTCACTTGGGAGAAGAGGCCAGAACCCTCCTCTCTACAACCTCCTTTCAGGTAGTTGTAGAGAGCAATGAGGTCTCCCCTCAGCCTCCTCTTCTCCAGGCTAAACAACCCCAGCTCTCTCAGCCGCTCCTCACAAGGCCTGTTCTCCAGCCCCCTCACCAGCTTTGTTGCTCTTCTCTGGACTTGCTCCAGAGCCTCAACATCCTTCTTGTGGTGAGGGGCCCAGAACTGAACACAGGATTCGAGGAGCGGTCTCACCAGTGCCGAGTACAGAGGGAGAATAACCTCCCTGGACCTGCTGGTCACACCGTTTCTGATACAAGCCAAGATGCCATTGGCCTTCTTGGCCACCTGGGCACACTGCTGGCTCATATTCAGTCGCTGTCAACCAACACCCCCAGGTCCCTCTCCTCCAGGCAGCTTTCTAGACAGACTTCTCCTAGTCTGTAGCACTGCACAGGGTTGTTGTGCCCCAAGTGCAGGACCCGGCATTTGGCCTTGTTAAACCTCATGCCATTGGTCTCAGCCCAGCGGTCCAGCCTGTTCAGATCCCTTTGCAGAGCCTCCCTACCCTCCAGCAGATCGACACTTCCACCCAGCTTAGTGTCATCCGCAAACTTGCTAAGGGTGCACTCAATGCCTTCATCCAGGTCATTGATAAAGACATTGAACAGGGCTGGACCCAGCACTGAGCCCTGGGGAACCCCACTTGTCACTGGCCTCCAGCTGGATTTCACACCATTTCCCACCACTCTCTGGGCCCGGCCATCCAACCAGTTTTCCACCCAGGAGAGTGTGCGCCTGTCCAGGCCAGAGGCTGACAGTTTCTCAAGCAGAACGCTGTGAGAAACTGTGTCAAAGGCTTTGCTGAAGTCCAGGAAGACCACATCCACAGCCTTTCCCTCATCCAGCAGCCGAGTCACTTTGTCATAGAAGGCGATCAGGTTAGTTTGGCAAGACCTGCCTTTTGTGAACCCGTGTTGACTGGGCCTGATCACCCGGTTCTCTTGCATGTGCTTCATGATAGCACTCATGCAATGATCTCTTTGGGGGAGGAATTTGTCTTTTCTACCAGTTTTGTATAGTATCTGTCACAATAGGTGTCTGACCCATAGGCCCTAACTTAACAGGAAAAAAAAAAAAAACAAATAATTACGGTGTAGCAGGCAACAGAAGAATATGAAAAATGTGACAGGATTTGTGCAAAGCCAGGTGTTCAACAGACAAAATATTATTCAGACCAGCTTATGAATAAGTGGCTGGTTTAGGAGTCACATGAATTGGGTTCTAAAGTTACTTGCAGAATCTTTTCGAATAATTTCCTCATAGGAACAGTCAAAACCTTCAGGGACAAAAACCTTCAAGGCCCAGAACCACAAAACTGAAGTCAGAGTGGGAAGCATTCAGGCTTCGGCAGCCTGCCCAGGGGGGTTGTATCAACTCTACCTTCCAGGTGACAAAGAGTCTTCCAGAAGATAAATGGTTAGCTGGGTTAGCTGAAAAACTCAGTCTTGGAGCTCTCTTGGATGGGCAGGAGAAGGAAAGGGCGGTTTGTGTCCTTTGAAAATGTTGAGGATTTATCCTTCTTCCGTCAGCTCAGCAAAAGTTTTTCCAAAACCTCTGAATTCATCATAGCAAGGAAAATTTAATATTATAACCAGCTCTGTTGGGTTCTGTTTCTAGTTCTTCCCACTAAATTGCTGTACAATCATGGACGAGTGACTTTATCTCACTATTCCTCAGGTTTTCCACCTCTAGCATGAGAAGCTTTCCTTTGCCAAGCACTCTAGATGAAAAAAAAGATAAACTATTCCTTCTTAAATTTCTTATACAGCCATAATTACCCTTGAGCAAGAAGGGAAAGAAAAATGTTATTTGCAAATCACAGCTGGAAATTATCTAAAAGCAGCCACACTAACTACACTCCACAGTAACTCATACGTCTTAAATTTCTCAGCACTTTCTTGGGTAGACACAAAAATTAAAGCTTCACTGTATGTCCTCATGCTTACAGCTACACCTGTCTATGAAACAAAATTATTTTAGCAAGAATAACAATTTCATTTCACAAACAGCAGTAACAAGAAAACTTTAAAATGATTTCTACGTTTTATGGCAGTGTTACTGTCTGATGCTTGGTCTGCAGTCTGATGTAGTCTGCTGGCTGCTTGTCAAATCCTGCTGCTCACCAGCTTTGCCTTAAACACTGATGCCGTTTGAAGACCTTTCAATACAGATTTTGATTTGTGAGTTATAAACTGAGTTCATATGAATCATGCACTATAAGCCTCTCTTTTTTTTCATTGTGTTATAGAGTGTTTCATTGTATGAATTTCCCCAGAGTTCTTGTATCACTTTTAGGGTTAGCTTCAAAGATCCTTCTATCCCTCTTACTTTTTAAATACAGGTCTTGGTCATGGAGGTCTTTACATGTGGATGAACTTTCAGGATTTCACAAAATCCATTGTTAGGTAAGTAGGTCTGTGAAAACAGAATAAAAGACAAGGTTAGTCAGATAGATGAACAGCTAAAAATAGCTGGAAAGGGAACCTTTATACAGAAAAAGGTACAGGATCCAATTCATTGTTTCTTGTACCTGACATCACCTTTTTATATTATTCAGTACAAAATGACATCATCGGACTGCCTTACCAGATTCAGCACTCATATTTCACTTAAGCAAATGACTATGTGAGTGCAGAATGAAGGTCCAATTTGCTAATATTACATCATACAAGGAAAGGCAAATAATTTTTCTGGTTCTCTGCCCATGGTTGCAAATGCTTTTCAGGAGAACCTATTGTAGACGCTGTTGGGTTTTCCAGTAGATTAGAATTTCCCAAATCTTCTAATGTATTGCCCAATACAATTTTATATAGTGTGCAATAAAGTTCCAGTCAGGTTAACCCTAAGACAGATACAGCAGTCTTTAAAAGTGTCTACATACATTTATATTTGTATGTGTGCAAGTAAAAGACTATTAAACTGGAGGACAAAAGTAATTCATTACAAATTGATTCTGACAGCAGAGATGCTTGTATAGCCTTTTGATTAGGCCGATACAATTTTTAAACTTAAAGCTTGGAAATATTCTTAAATCTTCTAATATTAGCACACACAATCATTCTGACTACATCACCAATCTTTTCCTCATAGAGTCTGAAACAATTTTAGGAAGGAAATTTCAGTACCTTTGAAAATTATTTAAGAGTTCCACTTTCCATTTAATTTTTCATTTCTATCTTCTGCTTCTTTGAGTCAAGCACAGACAGTTATTTTCATTTCAGTGTCTGGCAAACAGAGGATGGAGGGAAAAAAACTTATCGCAGACAAGCAAAAACTTTGTATTTTCTCTAACATAACAAAAGCTAGGCAGATGCACAGAGTACAGTAGCTCAGGCTTAACGCTGAAGCTTTAATGAGCTGGCATACCTACATTGGTACTTTCCCTGACAGGCTTAGGTTTACTATTGATAGACCTTTTTTTATTTTTCCTATACAAGCTATATACAAGTATATCTTGTATTATGTCTAAAGAACTGTAGTGAAGAACGGTGATGAGGATTCTTATGGTTCAGAGAACGACAGAATAGCAGAATGTTATTCACAACTGTTTGACCTGATACAACATTTTCATTTTATATTGACAAGAACACATTTCACAACCACCTGTATAACAGAGCATAATTTTCATTATCGGGATTAACTACTGTTTTTAAAAGATATTTGTAAGATACCTATTTGGAGGTAGGAGGGCGTGTGATTAAATATTTACTTTAAAATAATTTATGACTGTGAGTCATAATCCTTCAAAACTACCCTAAACATTAAAAAAAATAGCAATGAGTCTTCAATGGATTTGCTCATTCTCATCCAGTGAGCAAGGACATGTCCACAGCAGCAGAGCTGGAAGCCTGCATTCTGAAGACAATTAAATCTATGGGGTCTGCTTGTCAATCTTCTAATAACTTCTGTCCCACTTAATCCAGAGAGACTGAAGTACAGAGGACTTAAGCATGTTCAGTTCCTCCATGCATCATAAAAATCATAATGGCCATCTAAATCACAGCAGCCCTACAGACACTTTCAGAGAGAGATCCAGTTATCACTAATTCTATGTGGTGGCTGGCTAGTGAGAAGATTGGGAAGGATGTTCACCAGGGAACACACTCAGCACTGGTCAGTCACAGAATAAAGTGAATCTGGAACAGCTGGCAAGCAAAAAGGCAAAGCGAGGAATGTAGTGGGATCTTAACAAAGATGACTTATATGAACGGGACTAGCTACTAAAGCGAGGAGGTGTAGTTATATGAAACAGAATAAATGGAAAGCAAGGCTCCATTCATTCCAATCCTCTTGCAACAGTCTTGTTTAACTTCTACTCCTGTTGTATTTTCTTTTTATGACTTATGGATGATCAACTGCAACAGGCAAATGATTTTGCCTGTGTCTACATACATATATGTACACATACACACACACACTTGTACAAAACATGGTATACAAACCAAGCCACCTAGGTTTTGTGATACTTGAAATGCCTTGTAGCAGAATAAATACTCAGGCCACAAGCTGCCTAGGTAAGAAGACCATTGAAGTACTGTTGACAATAGTAGTGCATATTTTATGTACAAATGTATGCATATATAATACTTATACATGCCTCAACCATGCAACAGTTAGTGATCAGCTGATTACCTGTAGTTATGAGCAGTTGTGCTAAATGGCCGCATCCATATTTATGGTGCCAAAACCCAGTCCATGGAGAAGATGCAGCTGTTTCATAAACAACTATGGTAAAAACCAACAGTCTTTTTAGGCTTCTAAAACATTTTGGTTGAATCCCTCATTGCCATAGTCCATGACATTTTTTCCTCTTGCCTGCAAAGTCTCTGCAGTACTCACAGATGCTGATCCCTTGACATATTATGTCTTTTGCACATTCCTTTCTTGCAAAAGAAAGATTGGCCTTTGTGCAGATCTGCAGTGGCAGGCTTCTAAAAATCAGGATGCAATAGCCACTCCAGGCAGATCTGGTTTGCATGCTGAGAAAACAGAGCAAGGAGATACTCACTTCATACATAAACCCTCCAAGAAATTGCAGAATAATAATAAAGAAAAATGGTACTGTATTTAGGAAGTGTTTTAAATTGAATTGCTATAATAACCTTCCAAAGAAGCAGACTGGAGATAAATTATGCAACCGTATCTGATTTGAATCAGATTTTGAGGGAACTAGGGAACTTTCCAGAACAGGTATTTGCTCTGCAGTTCTTCGTATTAGTTAAAATAGAACAGAAGGTCATTGTAAAAGCTGCTATATTATAAAAAGCAAAATAATAAACCCCTAAGAAATAGGATTATTTCAAAATGGAAAATAATGGGAAGAAAGGACTTCTGTATGTGTTGTCTAATTCATAAGGACATGTTAATCAGTACTGTTGTATTGACATAAGTGGTGATGAGGTGATTTATACCATCTGTGCATCTGGCAGGGTGGATGTATAAAAACTCAGCCAGAAGTGATGATATCAGCACACTTACACAGAACAAATGAAATTCCAGTTATAAAACATAGATCAAGGATGTGCAGATGTATAAGAAATGTGAGCGAGGGAGCTGCTAAGACAAATATCTGATGTGAATGGGCCATTAGTCAAAATAAACACATCAGCAAACCTGATAAAGTCAAACCCTCTACAGAAGAAAACGTAACACAGATATGTGAAAGCGACTCAACTAGTACAAGTCTGGCAATTATCTGTGTTAGTCTGGTGAGGCAAATGGCAACCTCAATTCAGAGAACCTTACATATATTTACATATGCTTAAAATAAATTCTTACATATGCACAAATTTAAGCATGAACTGAAATTTCATTTATTTCATCAGAATCTATAGAAGATTACATGATAAACTACCCTTCCTAACTAAGGATTTTTTTTTCAAAATTGGGCCCTTCTGTTCCGAGTTGGGGCCCTTCCATTATTAAACATGCATTATTTAAAATGTCTATAACTATTGTGCTCTTAGAAACTTTGTTGGATTTGGAAAGACTGGAAAGATAGCTGACAAGAAATTGACTTGATAATACTTATTTGGAGTGATTTGGGGTTGTAAGTTGAAATAGTAAGGAAATGCGACAGTTATCATCAGTACTTCTTCATCATTAACAAATCAGTCATTCTTAAGAAGTGATAAATCTCAATGCTTTAGATTTTTGAAGTAGAAAACCCAGAAAGCATGTTGTTACAGATTACTTCCTATTTTATCTTGCATTTGTAAGAGAGTCTGACCAAAAAGTCATAAAGACATCTTTCACTTCTTCCATTTTATGATTCTAAATTATAAGATAAAAAGCTTACTGATTATGCCCATCTATAGCACTACGTCAGGGACAAGAGCAGAACGGACAAGATAATCTTAAAGCACAATACACAATTTACTGGTTTGCAAGTCACTGTCTTTGTGTATTTACTTCAGCTCTTGTAACAAAGGGACCAGAAGTTTCTGACCAGTGAACAGAACTTTGTGTACATGGTGGAAGCTGGTCACCAGCTTTCCAACACCTCAGAAGCACCTCAGATGCTTTGTGGTTGTTGAAAAGGCACAACTTAAAAGACTACCATCTTAAAAGCAGAAGCTTCACATATCCTTGAATAATACGCTAGCCTGGAAATTGTGCTGGTTCAGCTGCTGCCTCACAAGCAGCTGTGCTGTCCATGTCATAGAAGCAGATATTCCAAAGCAGATGTCAAGTAGACAATGTGGGTGACAAGCACTGAAGCTCACCCAAAGCAGCATTTCCACTTGAGAGTTAAAGCCTCAAAGGAGCTATAAAATAACCTTGCTAATTTGACACTTGATCAGGCAAACATCTCAAAAAATCCCACTCCAAATTATACATCTCTGCCTGGCTCACAGCCAAGATTTCTCATCCTATTTCAGTATATTAAGATCATTTTTAGGGAAGATTCTGCCAAACATTTGGTGGTGTAGTACAGCACTTAATCACATTTTCTTACAAGGAAATCTCAGTGATAATATGCACAAATAAAACACACTTGATAAAGCTTTTTTTTTATTACCTCCTTATGGTGCCTGTCTTGTGGGGAGCAACCCATAACAAGCCTGGCAGCACCAGACCTCGTCAAAAGAGGCAGGAGCAGGTCAATGAGCAATGTTCTGCTAATGTGTCCAAGAGCTGCAGCCCCAAGCTCACCCTGGGAGGCAGCCGGCAGTGCCCACAGCTCCTGCCCAAGCTGGCAAGATACCCCACTGCCACCTTTGTACCATTTCTTTTCCAGGGCAGGAGGGAGGAGGGGGGCGTGTGAAGTGGCAGCGCCTAATTAACAAGCCTAGAATAATATAGGTGACCCACAGATGATTCATATGGCATTGTTACACATACCGCTTAAACCGTAACTTCTCACATTCCTAGGATGAGTGGAATTGTGCTGTGCTCTTCTTGGTGCAGACAGCATGAGAGGCAGTAAGCAGCTGGGGAACAGAGACTCTGAATTTTTGGGGTGATGTGATTTGTTTATTCAATGATATAAAAGCCAGAACCCTCGCAGCAATGGTTGGAGATCCCACCTACAAGTGTAGGACTTCCCAGTTGTCGAAGCTCTCCAAATGCTCACTGCAGAGAGGAAGAAAGAAAAAGGGGGCTTCCCAGCAACTGTGGATCCGGGTGATGATAATGGGACAATCAGTGATGTATCTTTCTTAATTACTATACTTATTCTTTCGTAGTAATGATTGGCCGCATTACCTTTAAAAGCTGTTACTGTTAACTTGTTGTTGATCACTACTAATCACTTAGAATCATAGAATCATAGAATCACCAGGTTGGAAGAGACCCACCGGATCATCGAGTCCAACCATTCCTATCAAATACTAAACCATGCCCCTCAGCACCTCGTCCACCCTTAAACACCTTCAGGGAAGGTGATTAAACCACTTCCCTGGGCAGCCTGTGCCAGTGCCCAATGACCCTTTCTGTGAAAATTTTTTTCCTAATGTTTAGCCTAAACCTCCCCTGATGGAGCTTGAGGCCATTCCCTCTCATCCTGTCCCCTGACACTTGGGAACTTGTTACCTTTCTTGCTGTAATAAGTTGAGTATTTGAGAGCTGGGGCTTTTATGGTAATTGTGCTTTGTGCTTAGCATCTTGTGGTAAAAAGCTGCCTTCCCTACCCCTGCCCGCCCACCTGATCACTCGTCAGGTGCACTAGACAATAGAACCAACCAGAGGGAGAGCAGGCAAGTGGATGGATGGACTTGGGGAACATGGCACAAGCAGCTGGGATGCCACATTCGCGCAAGGCGGAGGGATGTGGAGTTTGGGTTGGAACCGGGGAACGACTTGCAGCAGCCCCATTTGCCACTGCACGTGATCTTGCTACTACTTATCAAGCTGCTGGAGACTGTGCAGAGGAGGCCACAAAGTTGGTGAAGGGTCTAGAGGGGAAGCCGTATGCGGAGGGGATGAAGTCACTTGGTCTGTTCAGCCTGGAAGAGATTGAGGGGGGACTCTGAGCAGTTTACTGCTTCCTCATAAAGGGAGGAGGAGCAGGCACTGATCTCTCTGGCACCCAATGATATGACAAGACCCGAGAGAACAGTGGGAAGATTTGCCAGGGGAAGGTTAGGATAGACGTTAGGAAAAGGTTCTTCACCGAGTCAGGTTTTGCACCTGTGACACAGCAGCCCCAGATATGCACACAGACTGGGGAGTGAGAGGCTGGGGAGCAGCCGTGTGGAAAAGGATCTGGGGGTTCTGGTGGACAGCAAGTACAACATGAGCCAGCAGCGTGCCCTGGCAGCCAAGAGGGTCAACTGTGTCCTGGGGTGCATCAAGTACGGCATTGCCAGAGAAATGACGGAGGTGATTGTCCTGCTCTATGCCACACTGGTGCAGACCCACTTTGAGTATTGTGTGCAGTTTTGGGCACCAGGGTATAAAAAGGAGATAAACCCACTGAAGAGAGACCAGAGGAGGCCACAAAGTTGCTGAAGGGTTTGGAGGTGAAGCCATATGAGGAGTGGCAGAAGTCACCTGGTTTGTTGAGCTTGGAGAAGAGGAGGCCAAGGGTGAGACCTCATAGACTCATAGAATAGCTTGGGTTGGAAGGGACTTTAAAGATCATCTAGTTCCACCTCCCACTAGATCAGGCTGCCCAAGGCCCCATCCAACCTGACCTCAAGCACCTCCAGGGATGGAGCATCCACAACCTCCCTGGGCAACCCGTGCCAGTGTCTCACCACTCTCATAGAGAAGAAATTCCTTGTTATATCTAGTCTAAATCTGCCCCTCTCCAGTTTATACCCATTGCCCATAGTCCTGTCACTACAAGCCTTTGTAAACAGTCCCTCCCCAGCTTTCTTGTAGCCCCGTCAGTACAAGGTCTCCTCAGAGCCTTCTCTTCTCCAGGCTGAACAAGCCCAACTCACTCAGCCTGTCCTCGTACTGGAGGTGCTCCAGCCCTCTGATCATCTTTGTAGCCCTCCTCTGGACCCATTCCAACATGTCCTTATCCTTCTTATGCTGAGGATTCCAGAACTGGAGATCATACTCCAGATGAGATCTCACAAGAGAGGAACAGAGGGGCAGAATCACCTCCCTCAACCTGCTGGGCACGCTTTTTTTTTTTCTTTTTCAGTCACAGTCTACCTCACCAGGGGAAGAGAAGGAGCAGGCGCTGACCTCTTCTCTCTGGCAACCACTAATAGGACCCAAGGGAATGGCAGTAAGATGTGCCAGGGTAAGTTTAGGTTGGATATCAGGAAAAGGTTCTTCACCCAGGGGGTGGTGGAGCACTGGAACATCTCCCCAGGGAAGCAGTAGTGGCGGCGAGCCTGACAATGACCAAGAAGCATTTGGACAACGCTCTCAGACACCAAAGTCGGGGCTGCCCTGCAGGCGCCGGACCCGATGCCCCTCGCACCTTCCTTCCATCCCCGATTACTCTGCGACCCCATGGGCGCGGGAAGGGGGGCGGGGCCTCAGGGAGCGGCAGCCAATGGGCTCGCGGGGTGGGGCCTAGGGGCGGAGCCTGAGAGGGGAGACAGCCAATGGGCGCTCGGCGCGGGCCGGCCGGGGGCGGGGCCGCGGGGAGGCGGGGAGTCGCGACAGCCAATGGGAGAGCGGGGCGAGGCACCTGAGGGGCGTGGCCTGAGGGGGGCGCGGCGTCGGCGCAGGCCAATGGGCTCCGCGCGTGGTTTCCCGGAGGCGAAGCGGCGGCGGCTCCTCCCCCCGGCGGCAGCTCCGGCTGCGGCCGCGCCGCGCGGGAGAGTTTCGCGACCCGGGTGGGAGATGCCGCGCGGGTTCCTTCTCCTCGCAGGTAACGCGGGCCGGGGGGCTGCCCCGCTGGGTGGAGCTGCCCCGGGGAACGGCGGCGGCGGCGGGACGGAGCGGGACACGCACCCACCCACCCCCCACCCCCCCCGGTGCCTCCCGGCGGAGCCGCCGCCGGGACAAAAGGGGAGCGGCGAGTGGGACAGGGGCGCTGCGAAACTCCCCCGCCCGCCCCTTCTCCTCGCCCTCCTCCCCGCTTCCCCCTGGAAGGTTTCCTTCCCCGGGACCGAGCGCTCGGGACGCCCTCGAGTTGGCGGCGGCGCGGGGAGCGGGTGCCGCGCGGTGGGAACGGGAGAAGCCGCGGTGGGAGGGCTGGATCCTGCTCTCCCTCCGCGGGGCGGCGGGGTCTGAGCCGGTGGAGCGGGGGAAACCGGGCTGGGAGCGGCTCAGCCTGGTTGGAAGCCCCGGTGAGGCAGACAACCCCCCGCCAGCCCCCCCTTCGCCCCGCTCCGGGTTGTCCTGCGGGTCTGGGTGTCGCGGGGCGAGTGTTCATCGTGTAAACGTAACGGGAGAAACTTTCAGGGCAAAGCGAATTGGAGGTGATTAAACATTGTAATAGGGCACCGGTGCTCTACCCGGGCTGTTGCCAGCCCTGCCGTGCGCTTCTTCGCTGGGATTAAGAGCCTTGCTTTGAGTCTTTGTGTTCGTCTCGAAACAGAAGCACAAAAAAAAAAAAAAAAAAAAAAAAAAGATTTTTTGCGCTTCAAGCGGCTGCTCTGCTTTGCTCTGCTGAGGAACTTCGTCCTCGCTCAGGTTGCCCGGCTCCGCGTTCCCGGCTTTGCCGGGATTTGGGAGCGCTGCTGGCAGGTCCCCGAGGCGAGCGGGGACACTCGGTGTGACCCGCTTGTCCCCGTGTGTGTGTGCGCGGAGATGGGGGAGACGGGAGAGGGGTGGGATTCAGCGCTGCCAGCGGGAAGCTGGAAAGCCATTGCGTTAGGAGCTCTTAATGGGCAGGTCTGCTTAAGGAGCCCAGCGAGTGGAGCTTGTTTGCTAGACTGTAGGAAGGCATTAAATGCATTTTCTTTTTCAGGGGTGCAACAGTTGATTTTAAAAGCCAATAAATAAGAAGGAAGCATGAAGCTGGGCTACTCTATGTACCTATAGTTCTTGGGGCTCACAAATTAAATCCCTGCGTTCTGCCCCGCTTTTTACTGTCATTTTCCATCTGTAACTTCCTCCCCTGCCATTTATAGGAGCACTTGATACTAAGAACGCACACGATGCTGTTAGAGCACCAGAGAAGCGGAGGGCTGGCTGTAGAGTTTAGAAGAAAGCCTTCCAAGTAGAGATGACTCGGGGGCAAACCTCCAGCCTTGGTACCTCCACGCTGGATGGATTGCGTGGTCTTTTCCATCTGTCTCAACAATCTCATATGTTGATGAGCACAGCAGTGGAATTTAGCCTATATTCTACCTGTGGTGTGCAGAGTGATGTAGTGAACACTACTTTGGTCGTAATTGTATGCATCTTGTCTCATTTTTGAATTGTTGAGATGTAGGACCTGGTCCGTTAGCTGCTATCTGTATGTGTCTACATGTGATGTTTGTGTGAATTCTCTGTATGGGCCATGTGTAAGATTAGGTTCTTTAATTCAGTTAACAGAAGAGAGTTGAGCTCTTTTTGCAGTTGGTGTTTGTTTTTCTTATTTGGAAGGAAATTGTAGTGCTTAGCATTCTCTTAAGAACATTATATATGTTCCACAGTCCCCATGATGTTCCCATGTTTCATAAGAAACAGAAAATCAGTGTTTGGCAGTATGTTTTAGAATTTACCTCTGCCAAAGCTTTAACTTAGAATCTAACCTTTTTTTTTCACTTTGTCTTTGTGCTCTGACCATGTGAAACTGGGCCTTTCTTCTGCATTTGAAGTACAAACTTATGCTTAGATATGTTCCAGTAATTATGAAATACAGTGAGAGAAAAAATGTTAGGCTGTATGAAACTTAATTCTCCTCTCCTACCCCAACTCTCAAGTTTTAAATTCTTTTTCGGTGCAATGCAACTAAAACTCTGCATTCGTATGTATTTCTTTCAGATTTGCAACCAACATAATGCTGAAGCTCCCAACTTGGAACAAGCATTTCACAGAATGGCACAAACAGAACCTAATTTGGACCATGATGTATCATGGTTCCTCCTTCCATCTTACTGGTCTAAAATGGTTGTGGCATTAATTTCCTTCCTGTGTTTCGCTAACAGCTATGATGGAGATTTTGTGTTTGATGATTCTGAAGCCATCATCAATAATAAGGTTTGTCTCTCTTCTCCCCTCTTGACCTAAATGGTAACAAGAAATGAAATAATGACAACAGTTGGTCTGAGTAGGCCGGAAATATTCATCCCAGTAAAGAGCTTCTTTCTGATAATTTTTAACTTCATTTTTCTGTTTTGTTTCATTGAATTTTTTAAAGTAAGCTTTAAAGTTGACAAACAAGCTATGCAGCAGTGCTCTACAAAAAAGCTAGAAACATAAGTATACTTAACAGAATTTTATTTCTAAAGCTGTTTGAATAGCATGACTTGGGTCCTGATGCATAAGCAAAAGTGTGAAAAAAAAAATAACAGCTTTTTTTTTTTTTCACTTTGGAATGTGTCCCCTTTCATTCTTTTGCAAGTGAGATGCTCTGCTTAACAAGCATTGATGTGTCGTGAAGGCAAAGGGAGTTCTTTTTGCCATACCAATTGGACTTTGCTTGACATCTAAGAAAGCATTGTCTAGGGTTAAATTTGGATTTATCTAGCAGCAAATTTGGATGTGATGTTTAGTAACGCTTATTCACAGGGTACCTGTACATCAAAGACTGCCTAGATCTAATTTTGTGCCCATTTCTAAGTCAGTGAGACTATGTGTTAGACTTTTCTAATACCCGTTGAGGTTAATATGAGATTTTTTCATTATCTTCTCAGGTTGACAGATGAATAAGCCCAATGAATAACCTTACTCTGATGCAAGATACATAATGCATCAGTAAACAATTGTAGGGTGCAGAGGTTCTCCAGTTGTGGTTTGTACCATGAAAATGTTAATAGGAGCAAGAAAAGTTTCATTTTCCTGTGCTCCTTTCCCACCTATTATTCCTGTGACAACAGCGTCTTTTTTTAAATAGAGGCAGAATATTCTTCTGCTCTATTTTAAAACAGATCATACATGTAGTGAACAGTCCTTGAAATACTTAGAAATTAACATGTGACTCAAACCTCTAGCCAAGATTTTTTTGCTTTGAGGAGCTGAGTGTCTTCACTTGCTGAGGCACTTCATAGAATCACATGTAGCAGTGATTTAGGCTGTTCTAGAAGGTACTCCTTAAGTGTTTTGAAAGAGAAGCACGAAATAAAGAGTCACCTTCGTCTGTTGTTTCCATTTTCCTGAAGTCATGAGGATACGGGGAGGATAACCTACTCATACTGCTAGAATAACACAATTCACATTCTTTTTGCATTGCATGAGATTTAGAGGCAACTTACAACAATGTGCCTTTTAGAATCCTCAAGAGTTACTGTTTCCTTAGACAAATTTATATTATGCTTGTGTAAGTCATCATGCCTTGAGTTATAAATGTATGAATGGGAAAATACATCTGCCAAACTGGAAATTAATATCGGTTTCCAGTAGAATACTATAGACAAATTAAGAACCTACAGTGAAATATTTTTTTAAGAAGCATTATTTTTTAAATTACACAGCTCCAGGCTATGTTTCATTCTGCAAAGTTTTATTTGGGGCAGAATTATAATATTTTACCTTCTTGAAAGAATGAGCAGAAGACTGATGTTGAAACAAGGCAGATTATTTTGTACATGTGCAATATCCAAACTCGAAATCTTTATCCATTTCCTTCATTTCTTACATTCAAAATGTTTCAGTTTATCTATGCAAGACAACAACCTGCAGCGGGATTATAGCTGTTGGCAATGCTGAGAAATTCAACACACTGCTTAAATAGATTAATTCGTGCCTAGTCTGTATGTTTGAAAAACTGTGAGGCTTACTCTATTTTTCACATCAAAATCTTCTATTATTTCCTAGAAATTAAATGCATTTTTTTGTGACAGTCTCATTTTAACAGAGGTCACGTGAGTATATGGAAAGGCAAAATCCACAAGAAAAATGCAGAGACAATGAATTTACCAGTTTAATGGAGAGGGAGAGCATCTAGCAAAGGCACAGCTTAATAATAGATACAGCATATTTTATTCGTGTTTATTAGGAGAGAAGCAGGTGAACTGATTTTTTAGATTTACTGAACTAGTGTTTTCTTGGGTGCCACACAGTGACCTCCTTATTAATTTACAGGTGCTGCCACCCCGCCCAGCCTCAAACTTTCAATTATTTTTAAAGTGAAAGATACACTGTTAGCTGACCCCATGCCTGCTGTGTTGTGGAATATTTTGTAGGGGTTCAAGGTGGTTTTCCAGACCCTTTCTTGTCATTTTAAGTAGCGTTTTGACCAGTGCACAGCAATGACTTTTTGTCTTTATTTACTAGCTTGGCAAGAGAAACCCATGGATTAGGAGGAGCTTTAGACCCAATGTGTCGTTTCTGTGAGCCTTTTTATGGAAAAACTGACCTTTCTTCAAGTATTGAACTCTGCTGTCTCCAGGCTGCTGCTAATCAATTATTTAGAGATTCTTTGATATCTACTTTCAGTTCTTATAGTGAAAATCATACATAACTTTTAATCAGCTGAGTCCCTTAGAGCAAACCATAGCTATTTTGAGAAGCAAGTCCACCAAGTGGGAAAATGAATGTAAGTAACTTTCTCTCACAGAACTTGGATACAATAGCGAGATATACCACTGAAGATTTCTAGGTCATATGGAAGTGTAATCTAATCACTAAGTAATTCCACATATTCAGCTTTTCTTACATTCTTCGTATGGAAGACAAAAGAAGACTGATTCTAGAGGAAAAGGAAATCAGGAAATCTAGCCTTGCATGTGTCAAATGTATTTTCAGTCTCAAGTTATTGAAGACCATCTGTGACACAGAAGACATACTTCTAAAATTTTAATACTAAAAAAGTCTTCCTTTCATAGACCCTTTCTTTGGCAAATGTCCATAAGAAGCAGTACCACTGGCTGGAAAAACAATCTGAGGGCCACAATGTCCATTGAGAGCTGTCCCCTTGCAGAGTACAAAGACTTCAATGGATGTTGGTGTGCAACCCAGTCCCAACTCACCCCTGGAAAAGCAGACCATTTTGATTGATTTAGTGGGATGCTGTTTGAGTGCACTCCTGCTCTTGAGAGTCATATTATGACCTTCGGAGTTTGTGCATACCAGTGAGGAATGGAACAGGAAATTAGGTGCCTAAGGCCAAAATTGAAGTCCTGGGAGAAGAAAGAAACTTGTAGATATTTGGCAGTGGAAACATCTGTGAAAGCATGAAGGAAATTTGCACCTTGATAATTCTTAAACCCAGTAGGATGCCCTGTGAGTCTTGATTTGAGATTTTTTTTTTCCCTGAGAATGCCTTAATTCACAGCTGCAATGTAGAAATTTTTCAAAGACTACAGTGTTAGCCCTGCTCTCTTTTCTCTGTGTTGATTAGTAACCTATTACAGAGCGCTTCACTTTGATGGTGTGCTAGGACTTGTAGCCTTCTTCCACTTTCTGATGGTTTTTTTCAGCCTGTTGTCTAATACTGGCCAAACTTTATCAAGTGATATAAATAACTCTTTTCCTGGATTGGATGGATGCAAATCAGAAGAGAAAAAGCAAGAAAAACTAATTGTTTTAAGTTCAGCTTAGTAGAAGCCAGTCAGTGTGGCCCAGATGTTTGGCTGTACGTTGGGACTAGTAGTGGTATGTGTTCCTCCTGTTTTATTGGCAGGTAACAGGTGCTAGTGAAGGATGAGACGGAAGATACTTGAGACCACAGGAGGTGGAAGGTACACAAGATATGGTAGAGGCAAGTGAGGTGGTAGCAGTACTTGGGAGGAACTGGTGTTAGTAAACCAAGGGTATTATAATGTGGAAATCTTGTAAGTAAGTGGAGATGAAGGAGGAATAAGACGTAAGTCACCCACCAGACTTTGTAAGACCTTTCATGGGTTTAGCAACCCATTTTGTCTGCTTACTTGTATTTGCATTGGCTTGTTAATCTGTTTTAGTTTATTGGTCCCCTGAACAATTTCAGGGGAGAAAGTGATGGTACGGTAAATTATGGTTGATTGCAAGTATAATACCGGCACTCATATGAAAGCTATTAATTGCGAGTACAATTAAGTTCTTAGGTTCTGTTTTAAATGTATTTAACTTGCACGTTTGCTGTAGCATGAATTGGTATTTAATTGCTCCAGGGAGCAGGAGAAGAGGGGCAAGGTCAAGTTCTTCAAAAAGGTGTCTCCTTTATTTTTTTTGTTTCCAATGTGTGTGCTTTCCGTTTAATAGTCTAGGTTATTTGTTGTTTTGGGTTTGTGTTTTTTTTCCATTATCAGCATGGCTTTAAGATAAAAGAAGACGGTAGACCTTCCCTTTGCAGTGCTTTTTAAAATCATCTCCTACCACACCCCAAATTAAAATAATTCATTACTTTTCTGTCTTCTGCTATTCATCTTTTAGAGGAGCATATGGAGATTTTTGTTCTTGTTTTCATGCTTTAACAATTAAAAAAAAGCTATTTGAATAGTGTCCTTTGTGAAGAAAGTCTTCAAAAAGAGCGAATTATTGTTTTCTATCTTTAGTTTCCTTCCTTTTGTGCTATTCACCAGATTATCAACAGACGTGAATGCTCAAAACTCTACTAAATTTCATGTAGTTATGCCTGCTTGCAGACTCCAAGCATCCTGGCCTTTATGATGACTGGCATCCAAGATGTGACCTTCATCGCAAACTTCTGTATCTTGTCTAGTGTCAGTAGTGAGCCAACAAAACCCCTGCTGTGTTCATCTTAGCTTGAGCTTGTATTAATTATAGTACTTGCGTGTGGTTTAGCTGCTTTGAACAAAACAGAAATGTTAAGAATCTGATAATTTATTATGTTTTCTTTTAGGACCTCAGGGCAGAAACCCCACTTGGTGACCTGTGGCATCATGACTTTTGGGGTAGCAAACTCAGCAGCAATACCAGTCATAAGTCATATCGACCGCTAACTGTCCTAACTTTCAGGTGAGACTTGCCTTTTTACTTGAGGTCTGAATTTTTTTAACATATATTGGCTATTTTGATTATAGGGAGGGGGCAACTGAAAAGAAGGGAGACAAACTATCTGGATGGTATTTGGATACCCTTCTTGAATATGATTTTCTTAATCACTACCTTAATATATAAATTGAGTTTTAATTTGCAAATTGCTTCTTTCCCAAAGTGCACATTATTTTGACGTTCTGTATTTCAATGTACCTTTCGGAGATTGCATCTTACGCTTTTCTATACCTTTGTACAAGAGGCAATATGGTTCACTATCTAGGTCACATCATCAGAGAACTAGGAGGTGTCTGTTCCCTTCGCTTAGCTGTGCTGCCACTTATACAGCTATTGGAGTTTCTGTTCTCTGCTTTCCTAGTGACCTCTCAAGTGATTTTTTTATAAATAGCATCAATCTACTATGGCCTTTTGCCAGAGGGTCACTGAATAGTCTTCCCACCTCTTCCCCCCTGATATTCTAACCTTAAGTGAGTGTTTCTGTGAACATACCAGTGAGAGAGAGGTCTGCCTAGATATATAACTTCGTATTTTCTCAAAAAACTAAATGTTTATAATGATTACTTCTGTAGATGCTTAGCTAATGGTTTTGCACAAAAATATGAGCAAGCCGTAGACCACGTAGAAATTGTGCACAATAATGCAGAGAATATTTGAGAACTCAGTCTTAAGCCACTTTTATCTTCCCCGACTCAGTGTTGTGGATGGGGACCTGGCATCAGTTTTGCAGTTGTGTCCAGTCTAAGCCAGGGACTAAGTGATTGTGGAAGAAGTGTTCCCACTCTTCTTCTTCACATTCAAGCAAAAACTTGACTGCAGTGTTAAAGTCTTAAGTACTTAGTACTGTGGGTTTCATTGTCTGTTGGGATTTCTTCACGTTTTTGTCGAGGAAAATATGCAACTGAATAGAATGTGTCAGATGCTTAAACCTATTGAAGCTTTCGGTGCATTACACAGCACGTGGTTTCCTTTTGTTTCAAAATCTCTGTGATATATTGCATTTGTAGTAACATCCTGGTTAGTTGAAAGAGTGAACCAGGATACAGTCATTATATCTGAAAATATAAATAAGCAAGTGAAGGTCGTCCATAAAGTGTTATTTTCACTTGTAAGAAATTTATTTTCCTAATTTCCCCAAGCTCCAACTTTTACGCATATCACATAATGGGTTATGCTTTTTTAATAGATTTTCACTTAAGCCAGATGCAGGCTGACCTAACAGTGTCAGTTGAAATCATAGTCTCAGTGCCTGTTAGTTCCCTCACTGTGTGGATTTAATTAAAAATATTTCAGCAGGTTGGTTTGGGACATAGTTTCTCTTAAGCCCAAGGGTATCCCCCTACTAAGCTGTATTGTTTATCCGTAGGGCACTCCGCTGTTGCAACATCTAAGTTACATTGCTGACGAAAAGCCAGTTCTGAGTAGCCGTAGGTGTGATTTACTTAATAGCATTAATATGTCTTTAGAGAGGACAGATATTGCGCTGAATATGGTATCCCGTATGAATACCTTTGAGTAAAGATTAGGACATCGTTTCTAGCCTACTGTGGTGGCTAAGAGGTAATACCATATGTGCTGGGGTTTGCTGATACTTTTTCAGCCTTTTCTGTGTGTCTAAAATGATCTTGCTGTGGGGTTGTTTAGATTTTCTGGCTGTATATTTCAAACAGTTGATGTAATTCTTAGCTTTAATGTTTTTTGTTTCTGTATAGAATTAATTACCTTTTTGCTGGAGGCTTCTACCCAGTTGGTTTCCATGTCATCAATATTATACTGCATTGTACTATCTCAGTGTTGATGGTTGATGTGTTCTCGATTTTATTGGGCGGACTGCAGTTCAGTAATAAAGGAAGAAGGCTAAACCTGGCTCCAAAGACATCTCTTCTAGCTGCTTTGCTGTTCGCTGTACATCCAGTGCACACCGAATGTGTAAGTACAGAATAATTAGCTCCAATGATTTGTATCTTAGATGTTTTTGACCATCTTGACTGACAAGCTCTGACATAGCCTTATAATCTGCACGTTGCTTTTATATATTCTTAACACTTCTCTTTGTACGTGTCTCATGAGAACAATCAAATATTATGGTTAGTATGTCCAAAAGCTTGTAATTCCACAGGGCTTGACCTTATTAAGGATGATAAATTCAGTCATTTAATACACTAACTAAAGAAGGATAGCTGTAAACCACAGAGTTTCTCTAATTACTGGATTAAGAATTCATTACTAGAAACATTAGTTCATGAGCAGCCAAGGAGAATGGAAGATAAACTGAATGCAAATGCATAATCACTTTCTGTTTCCATTGGCTTTGGTTAAAAAAACAAGGAGATATACGGTTGGAGTAGGGGTGTTATATGAACTCTGGATGTGATTGTGTTAGAATACTGATTCTAGTTTTGAATCCATGATGCAAGAAAATGAGGTGTGCTCGGAAAAAACATGAAAATCTTTAAAGGACTGGGAATCATTCCATGTCATGAGAGATTGAACTTGTGAGTTTGTATTTTTAATAAGATTAAAGGATTTTTTTTATCACAGTCTGTAATTGTGTACATGGGGAACACTGATTTGATAGCAGCAGGCTCTTTAATAGTGCAAGCAAAAGCATAGGAGTGGCTGTAAGATGGAGCTGTAAAGATGCAGAATAGAAGCACGTCACATGCATACCAACCAATTAAAATACCTGACTAAAGATCAAAGTCCTCATGTGAAAATTCTAGTGAAGAGAAAATGGTTTTCTTATAAAGCTCTTTTGCTTTCATAGCTATGAAAATGTGCCAGTGAGCTTGCTTGACGTGGTCCTTGATTGGTTATTTTATAAAAATGAATGAATTGCATATAAAATAATCACAATGCAGGAATAACTTTGTGCTTGGAAGGACTGAGATACTGAAAAAGTACTAACTTTAAATTTTGTGCTAGTAATGAACACTGAATCCTCAGTGCATCTTATTCTACGTACATGGCACTGATTTTTCATTTATTCACAATATGCCATGGTTTTGGCTTTTTTTTTTTTCATTTGCTTTGCACATGATTGATGTGGAAGAGGTTGTGAAAAGCTGCGCCTCTCTGCTGACTGGGGACCAGAGGTGATGCAAAGTTATGTATTAGTGGTTTGGCACTTTATTTGGCAGTGTGGCTAAAACATCCTGCCAGTCATTCTCTGGTGTTTGCTTGCCTGCAGAATAGCTTCTTACTGAGAGCACATTCTGTTAGTGTCAAAAGATCCCATGGTATTTGTTCTCCAAGACTAGTTTTACATGTCAGTGAAGTAAAGCAAGTCTTCAGTGCTTTTGACGTTGTGACATGTGAAGAGAAATTCTACTTGGGTCTTGTCTTTGTTGTAAGCTTACTATTGACTCCTTTGTCAACACCCGTAATTTATTCTTCATATTTAAATGAGCAGACAAATGTTAAAAAGACCTTGTTCATGTCGGATGAATTACAAGTGATGCAGTCTGCTTACATATGCGAGGTTTGAAGACTTGCGTATGCTTTGGGCAAACTTTGGAAGAAGAGAAAAAAGGTCACATTCTTACATACTGTGTCTCTTGTAAGATCCAGGAGTGTGAAAAGGCCTGTAATCATTTACACAGTGAATCTTGCTGCACTGTAGCAATCCTGGTATTGCTGTGGTTCTAGCATGAGTGTGTGTCAGGCAGCATCTTCTCAAAAAACATCTGTCATTATTTTAAAGCTGTGAGTTTTAAGTATCGTGACATCCTGGTTTTGAAATGAGATGACATATTTTGACATAAAATTGTGAAGAATCTGCCTGTTTGCTGCTCTGGATTTTGGTCTATACAGCAAAAAACAAACTGTCATGTAAAACAGATGTTGAAAAGTTTAATGCTTTCAGTACCTCTGCAGAGAAACATGTTATTATCATGTTTGTACATGCATGTAAACACTCTTGTAGTGTAGTTCTCTTCTAAAACATGCTTATTCCTTTTAACACTTGAATGATGAAATAATAAATGAAACATGAACATAAGAATATACCTGATAATAATTTTAAACTGGGGGGGTTTTGTTTATGTTGTTACAAGAGACTATAGGTTTGATCCTGCATTCACAATGACTTTGCACTGTCACTGTCATCTGAGGCCATATATATGTTATTAGCCCCTTAAACTCTTTGTTGGAACAAGTTGACATTTATTTTCACGATTGTCTCAGTTCACCTTTTATCTCATTAGCTGAGAGCAGCTCCTTAAACAGAATTGACACCTAATTATTTTCACCTTTCAAAGCATGCACAGCTATTGAGTTAGTCCTCATAATTCCCCTATAAGACAGGAAAAGAAGGGAAGTTTGGTGCATGGCTTTGGATAAATCAAGAAGTTTTTCTGAACTGCATTTAGGACTCAACAGTTTCTCCTTTTACAGTGCTCAAGTGAAGCTGAGGGTAAATCGGGAGAGAGTCTCTTCAGTGGATTCAGTCCTATTCTTATGCCTCTACACTTCTCTCTCTGATGTTATTTAGAAATAGTTGTTCCATCATGTCAGACTGACAAAAAAGTGCCCATTTCCTGAGAGAGGATCAGCAGATACGTTTAAACAAAATGAAGATACAGGTTGTCTTTCTACTTTCCTCTTTCTGTTCCACTCACAAAATGAGGCAACTGGCATACTACCTAAGAACGAAAATTTCTATTTTTTGTCACTGAACCATCACCTCAAAAAAGAGATTAAAAAAAAAAAATCAACCCTGTAGCTGTTCTGCTCTGCTTTAGTAAGGCCTCTTTGTACATCTCCTGGAAACATGGAACTAAGCACTCCAGGAAGAAGAGCTAGGCTGAAAACAAAGGAGTGTTTCAGCGATTCTTGCTCTGGGTTTATGCTCTAGCAAGGTCCCAATATCATAGTCTAAACAGTCCCCTACCACCTCCCTGTGTCATGATTTCCACAAAAAAGTTGATGGTATATGCTGACACTTGTGCAATTGAGGAATGAAGATCCAAGAATGTGTCATGCTGTGTCTCAGCAAGTTATTGTAAATACAGTTTAAGGGCTTGAACCAAAGCTTGTTGATGACTCTGAGAATGCTTTTGGTTTAAATAGGTTGGTACAAATCCAGAATACAGAGGTCCCAGAATGCGCTTTTCATTTTCTTTTGTATTAACACAGCTTCTGTTACAAGATACGATTTGAGGTAGTTCTAATGCAATCAATTAATATAACAAAGAACTGCTCGGGGAGGGTGGAGATATTTTTTCTGTTTCTTCAGGCTGGAGGCTGTGTGTCCATTCTGAGTGTTCAGACTGCAATTTGAAGGCTGGTGTGTCTTCTGAAAGTGGATGCAACCTGATCCAAAACCCGTACAGAATGGGGCAGAATCTACATTTTCTTCTGCAAGATCCTTCTTCATTTCTTACAGCAACACTTTTCCATAAATTAAAGCCAAATTATTTACCTAGTCGCTACTAAGCAATATCCGATCAAAACTGGGATGGGGTTTAGAAAACTGGATATTGCGAATGCAGCAAACCCCAGCTAAAAAAAAAGTGATACAGTGATATTCTTTTATATGTTTCACATTTTATATGTGTGTGTACCTTTAACTCAGTTTTTTTCTAAGAGTAAAATCTGGTAATCTGAAACTTTCTCTTTTTCTCCTTTTTTTTTAAAGGTTGCTGGGATTGTTGGTAGAGCAGACCTGCTGTGTGCCCTCTTCTTTTTGTTGTCATTCCTTGGCTACTGTAAAGCATTTAGAGAAAGTAAGCATTCTGTTTGCCCTTTTAATTTTATATTGTGTATATTTTCTGCATTCATACAATATAGCATGAAATAATATGTCAGCTTGATGTGGTTTGAATTTATTGTTTATTGGCTCATAAAATATTAAAATAAAATCTGCTTTAGCAGGTGTTTGTTGTTAGAAGAGCTGGAAGAGTTGCTGCCCCTAATCCCCATTAAACACTAAGAATTTCTTTTAAGAAGTCTATTTTGTAATGGGTTTATTTGTTATGCTTTACTGTTTATAAGCATAAAGAAATATTTCGGCAAGCATTTTTGGAAGAAATAAAATCTATAGATGTATATTCTTAAATATTTTAGTACAGTTAATGCCATTATGTTGGGATCGCATAAATGGGAGCAAACTTTAGGTACCTTACTTCTATTTTTAATGAATTGTAAAGTATTATTCATATGAGTAAGCCCTCTGAATTCCTGCAATATGCAAATGCTGGCATACACATGCTGAATATAGTATTACTCATAGAGTTTTTGTAAGACAGCTGTATTTAACAGGAGTAATTCCTTTGTAGATGTTTTTTCAAGTATGCTGTTAGATCTGTTGCATTATTTGATTTGAATGCAAGTCAGCATTTTAAATATAGTTGTGGAGAAGTTATCATGGGGCTCTGTTAAATAAATACACAAGAATACATCAGTTCATGATTGTGGAAAACTACAGGTCATGCAATCTGATATCTGAATGTGTCCCACCACAGGAAATATGGTAATCATTTGGTGAACTTGTGAAGAGCTGTATTGTGAAGAGCTTGTATACTATCTGTTCGATAGATGTGGCCTGTAATGTTTAACTAGGGTTGACAGTGTTTTACAGAGGTAGCTGAGCTGGCTTTGAATGATCCACAGCACAGTCATGGATGGCATCACAAAGCTTAGTGTAGACTGAGGTAGGTAGGTTACTCCACAGGGAGCTGTGAATGTCTCCCGCTAATTGGGTTTAGATTGTTTAGAACTGTTTTGCATGTTTCTAGAGACGATATCATAAGTTGAAGTTAATCTTCGCTGCCTCAAATTATACTTATGGTCATTCCTCTTCTCTTCTGAAAATTTTTTCCTCCCCTTTAAGTATGTTTCACTTCTCTCAACTGAACTAATTTCTTGATGACAATTTGCTTTGGGATCTTGCTTGCTCATTTATTCCTTTCGCACCTATTTTACTCGGCATGATTGTGCTTTGATGTTTCTTCTATTAGTGCCAGAGTGAATTATACTAATTAAAATACTGGCTCTGTGCTCTGCAGTTTATCGGTACAAGTAGATGTGTATAGCAAGGGTGATACTCTGCTTGAAGAACTCAAGAGCCAAATTCTTAGGATGACCGTTGGAAACTTTATATTGTTATGGAGGATGTCTCAGGAATGATTGAGAATATGGTGTGTACTCTGGTTAGGGATATTCTGAGTGCTTGTACAGCCTGTGAAGGCTAGTTTGATAGTTTTTGGAAGTTAATGTAATTTTAATAGTATTCTTATACTAAAATTCTTGCCATTGATACAGAAGGAGGAAAATTATGTGAAGGCAGAATACTAAGCATACGTACTATTTTTTTTATTGGGCATTACATCATGATAGTGTCAGAGCTGTCTCTTGCATGAATTTGCCAAAGACGACTGCAGCCTGCCAGCATAGTTGTGCCTTTTGTCTTTTAGATCAGTTTTCAATGTTTACTGTCACCTTCATTGCCTGCTTTTCCCTCAGCAACTTCTTAAAGCAATTTAGACTTTCTTTGTACTCAAGAATTTGTATCCAAGTTACACATTTGAGTCTCTGCCAACAATTTCCTCATTTTGGGTGGCTTGGTGAAAATTTTAAGTTCTTGCAGATCCTAGCTGGCATGTCCTAAACAAGAGAATAAAAAGTTATTTTCAGTACTAAGTTCTTCAGCAGCTCTTATATGGAGTATAAAGGGAGGAGCCCAAGCTTCAGAGTATTTCTTTCCTGTGACCCTTAAATGACTTGCTGCGAGCTGATGAGCAGCGTGCCAAAGCCCAGACATTTCAGAGTCAAGGTTTCAGGTCAGAATAGTTCAAGTCTGAAAACTGATTTTGAAATGCCTAGATGAGATTCGTTACTTGTCCTGGATGTGCCTTGCTGTGAAAATCAATCATTTGTAAATAGGGTAAGATGGGTAAGTGGGTAAGATGGGACTGCTTCAGTTGGAAGGGACCAGTTACTGTATCCATATATCATCTAGCTGTGCCCCACCAACTACGACAACCAGTTTTACTTTCTGCACTTGCTGTAATTTATTATTTTTTCTAAAGGGTAGGTTGGTCCAACCCGTTAGGCAACTGTTTGAATATTAGTGTCTGTACGGGAAAAGGTAGTGTTGGTATTGGAAAGGGCAGCTACAAAGAGAATGGAGGCGCTCTCTTCAAGAGGAGCCACACGGAGAAGATGAGGGGCAATGGGTTCAAGTTGTAGTGGGAGAGATTTCACCTTGATGTAAGAAAGAAATTTTTTACAGTGGGAACAATCAATCACTGGAAAAACCTCTGCAGAGACATGGCAGAGTCCCCACTACTGAACATTTTCAGGATGCAATCGGACAGGGTGCTGGGTAATCTCTTCTACGCTGCCTTTCCCACACAAGGTTGGACCAGGTGATTTTTGGAGGCACCTTCCAACCTGGGCTGTTCTGTGATTCATTGTTTGCTGAAAGGCTTTAGGAAAGGGTAACCGTACTTGGGGACATACCTGTAGTAGAGTATTTTTCAATGGTTTTGTTGTATTAAATATGACATTTTACCCTTGGATACCTCCATTTTGATGGCATGAATTTCCTTCTTTTTTGAACGGTTCTTCTAGCCATTCACAACTAATAGCATAAATAAGAAGTATAAGCTTTTTAGCTGAGTTGAGCTGAGCTTGATTCTACATAGATCAAGGGGCTTAAAGACAGCAAAAAATTATTTCCAAATGTAAGCTGACCTCACTCTGAATACAGGTAAAGAATGATCATTTTTAAAATATGCGCATTTAGTTTGAAGAAGAGACTTAAACAATGGGCTCCTAAGCAGCAAAGAAAAATTACCCTTTCTTCTCTCAGAATGTTTTTCTTCTACTAGCAAATCCACAGGATCCAGAAAGTCTGTGATACCATCAATGCAGTTGGTTAGTTCTAGTCCAAGTTAAGGGTCGGCATTACATCAGTTACTAGGGCAGACCAAGACAGTAATTTATCTTTGTGGAATAGTCTTTGTTAGTAAGAAAGAGTAGAAAGAAGCAGCCAAAAACCCCTCTGTGCATTCCTCTGTGCTGCTTTATGATGATCCTGCAGAAAAGAAAGATCTACCACTTTGTTTTAAGATCCTTTTGTCCTCCTAGATTTTTGTATATTAAAAGCAAGTGTGATCCTAAACCCTAGGTTAACTGCATGTGTTCCTGTTTCTGCATTTCACTGTCACATGTAATTTGGTCACCAGCTTTTTACAAGCAGAGGGAGAATAACTATCAACATTGGAATTTTTAAATTGTTATTAATAGATATGTGTTAGCATGACCTTCTTGTGGTATTTAAAAGAGGGTGTAACTAAGCCTTTCAAGATACATCGACTGCATTTGTATTGTGTTTTGAGTGCAGTTGCCAAATTGTATTTGATGCCAGTTTGCTTTTACTGCTAAACTTTTGAGTGATCATCAGAGTAAAATGAACATTGAAAAGCCTGAGTTGATGCTACTGGTATGATTGTGTCCTCAGTAACATATACTGTTGAGTCACTAGCAGCATCCCAGTGCTACTGTCAGACAGATAAGCTGCCGAAGTGTTTCATAAGGAACCTGGCTATTCTTGCAGTAAGGCAATGTGAGATTCGTGTACAGCTGAATTCCAGAAATCTGTTTGTGCTTAATTAACATACGTGTAGTTTTTGGCCTTCCCTAAAGGAGACAAAAGTCATAGAACAGAGACCGATTAATGCTTATTTTCACCTGATGTCTAAGGAAATGAATGTAAGATTTTTTTTTTTTTTTCCTCGTGAAAAGCAAAGGATTTGGGGGTAATGCGGGGAAAATATATATATAGTGCTGAAAACAATCAGGGGAGCAGAAAAATATCAGTGTCAGCCTGGAAAACTTCCAGAGGAAAATACTGGTTTTTTGCAAAGCTCAAGATACACAGCAGCTTGTGTGACTGTTGTGGTTTGTTTGTGGTTTTCATGGATTTTTGGAGTAGTATTTCTTTTAGCCAGAATCTGTTGTGTTATTTATTTCTTTAGTATAAACACTTTAATACACTGTGGGCTATAATTATGTCTTACTGAAGTTCTACAATTCTGTTACTTTTTCCCAATATACAGTTTTTGATGTTACCATCTTTGATAGGATAACATTTATAATTGCAAGGAACTAATCTGTTGTTCTCATTCTGTCCTGTTGTTTAAAAACACAACTGTGGTGACAAATCCACTGCATAGGCTTTGGAGACAGCAAGAGCTGACAACTGTTTAGGTATGTTCTGAAGGAAACTGTGGGTTAACTTTGTGGAATCTTAATGGCAGCTTCTCTGGGAATTCCTAAGGCATTTTAAATCTACTGTAGTCATTTTGCCTTCCTTTGTCTTCAGCTTTAACCGTGATCCAGTTGGATTTATTTGCTTTATGTGAATAGTATTGGCCTTGATATTAAACAGGGGATGAACTGTTTGCTTATATACTATGACTTCTAAAAATTACTTTGTTCTGGTTGTGTGTTTCTGTTCCGTTCTGTTCTGTGTAGTCGACTATTAGTCATTTACTAGTTCATTGCTAATTTAATAAAATGTGAAGTAGACAGTAGTGATGAGGTTTCTTAATATCGGAGCTTTTTATTATTGAGGTTTTCCTGTAGATTGGAAATGTTAAGTCTTCTGTGTGAAAGAAATCAATGTTAAGATATGGGGAATTTGCTGGCTATTTTGCTATTGTTCAAGAGGCATTTAAATATAAGTGTCCTGATTTTTCAACTGTGTGCCCTGCTGACATTGGGAGGGAATAGTTACATGTGGAAAACCTAGCAATTTTATTCTTCTAGTGGGCAGGGAGAAACAGTAACCTTTTTCTGTAGAGTTGGTGCTTTATTTTGTTTGTCCAAGATGGTGCAATTCAGGGATGGATGATCCCTTTACTGTAGCCTGTATGTAACGAGTGTGAGATGCTTAGGTATGTTTACAAATGGTATTTGCTGTTGTAATTTCATTAAGTGAAACTGTTTCAGAGCTGTGTTAGTATGTACATTTGGAGATGCACAAGGAGATCTCAGGCTGAAGTTAATTCTAACAGTGGATTCTTATCTTTTAAGACCAGGTAATTCTTCCTGCTTTGCTTAGCAATTCGCAAGCAGGGAAATCTTAGAGCTTGGTTAGATGAGTATTTGTAGTAATTTAGTTGGAAGATACTATCCCTGCAGACAAGGCACATCAATGGAACATATGAGCATTTATGATCTATTCCAGGTTAAAAATTAAAGCTTCCTGCAGGAACTCAATGTAACTTACTTTGCTTTGACTTCTGAAAGAGTAGGTAGCCATTGATTCTGGGAAAGTTCCACCTGAAGTTTCAGTTTCACCTGAAGATGGTGACTTCTTAAATGGCTCTAAGCTGTCACCTGGCTGAGCCCTAAGTTGCTTGGTTAGCTTTGAAGAAGGAGATGCTGAATGCCTAAATGTCTGAATTACTAATAATTGTTTGGGCTACTGTTAGTTTGACTTTAAAGTAAGACTAAGCTTGGTATGCTAAATGTGGTATTTTCTTCATATCAGTCACTTCTAAGGGATTTACTTTTATTGACTTGTGGATTTAGTACACTGGAAACTAAAGTCTCTCAAAAGAAATAGGATTAGCATCTAGGAAGACAGAGTTGAGGTATATCATCAGTGTGCTGCTTGTAAATTTAAGATCAGTCAATTCCGCACTGTAAAACACTTTTTATATGCATACTTGCTTTAGGAATGCTTATACTTAAGTCTAGCAGTCTAAATGGAGGAGCCCTCATGGCTTGTTTATGATTTGTACAGGTATTTCATTGAATCCCTTCAGCTCGCAGACTTAACGTACTCCTAAAGAGGAGTAATGCTTTCTAGTTTTGTATAGAAACACGATGTTTTTCTAGCTTAAAAAAAAAAAAAAAAGCCACACACCAAGTACTCTGCTTCTTTGGCAAGCTTTCAGTTCTGTCCATCTGTTAGAGTGGCACCATGCCCACTCACAATATGGTGTACCAGTTCCGACCAGGCACAGGTGCCAACGAAAGATTGGTTTCATTTTCTCACACAAGATTTTTCTGGTGGGAAGCAGTGCTGTATTAGGGGAATGTGCTTTGTTAGACTGATTACTTCTGTTGGCATGTGTGCATCTCATAATAATAATTAGCACTTATGCACTGGTTTACATTTTCAAACCACTGTTAAAAAAAAACCCCAAGATTAAAGTCATTGCTGAATGCCAGTCTTCTGTATTTATTTTTCCAGCCTAGTTTACTGAGATTTCTGCAGTTAGAGTGGGGGTGTTGTGCTTATTGACCCAGGAACAAGCACAAGATAAACTGTTTCTTAATTAGAATTCTTTCTCTTTTAAGTTTAAACACTGATGAGTTTTCATAATATTACAATTCTATATATGACTGTATTGACTTTATGAAACTGCAAAAGAAGATATAAGGAACAGATTGGGATTTTGGGGAGGAGATCTCAGTCACAGGATCACAGAATAGTTGAGGTTGAAAGGGACCTCTGGAGGTCATCTGAACTGACTTGCTGTCACCTAGAGACAGTTGGCAAGGACTGTGTCCAGGTGGCTTTTGAATATGACCAAGAGTGGAGGCTTCATAACCTCTTTAGGCAACCTGTGCTAGTGCTCTGTCGCCCTCACATTAAATAGTGCTTCCTGATGTTCAGAGGGGACCTCCTGCGTTTCACTTTGTGTGTATTTTCTCTGGTCCTGTCTCTGGGCACCACTAAAAAGAGTCTGGCTCTGTCTTCTTTGCACCCTCCTTTCAGGTACTTTTCTTTGGTATACTTTCTGGCCATTGCAGTGTCTTTACATTTTTCGCAATAAGCTAGACCTAAACTACTTAGTGTAGTTTTCCAGCTGTTGTTTGTACCCATTTTCTAGTGATTTTATGCAGGTCATATTTTTTCTGGTGTATGTCACACTGTCTCCAGTAGTATTCTCGTGTCTTCATGAAGTCAAGCTATAGGATGTTTACAGATTTGCTTTCATTGAGAAGGCCTTTTTTTTTTTTTGTATCCAAGTGAGAAATTATGCTTCGATATAAATGGCTAAAATATGTCTTTGGCAAACAATCATATCCTTTTATGTTTTTGAGGGCTAGCTAGAACATATTTTGTCTAAGTTTTTTTTTCTAGGGAATTTCAACTAGTCAGTTTAGCTTTGTTTCTTTAGCTTATACTATTGTGTCTCTTTTCCTCTATAAAAGAAGGCATGTACACATTGCTTTTGTTTTATTTCAAGCTTTTGGCTTCTCATGTTTTTTTCATGATTTCTCAGAAATAACCATTGAGATTATTGTGGGTTGTATAGGAGCTGCTAAGGTAAATTTAATCAGTTGCTGTAGTTTGAAATAGATTAACTTCTCTATGAAGTCTTTGTCTTGTAGTTCACTGGTTTTGCTTTTGTTCTTGCTCCCTTTCTGCTGGTATTGTTTGCCATCTGATTGCAGTTGACCTCTTTGTGAAGAAATGAAGCAAAAAGGCACAGAACACTTCTGTTTTCTTGGCATTGTCCGTTTTCTTTCCCACTGAGTACTGGAATAACTTCTTCCGTGCTGCTCTTCTTATTATTAATATATCTGTGGCATTGTGGATTTTGTTCTTTACATACGTTGCCTTTTCTCATTTTGTGATGTGACCTTTCTGGGTTTGTTTCTGTATGACTGTGCTGCTGTTACATTTGTCCTTGATAATTTGACCTAGTTCCTTTTTCCTATTGCTTCTTACATTTTGAATCATCAAAGCAATTGTGAATCACCAGCTGGTCTCTTACTATATATACTTCCTGCTATCTTCCATGTTAAGGTAGTTTGTATTTGTGTACTGAATACTGCTTCTCTGAGAAGTGCTTAGTTGCCCTGACTTCTCTCTGCCTGAACTCAATTCTGGGAAGAAGAAATCTCTTAGTTGAAGAAAGTCTACTTCAGTAAACTCAAGTGAAGTTCATGGTCTTTGTTCATGGTTCTCCCTTTTACTCTTATTAAGAATAACTGTCATTTTGTGAATGCAGTCAATTACTTTGCCTTCTGTTTTTGCATTCTCTCAGAAAGCTTATTTCTGCATTAAAAAAAAACCCAAACAATTGAATTTCAAGAACTGACTGAACAATCTGTTTTATTAGAGAGTCTGAAGAATTGAAGAGCGCCTTCAAGGGATGTATTTAGGCGAGATTCCTTTTATTCTTTGCAGTGTTCATAGGATGAATTTTTGAAGCCCCTTCCCCCATGAATTGCAACACACCGTTGGTTGCCTGTATAATTGATGAGAGCTAGAGTTTCCTCATTGCGTTTCTTTCAGTTGCAATGTTTCTATAGTTTAGACGTTATACATTTTTTTTTTTTATTTTCATGTTTCGTTTTGATCTTGAGATGTGTATGGCTTCATTCCTTCAGAAGACCTTCTTTTAACTTTATAAAGTCTGTACCTCTGATGTTAAGTCTTGCCTCACCTGTGAGGACATAATTTAGAGGGATAGAGAGAAGGAACGAATATCTGCTAGGAATTGCAATGATGAATCTCAAACATTGTCATGTTCACTCTGTTGAAGCTTTAAGTCTTACGTAAAAATGGAGTCCTAGAAGGTATTTCAAAATCTGTTCTTCCACATTTTTATGAAAACTGCACTCTGATTCAAAACCAGAGAGGAGGCCAATGTCAGCAGATCCTTTTCCTACTTCTTAGTTTGTATCTGACCCAACAACATCTGAGCTAGTATATTACTTTCCCTTTATAATCAATGTAGAGCTACTTCTTTGAAAGGTGGATGGCTACATTTACTTAGGTAACTTAATCACTAAAGATGTCCCCTTCTTTCAACCAATTAAGAAGGAAGCTTAGTACATTGGCTCAGGTGTAGGTGCCTGCCTTTAGTGAAATTAAGCTTAATTCTGCTATTTACCCTTTCTGTAGACCATTATTACAATTCTGTGTAAGTACTGAGGGTCAAACCTGCGTTAGCAGTAGTGAAGAACTGCTCTAGAGATCAAGGAAAGTAAGAAGGGGTTTCAGTCAATGAATATAGAGTTCAACTTCGTTTTTTCACATGCCAAGTCAAAGATTGATTCTTGTGATGCCCGTAGAGCCCATATTGCTTGAATCAAGAAGCTGCTTCTGAATTAGTTGAATGCTCCCCTCTGTTGCTTGCACCTGTGGAGTAGAGGTTGTGACAGATATGTTTTTATGTGAAGTACCCATGTACTGTGTGTGTGATAGTACCTTGGCTGAAGTAGGGCTTACTGTTACATTAATCTTAGAAATGCCTGCTTGTAGTACCCAAAATCAGCTACATGGTGCAGTCTTTAAAGAGTCTTTGTTTGAGTAGAAGCTGTAGTTACTCTTGATCTCTTAACCCCGGAGTTCCTCACCCTGCTGTAAAACTGCTTCCTGAGTGCAAGAACTAACTGCTTCTCTGCTCAGATGCTGAAATTTTTGAGCTCCACGGCATTCCATTGCAGTGCTAATGAAATGACATGAGGTACTTGCTAAATGCTGCAGCCCTGGAGAAGCAGCTTATTGTGCCTTTGTAGATTAGACTACAGTTGAAGCAGTTTGCGTGTGTGACACTTCATGTGTAACCGTTAGAAAGAATTTCTTGTTCTTGTGGTAGAAGAAAGTGGCCGGTAATGACGGAGCTCTGTCTGAGGATGATGAATGCGTCTAAATAGTGGGAATTAACCTTTGCAGATGATGAATTGTGGAAACTATGTGAAGCTTCTGCCATTCTAATTATCCTGGCTAAAATAGCTAGCAAACAGGGAGATTTCTAATGTCTCTGAGAACAAAAAATGACTGCAAGAGAGGAACAAATGCCAGCATATTGCAGAACATGCCCTATCCTTTTAAGTCTATGTAGCCAGATCTTGACAGGTAGAAAAGATTGTGAGATTAAATGCTGTATGTTTTAAAATTTCCGATTTTAAATTAGATTTCTAACTTTAAACATATAAACCTGATGTTATGGCATGCTTTATTTTGACAGATAAGGAAGGACATAATTTTTCTGTATTCTGGGTGCTGGTGAGTGTTATCCTGGGTGCAGTAGCCATGCTGTGCAAAGAACAAGGAATTACAATACTGGTAAGAATCCTCTTCTTGACTGAATTTTTACCTCGCATTCTGTCAGGTGCAGTTTTAGAGCCTACTAAGATTAATCTTCTCCACAGCCAATCACCTGCACACCTTTTTGTTCTGTTCAGAAATGTTAATGTTGACAAAAAGCAGTATTCTAGTAGATCTTCATTTTATCTTTTGTACGCAGGTTGCATATATCTGTTAATTTCTTGCACAATTTAAAAGCTTTACGGTGTTAGTTTCAATGTGTGTTGTTTGTTTGCCCTGGTTTTAAATATAATAGCTAAGATAGGGCCTACAAACCTTTCACTGAAGGCTTTGTTCGTAAAACAAAGACATAACTGTAGGGGAGCATATTTAACAGCTCCACCCTCTTGCTTTAGTGAACAGTGTAATTAGAAGTAGGGCAGTTGTTTATGCATTTCTAGTACTGAATCTTTTCCTTCTGTCCCTTATTTGAGGCAGACAGATATACTGTTCATTTTCATTGTGTTCTTGCTTCTTATTATTTCAGTGAAAACATTCAGTTTTGGGGACCAAATCAGCCACCTGAAATGCTACATTTTTACCACTAGTTGTATATCTTTATATATAAATCCAATTTATAGCTTTAACTGACATAAATAAAGCAACACAATCAGAAGAATTCTTTGCAGAATTCTAAATACCCTCTTACCCTTATTAGAAAAAATGTGAGAAGAAATTACAGAAAACTTCTTGCTTTAGGACATTATTTTTTTGAATAGATGTTTAGTGATGCATTTTTCAAAGGTGTCTAAGGAAAATATAAGGAATTCTCTTAAAACATGATGTGGTTATTTCCTTTACTGGTATGAAGTAATTATCTGAGCTAGTCAGTGCAAAATTGTTATTGTATCTGGGGGTTTTATTTATTTGCTGTTACAGTGCTAGGACGGTTATATTTATTGTTGTGCTGAGGAGCATGGGTCAGAGGGATGAAGGGATAAATCACATATTACAAAGATTCCGTGTAGACTGAATGTATTTTTCAGCAGGACTCTTGCCTCCCAATCTCCATGCAAGTGAGCCAGAAGCCTTTTAACTGCCTGGTGGCCTTTCTACATGGATCTCTAATCTATCTTCTGTCTTCTCTCTTTGATGGTTAGAAAGAGACTTGTGGCTTCCCAGTGTACTAACTCTTTGCCTCACTTGGAACTATTTTTACTCTTTTTTCCATATAGTCTTTAGAACATTGATGTTATTTTCAAAGTTATTAGGATATAAGTTAAATATTCAAGGATAGTTAAGGCTGGTGATTGCTGAAGCACTGAAGGGAAAAGGTTAAAGTTGTATTTTGCTGGTCACCACAACAGAATTATCCCTGAATACATTTTAGTTGCTTGCTTGGGGGTAGTATGTGCAAGCGTAGTCCTGCAAAGTACTGAGTATGCTTTAGTTTTAAGCACAGTGTCTGATGTCACTTAGAACTTTACTTTTTTTATTCAGCATCTTCCACTGTGTATATTGGTGTAATTGCAAGAAAAGCAATACTGAAACCTCTGTTAAGTGTTCTGAGCCTTTGTTTGTTATGACAATTTATGTACCCTTTAAAAACAGTATTTCTGAAACTCAACAGTCAAATATGCCATGCTGCACAGCAAAAAAATAAACAGAGGGCTTAGAGAAACTTCACCTTATTGATGGAGCTTTAATTTTTGAACACAGCATTTATGCTGCGGAGCATTTGAGAAGGAAAATGGAGAACAGAATACTGTTGTGACCATGCATATAAGGACTAGCTTGCTGGTACACAGTATTCCCCAAAGGGTTATTCTGTGTAGCAGGAAAAATCTTCATTAAAGTAACGTGATACTCTACTCATCTGATCTTAGGCTCTCAATGTACCATTCTGCCATCACTACTACCAATGTATCTCTCTACTTGCTTGGAATCAGAATTAAGATGTACAATAACTCATGGTAGCAGTGGAATTTAAGATGCATTTAAATAAAAATATATGTCTGTGGATAGCTGCTGTATCTTATGCTTTTACTTTTCTTTTAATTGCATAGGGTTTGAATGCAGTGTTTGATGCACTGGTGATTAACAAGCTGAATGTTTTGGAACTTATTCAAAAGTTACTACATAAGGATAAGTCATTGGAGGTGAGTCCTCAGAGGTTTTGCTCATTCTGGCCATTCAGACATATATTCATATATTTAGAGACAAAGTTCTAACTTCTAACTGTTCTGTTGTTGAGAAAAAAAAAATAGAGGTATTTTCAGTCAGTCTTGTAAGGCAGTGTGTTATGACATCTTTGCAGCAATGTGAATTTCATCTAGAATTTCATAGGATAGTGAAATCCATTCAACCCTTCTCTGAACACTATGTTGAAAATATGGTGTGGAAGTAGCCATACCACTGAAATGGTTGTTTAACACAGTTTAGTCAGCGTAAGGAGAGAGGTTTATTCACTTCTCAAATGAGATAGTTAAAACATTTGAAAAAAGTACAGAAGAAACATGTTATGTCTACTTCACCAATCCCACTGAAGTATTACATTGTTTTTTTCAGAATACAGATTACCAAACAGTTCCTAGTAGCTTGGGAGTTTAAAATTAAAAAAAAAAAAAAAATCCTGCAAGCACTGCTGATTGCTAAGGATTAAATTTCTGATTTATGTTGATATCACTTTATCTAGTATTGGCTCAAGTGGAATCTGGCACCCAGTATTTGCACTGGCAAGCAAATCACAGAAACAATCCGCCTCAGGTGAATGATTGATGGCAACCAGATAGAGCAGCAGCCTACTAGAAAATCAGTACTGTTGAACAGCTAAATCATTTGCCTTTTCTATCCAAGGTTCAGCAAGGCAAAGGAATTGTCATGGAACTTGGCATCTATCAGTGGTTTCACTGCAGAGAAGTCTTCCTCGTGTTTCTAAGTAGCACAAGTTTTATGATGCTTTTAAATTCGTTTGCAAAGAGTGATGTGAGTAGCTTCAGGGTGGGAATCTCTAGAACCGAAACAGTAGATTTGACCAAGAACAGGTAACTGAGAGGTTCAGGACTATTTCAGGCATCGAATAGGAATGCTGGAGAACTTTGCTGTGTAATGAGAATAATTCCAGCTAGCATGTGACAAGGAAAGAGACTAGAGGTGTGGGGCACTAAAGCAGAGCCAGTTCAGAATTAAAGTGATGGAAGTAAAAGGTAATAAGGAGGACCTTGGGAATAAGTGGCCAGTCAGCCTCAAATCAGTGCCTGGTAAGATCACAGAACAGACCTTCTTGGAAGTTATCAAAAAATGTGAAAGACAGGGAGGTGATTAGAGACAGACAGCATGACTTTACCAAGGGCAGATTGTGCCTGACAGTGGTGGCCTTCTATGATGGAGTGACTGCATCAGTGTACAAGAGAAGAGCTGCTGATGTCATCTACCTGCATTTCTGTATATGTATCACCTTTGATATAGTCCCCCACAATGTTTTTGCCACTAAAATGGAGAGAGATGGGTCTGACTGAGGGACTGTTAGATGAAAAAGGAATTGGCGGGATGTCTGCATCCAAAGAATTATTGTCAGTGGCTACAAGAAAGGTGGGGAGGGACTTTTTGCTAAGGTATTTAGTGATAGGTATTTAGTGATAGGATTAGGGGCAATGGGTATAAATTAATTGGCGAGGGGCAGATTTAGACAAGACGTAAGGAGGAATTTCCTCACAATGAGGGGGGTGAGGGACTGGCACAGGTTGCCCAGGGAAGCTGTGGCTGCCCCATCCCTGGAGGTGTTCAAGGCCAGCCTGGATGGGGCCTTGGGCAGCCTGATCTGGTGGGAGGTGCCCCTGCCCATGGCAGGGGGATTGGAATTAGATGGCCTTTAAGGCCCCTTCCAACTCAAACCATTCTATGATCCACCACCTTTCTAGGAAGCCTTTTCCCATGTTTGACCAGTAATGAATTCTTTACAATGAGGATGATGAGACACTGGAATGGGTTGCTCAGGGGAGTTATGGATGACCCACAATTGGAAGTGGACAAGGCTTTGAGCAACTAGATCTACCGAAAGCTGCCTCTGTCCATGGCAAAGGGAATTGGTCTAGATGATGTCCAACCCAAAATATTCTAAGAGATATGTCAGAGTCAAACTTTTTGGAGGATTGCTCTTTAAGCATGAAGAGCTCAGTGTTGTGCTTCTGTTTTGTGACTTTTAAACAGTTCTGTCTTAGTGAAGAGGACATAAAATGTGCCTCTTTCTTTATCTTTTAATAGGAGTAATTAATTTTAGCTCCTGCCACCTGCAAAAATCTGTTCTGCTCTTTTCATGGAAGTCTTAAGTTTTTTTGGGTTTTTGTTGAAAGGCAGGTCATAAATTGTTTTAGTTGCAAACTGTTTCTCTCTTGATTGAGCAAGGTTTCAGTTTCATGCCAGACTTCAGTTAGCCCTAAATCAAAGGTGATACGATAACACTTCCACTTTTAAAATTCTGCCTACTAAGCGATTTTGTGGCAATTTGTAGAAACTGGCCTTTGAGAAGCTGCATGTACCGTTAAATGAAATGAAGCCTGGGATAAGAGGTTTTGTGTAGTTAATCTGTCATAAGGCAGTTATAAATTGTCAGTGTATGCTTTTCCTTCATAGCTCAATTCTCTTCCAAAAATAGTTTTTAGGAACGGTTTTCCTGTAATCCTCATTATGGTGACTGGTTAATGACATGAGCAAGTTGGAACTAATCATTTGAGCAGAAAGGCTAAAATCGACATTACAAATTTCTTTATCCTTAGTCATTCAGCTAAATATTTTATGATGACTCAGTTGGTAACTACAAATATTAAAAACTATCTGAACATTGCTTTTAAACTTAACTTTTCCATCAGTTTAGAGAATTAATATCTTCAGCCAGGGCACTGTTTTGTATCTGTGCAGTAAGTGTAATTTTTTGTTAGTCTTCAGAAATAACTAATATCTGTCTCCTATAGTGTTGCTCGCTAATCAGTATATTGTCATAATGGGTAATAATAATCAATGTGCCAGCTCCCATGGAGGACATAGAACTGATGATGTATAAATACCAGGTGGGTTTTTAAAGGTAACAGAAGAATATCAGACTAAGGGAGGAAGGCAGGAGTAAAGGAAAGCTAGTACTGGGGATCATATGACCATATTTTTTAGGATCCAGTCTACTCTTCCACGTAAAAATCCATGATTTACTGACACTTTAGTCTTCCAATGTGTTGAATGGACAGAGGAGTGGCCCAAATGATTTCTGATTTCAGAAGAACTCTCGTCTTCCATCTTTTCTAATGACTTGTTGAGGCTGTATGGAGTAATTTCAGCAGTCTCTAAGGCACAACACTACAGCATTCTCTCTGGGGTCAGAAAGAAGTCATTTCCTTCATTTCCTATCTGAGTAACTAGCTGGGTGAGGTGTTGGAAGCTTGGATTTGCATCTCAAAGATGTGACAGGAGTATCATTGCAGTTACTGGTGATTCTCTTTTCAGTCTCTACTGGTGAAGGTTAAAGCACTTCTACTGTGTACAGTATTTTTCTTTTCATTTATGAAACTGATGTGTGCTTGGAGAAAACGTGCTACACTTCACAGAGATAAAAATGGAAAAGACTATCAAATTTAGCTAATGTGAAACCACTTTTCTGGTTTGTTAACTGCATTTTTAGATTTTAAAGTGTATATTATAAAATACGTGATGTACATTAACTGAGTTACTATATTATAGATAAAACATCTTTTTATAGATCTTGAGTAACTTTAGTCTGACCAGTGTGATTTGGGTGTCTGTCTGCCCTTAACTTCTGAATCATATTAGTGATTGTGAAAACTGTAATTCAGTTTCTAATTCCTCCCATTTTCTGACTGTGCCGTTTTCTTGTTGTGTGCATGTAATTTTACCTCTAAAAGACCTAAGTGGACAAAAAAAAAGTTTGTGATAAGTAGTCAGTTGGATGTAGCCATTTAAAACAAAGTTCACAAAGTAACCAGCCTCCATTTTAAGAAGAAAAGATAGATTAATTTAGTATGCTGTATAGTAAAGGCTGTATTCTGCTCAAATTTCCTATCAGAATTGCTGTATAATATTACATCAGCAACAGAGGATTTGTAGAAGAGAGATTTCTTGAATAAAAATGTTTTCTTTTCTGATTGAGAAGGAAATAAAAGTGTTGGCAAAAAAATATTTTGCTATTAGTTAGTGGAAGCATAGTGAAGTGTGAGAGCTTTCTAGTAACAGCAAAAATAATAAAAATGTCAACTCTTAATAGCAAAAATGACCAGGAATAGTCCCTTTCTGAGATAGTGGTGAAAAGCTTGTGAATGGAGTGGGGAAGAGGAAAAAATAATGGGTTTTATATGAGGGGTTTTTTGTTTTTTTTTCCTGTAGAATTCTGGGCTGCTAAGAAAGGGGCTGCTTTTCAGGATTACTCTTCTGATGTCTGGAGGGGCCACTATACTTTATATACGCTGGAGGATTATGGGCACCGGGCCACCAGCTTTCACTGAAGTAGACAACCCAGCTTCATTTGCAGACAGTCTCTTTGTGAGAGTAAGTTATTAAGTTGCTTTTTTTTCTGGCCAGCTCAGAACATTGGTCTGTTATCAAATTGTATTTTCTTTTCTGTGCTTCAAAGAAACAATGAAGTGGGCAGTCGTTACATTTCAAGATGTGTGATGAGTCACCTTCCCTTGTGCTGCTGTGATGATTTTCTGCAATTTTTTAAAGTAGTATACCTTGTATATTCTTTGCCTTTAATTTAGCATGCACTGCACACATTTAAGTGTTTCCATTTACTCCCTGTTTTCCCCAAACATGCAAGGATTTAGCTTTTGCTGAATTTCATCCTATTTCCACATACTGTGCTTGAGTTTTCATCTGTTCTTTCAAATTGAGGGAAATAGCATAAAGTTCTGGTCTGGTGCATTTGGAGTGTGTCTTGACTTTATATCTCTGCCTCTGTTAAGGCTCTTTCTAGGGACAGAAAAGGAAGGGCAAAGACAGTGGGTACGGTCTTTTGATGTTTTCTTCTATTGTAGGAGATTATTCTTTTTACATGTAGGTATTGATTGGACAGTTGAGTTTTCTCCCTGCTCTGAATGGGAGAGCCACCTAAATATGTTAAGAAAAACTAAAATTTATTTCACAGCTGTAAAATAAATGGATATGTCACTAGTTGTAGTCTAACAGTTTGTGAGGCCTTTTTATTGTATAAGACGTATTTTGTGATAAGGGAAATGATAGCAGCAAGAACTGAAGCTGCCCCCCTCCCCAAGTTCAGTATCAAATGAATGTTTGTTTTCTTTTTGACTGACAGGCTATAAACTATAATTACTACTATTCGTTGAATGCATGGTTGCTGTTGTGTCCCTGGTGGCTGTGTTTTGATTGGTCAATGGGTTGCATACCCCTCATTAAATCCGTCAGCGACTGGAGAATAATAGCACTAGCAGCACTTTGGTTCTGCCTAATTGGTCTGATATGCCAAGCTCTCTGCTCAGAAGACAGCCATAAGAGAAGGTAAGAGACAGTGATGAATTTTAAATGCCTGGCCAACTTAAGTACAGTATTATTTTGTTAAACCCACTACTGATAATTTCAACAATAAACTAGAAGCAGTGTCTAGCAAATGCAGATCAAATAAATATTTATAGCTGTCATTACAGTTTTATCCCAATTTGAGCCCGTCACTGCACACTGGCTAGTGGGAAACAGAATTACAGGAGGAGGTATGAATGGCTGCTTTATTTTTCTCCTGAAATGGCATTCTGAGATCCTTAACACTGTAGGTGGTAAAAAGCAATATGTGCTCAGAATGGAGTAGGAAATGATGTATGTTGTTGTCCCTACTTCTTACAAGTCATCATCTCCTTTAATCTTCTCCTAATAACAAAAGAGAGAGGTGTGTCATGAGAGGAGGTAGAAGTGCTGGCGATGGCCATACAGTTAAAAAGTAAAATGCTGACCCACAGTATCTACTGAGAACACAACTTGTGCTTTACCCAAAGGAACTAAAGAATTTATCTTAAACTATTCTGTCTCACTAAGCCCTTCTGTTTAACTTTTCAAGTTCTGTTCCGAAGAGTTTTATGTATAATTAATTTCTCGGTTCTTTGTATTTTTTTCAACAGCTCAATCACAACGAGGTCACTCTGTTGTGTAGAGCACTGAATATTTTCTTTTTCTTTTCTGTGGTATTCTGTAATTCCATCTCTTTCTCCTCGTCCTCTCAAGTGTTAACATCCCACCTGGCTTCCTTTATGCTATTCCCATACTGATTTGCAGAGATAAAATCATTTGGAGGGGGGTGGAATTCTTGCTACGAGTGATGTCATACTTTCTAGTAGAAACACACTCACTAAGGCCATATTGCTGAACAGGCTTTTGGTAAAAAGTGAAGACAAAAAATTTAGTGAAGGCCTAGGACTCTTGGGGAAGAGAAAAGAGTAAGGTGACACATCTACATTACAGTATTGAGGTTGCTTTGTAATAGATTACACTAGAAAACTACTGTGTCTGTGGCCTTTATGGCAAACACCTGACACAGACGTGGTGTTCTTATTCCCTTCTGTCACCTCTGTATAAGTAAGGTACCTAGTCTCAGTTATTTAAGCTCTATATAGTCCATAAAGAGTTCCTTGCTGAGGATTACTCACTCATCCTAATATAGATACCGAAAACAAGGAAGACAAACTGCCCTCAAGGAGCATCTCTCTCTGCTGACTGTAGAAAGAGCATAGATTACTAACTTTCAAGTGGTTAACCACAATGGATTCTACAATTGATGTATTTATTAGGAAAGAATCCTCTCAGTAGGATGCGTACCTAGGTTTCTTCTTTAACGGTGACCTGTATTTTTCCTCCGTTACTGTCTTACTAGTTCCAAAAATAGACGGGTAGCTTTTGCCATTACTTTTCCTGCCTGTGTAATTTAAATAGGAATTATGTAATTAATGTCTAATGTGGCTATTTTCTGGCCTGGAAGTGTGAACATTGCTCTTCTGGAAGTCGTAGCTAGGATTTTCAAAGTACTTGATGAAATGAAGTGTCAAAACTTCACCGAAATTTAACCTGCTTTTCAATGCCCTGTTCCATATGCACATCCTTCTGTAATGTTTAATTAAAGTTTATATGTTAAGATTTGTGGTTAATTTGAGAATCTGTTTCTTGTTGCAGAATTCTTACACTGGGACTTGGATTCCTTATTATCCCTTTTCTTCCTGCGAGTAATCTGTTCTTCCGAGTAGGATTTGTTATTGCAGAGAGAGTCATCTACCTCCCCAGTATTGGATATTGTATTCTCTTTACATATGGATTTAGTCTCTTGAGCAAGCAAGCCAAGAAAAAGGTACTATCAAAACAATAAGTAAAGTTAATGATGAAGTTCTTCAACTGATTGGTTTGTTTCTTAACTTGTCTCTCTTTCCTTAAGAAAATTCTTGCTGTGGCAGTGCTTGGAATCTTGTTGATAAATGTTATGCGCTGTGCACTCCGCAGCAGTCAGTGGAGGTCAGAAGAACAGCTTTTTCGGAGTGCACTGTCTGTGTGCCCTCTGAATGCAAAAGTAAGTCAGTCATGGACTTTTCTTTTTTTTTTCCTTTTTTTTTTTTTTAATGTTTTGAAATTTGGGTTAGAGGTGGTGTTATGCATAGCTAATATATTGTGATACAGTGTTATTCACAGTCTTGCTTGGCGCAAGAATATGACATTGATATGTCAGGCGCCTAAATTACAGTGGCAGCATAGTCAAAATACCAGACAATGCAAATTAACAATATTGTTACTCAGAACTTGGGGATGGGAGTGGAGAGGGGAGGGAGAAAAGGAAACATGCTTCAGGAAAGACATCCAGTCAAATTGGATGTACTGCTAAAAAAAACTACTAAAACAATTGTGTGCATAATAAGTTATTACAACAAAATGTTGAGGGGAATGTAAGTAGCGATGTATTCACCTGCATAATGCCTACGTTATGTTTTTAGAATCCTTTTTATATACAACCACCACAGCAAAGGGACAAAGAAGCACATCATCAGTGTAATTGCAGGGTGTGGGGGTAAAATCTTTGCTCCCCCTTCTGCTTTTTTATAGTGGCTGAATGGGCTAGAGTCTTCAGAGTGGAGCACTGAGGAAAACTGCAATATCCCCTGCAATGCTTAGTGAGGAAACAACTGAGAGGATGGGAATGGATAGGATGTTTCACTGAGCTGAACACCAGTGTTTGGCATAGTAGACTGAATCTAGCCTGCCAGGAGAAGTGACCTCCACAGCAGTCCTTTGATTGCTGAGAATGTGATCTGTTGGAGCATACCACTGAGCCCTGATGTTGTCTGAATTTTAGCAGAGATTCTTTGAAGACCATGGGAATAGGAATGTGCAGATTGTCAATAAAAATATATTGATATTTTAAAAGGTTAGATTTCTATAATTGAGAGTGGTATCTAGACAATACAAGTGAAGATACAGAGTTTAAAAAGGAACCTGTGAATGCTCAACTTTGTGAAGAGAATGATAAACCTAGCATCCACTGGAATACAAATAGGCAACAGTGAGCAGTACAAATCATTTATGGCCGGGATTTAAAATTTGGTGGTGTCTTACAATAATCTCAGATTTCAATACATAGAAGAAAAGCTGTTATATTTTATTGTGTGGCAGTGGTAGGGCAACCATCTTCTTCCTCAGTATATCTTGTCTTCTGGACAACAAGCACATACTATAAATGGAGCAAATACAAAACAGTTTCTGTGTGTGTAACTGCATCCATCTGCCATGGTAAGAGTGCTTTAGACAGATCCACACTCTTTGCCTGTGTTCCAAGCTCCTTGGACACAAGCCATGTCTGGCTGGGAAGCTGTGTAGCTGTGTTCACACAGTGCCGTGCTTGCGCCGATAAGCTGTGTGCAAGCTACTGAACTAATGCAGCTGGTTCAAATCCAATGAGTGTGCAGGGAAAATGAGCTTGTGTTTGTCAACACAGGGCCATGTAGACATGCCTGAGCTCTATTGCTGCTAGTGACAGCTTGCGCAAATGGTAAGCGTGGTGATGTGAACAGGGAGGGTTTTGTAGGCTCACGCTCAGATTTTGCTGATGACTTTGACATCACAGTAGTAAGGAACTTTTCTAGGCAACAGCATTAAAGATTCCATGTGTGAGAGCCAGTCTCTTCTCTTTCTTTATGGACTCTGCTATATTCATTCTGTTTCGGCAGAGCTGAATGTAAAAATTGGAACTACATTCTGTTCTCCCGTTGTTGTCTTGAAATTGCAGATATTCTTTAAAAAATGATTCCACAGGACTTTCAGTGGCCCATTTATTTCAGTTGGAGGCTGATGCAGACCAGAAGATGGAATGCAAAGAATAGCTTTTTGTTGTTGTCATTGGAACATCCTTAATATGTATAACATGGTCATATGTTACTTCCCTTACGTAGCAGGGTTCCAGGATCTCCAGTGTTTCCCAACAGGCAACAAAAGCTGCAACTCCTCTTTTCAGTTTCAAGTTGTCTGTACGTGAGCAGTATAGAGTAAATTTACCTTAATTCTAAGTAGCAGCAGTACCTTCTCTAATTTCAAGACTCACTGTCTTTAAACATCTCTTTAGATAGAGGTATAGAAACTGCATTAAATCATATTATCTGGCATAATGATGAATCTTACCCCTTAAGTGATAGATGCATCTGGCTCAAGAGGATGAAATTTAGGTTCAACTTTAATTGTGGCCCAGTGATTTTAAAATTTATTGGAAATAACCAGGCACTATAATGAAGTTACAAAAATTCTGAGTTATTTTAAAAAGTTCACAGTACATTTTTAAATGTTTTAAATATTTTACATTTTATTTAAAATGTTAATTGTTTCAGATATTTAAAACGTATATATATATTTATTTATTTGTTTGTTTATTTAAAGAGAGGCAAAGAAGCATGTTACAGATCTTGGCTAAGCATGTCCCAGATCATGTCACACGTTTGAACTTGAATGGTCCTGCACTGAATTTAGTTTCAAAGTTTGTTAGAATCATAAAGTCATAGAACCACCAGGTTGGAAAAGACCCACCAGATTATGGAGTCCAACCATTCCCATCAATCACTAAACCATGTCCTTCAGCACCTCATCCACCCACCTCCAGGGAAGGTGACTCAACCCCCTCCCTGGACAGCCTGTTCCAGTGCCCAGTGACCCTTTCCGTGAAAATTTTTTTCCTAATGTTCAGCCTGAACCTCCCCTGGTGGAGCTTGAGGCCATTCCCTCTTGTCCTGTCCCCTGTCAGTTGGGAGAAGAGCCCAGCTCCCTCCTCTCCACAACCTCCTTTCAGGTAGTCGTAGAGAGCAATAAGGTCTCCCCTCAGCCTCCTCCAGGCTAAACAACCCCAGCTCTCTCAGCCACTCCTCTTGTTCTCCAGCCCCTCACCAGCTTCGTTGCTTGAATACATTTGGCAGTATTTTTACCAGTGCTGCTGGTTTTTAAGGCTCACTGTATCCAGTTTGGCATCTTTTCATTTGACGTCATTATGTGGCAAGCTAATCCTGGAGTGCCCTGCTGAAGTACTGGAATATCTAATTATAAGCTATGATAAGAGTGTAACTACTGTTTCACCTTATCAGACTACTGGCTTGGATTTATCTCCTTAGCTTTAGACATCTATGTCTGAGCAAGTCAGCCAGGCTCCCCTTATAACTAGAGAAGAGAGGCTGTCCCTTTTAGCACGTTGTTTGTCATTACCTTGGACTGAATGACCAGCACAGGCCAGAGGAACTGCTCCCTAGATCTGTATGTTTCTCTCCACTGATGATAAAAAGTTCTGACGACTAGAGGAGGTGTGAATACGTAAGGTTATGTGAGATTTTGCCCTTGCCCTATTGCTGTTTGCTATTTCTAGATGTTGGTGTATTGCTCCTCACCTTCTGTGGTCATTACACGTTTCTTCTGGTTTTAAAGATTATTCCCAAACTGCTCATCTTAGTGTGTTTTTTTGTTTGGTTGGTTGTTTTATTTTTTTTTCCATGCGATATGTTACTCTTGGAAGTGCCAAGTTACTTTTTCTTTGCTTTTAGCAAAGACATTAGCAGAATCCAGAGATCTGGATGACTTCTAATTGATTGTCCAAGTAAAATCTGCCATTGCATTTTTATGTACGTGGGAAACAGCCACCATTTTTTCTTTTACTAGATTTGAAATAACTGAATGGAAATGATCATGAATCATTAATATTCTGTATGTAACCTGTTCATTCTCCTTGCTACAGGCTTTTCTTTAAAGGATAGAAATTAATAAACATAACTTTTTTAAAACTATTTCAGTAGCAACTTTTCTGGTATAATAAGCAAGGAAGTTATAATACTCCCAACAGAATGTGTTACTAACCAGTCTGCCTTGACGTATTAACAGTAGTAACTTTGTGCTTGATGCCTTCTGAAAACTGTAATTATTATAGATATGAGTCTGTCAAAGACAAGCTATGCTAATACAGCAGTTTGTAAGATTCTTGTAAAACCTCTCCATGACAGAAAAAGATTTACTACTGTTTAAGGATTTATGAAGCTGATCTAGAGAGCACGTCCTTTAGATATTGAGAATTCTTTTTTTTCCGTATATTAAAAGGGGATTATCTTCTGCAGAATTTACCTTAAGTGCTGTGGGCTGTATTTATAATGGCTATCTGCAGTGCTTTACCACACAGATACCATTTTAGATGTCAGTTTTCTTGTATGCAGGCACAGTCATGCAGAAGAAACTTTAGACAACATTAGCTGCACAAACAAAACGTGAAGATAAAAAGGCTTTGTTTCATTATTATTTAGAAAATAGAATTTCAGTAGTAGAGGAAAAAGAAGTATCTGATGAAAGAATCTGGCACTGAACAAAAGCATCCGCGTGTTTCTGTAGAAATTCTGACATCTGTGCTTTGCTTCTGTCGATCTCAGCAGATGTTCGTACTTGCTGAAAATTGATTATAAGCAGCTAGGAAGAGAAAATAAAATAGTTGATAATAGTAGTCCTCCAACTGAGGGGGCATATCTCCTAGAAGATGCTACATTTCAATTTCTTCCTGCGCTGCCTTGAGGGAGGAGGGGAAAAAAGCAAAATGGGTTTGACAGTGATTTTGGTTTTGTACAGGAAATTTTTTTTCTCTTCCTCATTTAAATGTGCGTGCATATTTAAACACTTAAATAAAACTTCAAGCACCATGTGTGTCTAACAAAGTAATACACCATGATTTTGCATTTTTATGCTGACTTCTTAGACCAACTGAGGTATTGTTTGCAGACAAATGCACAGACCTCATTCTTTAGCTAGGCTGTGGTGCCGTGGTTATGTTAGCTTTAAACAATGCATGACTGTTGAGATCAACTAGGGTATTTTTATCTTATTGCCCTGATTTCGGAGAATACTGTGTTGTTATGCATCCCTGAGAAATGCTCCTTTTAGAGCTATTGCTGTAATTACCTGTTTAAGGCTGATAAAGGACAATGTGGGCATAATGTAATATGTCATTTCCAGTTAATATCCATCTTTAATCATTTATTTATGTAATTCTATGTCTGCTCTTAAATGTTTAATCAGGAAAGGAAAATCCTCTCTCCCAGGTCGGCATGCACAGTATCTGTCAAAGCCAAAAGAACCACATCTTGAGATTACATTTAAAACATCACACTGGTCCTTCGTTTTTAAAGGCCAGATTCTTTCCACCCATTGGTATATGGCAAGTACTTGTGTCCCCACGTTGTGCAGGTAGGGGTCGTAGGAGAAGTCAAGGAGAGTTACAGCTTTGTGCCTAGTAGAGGGCAGATAGTTATGGTCAGCCTGGCTTGGGGGAGCAGAGCTAAAGGCTGATCTTGGCATCTCTCTATCACAACCAGTGAAGTGAGAGACATGCCTGTATGGCAGAAGGCACCCGCACCTCTCAAATGACTCTGCCTGGAAACCTTTTGTTGACTTTTCTTATTAAGAGAAGGATATTACTGGCTATTATGATCTGTTGTAGAGCTTGTTTTGTCATTGGATATTGTACAGAAACATTATTTCCTCTCCCACAGAAGCTATATCTGAGGACAGAAGAAAGACACCATCAAAAATGCTAAGTCTATTTGAATAGTTTTGCTATCAGTTTTAATAGACTGTAGCACATCTTTTTAGTTCAGTTATAATATGTATATGTACGTTTACTATTTCATTTGATGTTTTCACTTGAGAGAATTGATCTCTCTCAGGTTTCTGCAGTCTGCACAGTTCTGTTCACGTAAGACAGCTGATGTGAAAGACTTGAGTGCTTGGTATATACCAAGTTTTTTCTCATGGGCTTTGTCACCAGTCTTTAATCAAATTTATTTCCTTCAGTAATATTTGAGTTTTTTACAATGTAAAAAAAGAAAAACATTAGTCGGGTTAAATGTAATCTTGTTTGCCAATACTAAAATGTGGAGGCAAGTATTTTAAGGGATACAATACATTATTGAGTGAAATCTTTCCTTATTTCTTCTAGTTTTGCCACAATTTGTCTTTTATCTAGAAACACAGCAAAACTTAACCTAATTTGTTCTGAATAAATTTTGAGTTTGTAAACTTCAGCGTATATGATTGGAACAGTCTAGTTTGGTAAGAATGTTATTGCAGTGTGCTGGAGAATTTCTGGAAGAAATATAGAAATAGAATTCTGCGCTAAGAAACATCTTTCAGGGTGTATCATTTTACTTCAGTGACTCTTGGGAAAATGGCGCTATTCTGTCTTTTTTCTTCTTGACACAGTCAAATGATCATTATGAATGACTATGTCTTGATATAAATGTATCATTCTATTGCTTCTTTGGTATGGGCCTTGGCGTATTTTTATGAATGTAACATGGAAGTGCCTGCATTCCTTTTTTGGAAGCTGTGCTAGAACTGCTTTTATGGGATGCTGAATTTGTGCACTATTTTATACATTACAGCTCAAGGAGCTGTTTCTGTGTATCCTTCATAGGCTTTATAGCATCTTTCTTCTCTGTAAACCCAGTGAAAGCACTTGTTCGCTCTTTCTAGAAAGCATAGAAAGTGTAGTTAACTTTATTCATTGATGGTTATTGCATAGACACAGTCATGTAGAGGTGGGATTCAACAATTAAATACCATAACAATTAAGTTCAAGCATAATTGGTTGTAATGGATCAATTATTCCCAGGTATTGTGCCGAGTATTATTAGAATTTTTCCTTTGATGGGCACAGGAGAAAATCCTTTTTTGAATGTAAAAGGTGAATTAAAGTTACCTAAATGTATTACAAACCTATCTTTTGTACTTCAATCTGAAGGCCTGCATAGAGTTTTTTACAAGATATAAATTAGATTTTCATAGTGTTAAAGAAATTGCAATGTATATTTGTTTTAGATTAATTATATATAACTTGATTTCAAATCTCTTAAGGTAATTTAAATAATGAGTTCTGATCTAGCTGCTGAGAAGTCTGTTTTCAGAAGTCCGTACTCAGTACTTTTCTGTTAATTCTTAACTTAATTATTCCTGTTGACCATGTAGTCAATGTAGTCTTCTGAGATTTGTTGTAAAGTAAGATTTTGAGATGTCCTGAAATATATTTATTCCTGTCTAGTGCTCGCTGTAAGTTCAGATGATGTCTTCTTCCTTGTAGCTACATTTCAAAGCTCCAGATCCTTCCCTTATTCTTCCCCTCTTTAACAGACAAGGTCTTCAACATGTTGTTATACACATTATTTTCATTTCAGAAATGGTTTTTGCGTTTTTATCCCAAGATAATAAGTGTGTGCATGTTATTTTGGGGTTTTGGGGTGTTTTTTTGTTTAGTTGGTTTTTGGGGTTTTTTTTGAAATGTGGAGCTTAGTTTTTCTGTTAACATTGAGTTTCTTCTAGTTTATGCTACAGTGAAAGCGGAGTTTAATTAATGCTTACGCTGCTGTAGTGTTTCTTCTGCTGTGGTGGATTTTGAGTCAGACTTTCCCTTACCTATCTGACAAATAAATCAAATGAAGGGCAAAAGGTCTCCATATAAAGAGTCTTGTGGGAAGTGCAGTGGCCTCGTTTGTAAAATCAGGAGGTGAATAATCTTTCTTAAATAGCTGGAATCAGTAAGTTGATTTATTAATTTATTTGTCAGATTTTGTCTTCCTGTCTTCATTGTATGCATTGTCCAGTCTTAAGTATCAGTCTACCACAGAAGCCAGCAGTGAGTGAAGCAAGTGCTGTTTGGCTCCACAAAATATCTGACTGTCCAGCATCAAGTAGAATGTCTGTGTGTTTTCAGGTACACTACAATGTTGGCAAAAACCTGGCTGATAAAGGAAATCAAAGTGCTGCAATCAAATACTACAGAGAAGCTGTAAGGTATTAGGAATTTTACCGCTTTAATAAACTATCCTAAAATTGCTTTCATGTTTAACATGAGGGAAATGCTTAGGTATTCATTTTCATGATCTGCAGCATTTCAGAGCCAGCAATTTGCAAAAAGTGATATATGCCCATACATAATAATAATCTCTTAAATTTTGCATTTTAGGCTGAATCCGAAATATGTACATGCCATGAACAACCTTGGAAATATTCTGAAAGAAAGAAATGAGCTCCAAGAAGCAGAAGAGTTGCTGTCCTTAGCTGTACAAATACAGTATGTTTAGAACAATGCTAAGCAGTGTTTTGCACCAACTGAGCAGAAATGATACAATAAGATCTTTTGTTCCAAATGCTCAGTTATCCTCTCTTGTTTGTTGTTTTTGATTTTTTTTCCCAATTGGCCCAGACCTGATTTTGCTGCTGCTTGGATGAATCTAGGAATAGTACAGAACAGTTTAAGAAGGTTTGAAGAGGCAGAACAAAGCTACTGGACAGCAATTAAACACAGGAAAAAATATCCAGATTGTTACTACAATTTAGGGCGGTTGGTAAGTACTTTTGAATAAATGATAGCTATGATGGGAATGTGTGTGTGTGTATAATTCTGCTGCACTGTTAAATGCTTTATTCTAGTTTGCTTGATTTGTATTTCAGAGTGATTTCATATTTTTGGTGGCTTTTCCTATTGCATTCCCAGTGTACTTCCTTCCATACAACACTTGGTAGTCCCACTTTTTCGTATAAGGAGGTATAAACAAAAATTAGATGGTGGTGTTCTGTTCAAAATATATCATTAGTCATTTCCTAGTATCAGACTGTTTTGCAGTCAGTAGTATGTTGTTAGGTAATAGAACTATAAAAAAAATCTGATTCAATTCTTGGAAGTATTTATATTCAATATGTACTTATTCTTTTGTGTAAACTTCTAAATTGCATGCTGTTTTTCCTCCCTATCCTATGGGTACATGCGTATTTGAAAACAAGCCTGGCTGCTAGAGAAAAGCAGGGTTAAATTAATATGTACTACTCTTCCATATTGCTATAGTACTATTTTTACATTTCTTATTTTTGGCTACAAAACCGAATTACTATCATGGAATGAGACCTTAACTCTTCAGTGTCTTTAGTGCATGATAGGAAAGTAAAGCAAATCAGGGTGAAACTACTGGCATTTTCTTTCCAGTATGCAGATTTGAATCGCCATATAGATGCATTGAATGCATGGAGGAATGCTACAGTTCTGAAACCAGAGCACAGTTTGGCTTGGAACAATATGATTATATTGCTTGACAACACAGGTATGAGTCTATTTGGATGTTTTAATGAATAATTCAGTGTCTAGCAAAACTTAAAAGCTTTGTCTGTATTTATCTAAAAGGAGTTCTGCCTCTTCTTTGGTTACCCAGACACACTCTCTAAATATAGTACCTTCCGACTCAATGATTTTAAAGCATCACTTGAAATCCAGCCCATAAATTGAATTTCTGACCCTTATTTGAAATGCCGTCATTGTGCAAGCCTGTTTGTATTATAGACCAAACTTCAGAGTGTTTGAAATCGTGCTGTATTGTTCTGAAGGTGTTATCTGTTGAAAACAAAACGGAGATCTTCTGTTGTTTTAGTCTGTGAGATGTTATGTTTGTGTATGTGTGATACCTTGTATTCTTTAAAAATGCATGTAATCAGCTATTTGTACAACATGCATGTTTGCAGCATGAAAAGTAACTAATAAGGCTGTGTTAAAAGATGCCTTCCCTCTTTCCACTACATGGGCTCCCAGGCAATCTAGCTCAAGCAGAAGCAGTTGGAAGAGAGGCCCTGGAATTAATACCTAATGATCATTCCCTTATGTTTTCATTGGCAAATGTGTTGGGGAAATCGCAAAAATATAAGGTAGGTAACCAGAGCTTTCAAAGTGTGGAGTTTGGGGTTTGCTTGGGTTTTCTCCTGTTTAAACTCTTGTAACCATTTTTTGTAGAGGCTGTCGGAGGAGGTCATTGTGGACTATGACTTGGATAATCAGGTTGCAATGCCTGTTTCTGTCACGGTGCTGCTATGTGATTCTGGCCTAAGTTCACCCCCATCTTATTTTAAAATGCCTGCATTATGGATGTTGCTGCCCTAAACTATGTCAGTGGCCAGTGGAGAGAAATAGGCTCCTAAGCACACTAGAGGGCAGTTAGGGTCTTGTATTGCTTTACAGCTGACAGAGAGCCTGCTGTGATTTAGAGGCCTTGGTTCAGGAACTAAAGTTAGATGTGATATGCTAGGCCTTGTGCTTTTGGTATGGAAAGGCAGCAAGGTTTACCGTTACATTATATGAACTTCTTTGCCTGAGATGCTATCCAAAATAGAGATATACAGATTTGCTAATTGAGGATGGGGATACCTTGACAATCCCAGAATATTATGAGGAAAAAGTCCATACACTGAGCGATGTATTGAATTTCCTCAGGACCAGCCTGCGAGTGGTAGCTCAGCATTAGCTACTTGTAAATGTAAGTAGTAAATGTAATGGAAATTATGAGAATGAGTTATTTTCCAAAAGGAATTGTATGAGCTGATGGAGAATAAATCATACACAGTTAATATATCTATTTAGTTGTTTCAATTGACTCCATAGTCACTGATGTGTTTATATGATAGGGACAAATTAATAGTCAAGGAATTTTTTGTTATTCCTCAGAAAAAATGTAATTTAGAGCTATGGCTTTTGGAGGCTCTGATGGCTTTTTGATAGTGATATTGTTAGTAGCACTGAAGGAACATCCTCAGTATATGCAAAGTAAGAAAATTTTATGATGTTAAGCTTCTCAGAATTTTTCCACGAGTTACTGTGGTGACTCAAATTCCTACAGTCCTGTTCAGCTGTGGAGTCATGACCTGTCCACGTGCGAAGCCAAGGCTTGTGACACCCTAGCTCTTCTATTTGTTTGAGTTAGTGATGCCTTTAGCTACCCCATTACTATTCTCCAGACTGACTGTTTTTTTTCCTGTACACGCTATTTCTTTTCTTTCTCCACCTGAGACTCATAAAATATATATTTTAGGTTACTTTAACAAAGTTCTAGAAGGATACCAATTTACATCCAGAATGTATAAGGGATGAGATTATGGAGGAGGTAATTGCTAGGATTATTTTGGTGAGTCATGACTGTGAAAGAATAGAGGATTGTGTAGTTATTCATCAAGAAGAGTATGCAGCATGACAGAATGAAGAGCGTTTATAATTAAGTAAGTAGAAAAAATAAGTTGAAAACGAGCTAGAAAACTTTTCCAGGTGTAGGAGAATCAAGTCTGTCTTGTGGATTTTAAAAAATAAAGTAGGTAGCAATTTTGACTGCTAGCTCTGAAGGGACATTATACTTCAGGGGAACTTATTGGAGGCAAAGTAGAAATGATAGTATGGGAAAATGAAGCTTTCAAGTCAGCATCCAGAATAAAGCAAAAAGAGCAGTGGAGCTGGGGGAAGAAAGCAGGGAGCTAGTGAGTGTTTTAATGCTCTAATATGGAGCAGTAGGTTTGCATAGCATGTAAAACATACCTAGTAACTTGAAGTTGATGGGTTATAACAGAGGGAGAAATTAAAGGAATTGGAAAGCAGACTTTGGTAGAGAGGGTTATGTCAGAAGCTGTTTTGCATCGCCTGGAAAGAAGAGATATGTTTTTAAGTGGGGAAAATGCTAAATGACAATTAAAAGCACGGAAAATTTTGATTTCTTGTCCACCTCCTCACCACATTAAAACAGAGATGTGGATGGTTCTTTAAGGATTTTTATTGAGTGTTTGGGATGGAAGGGTGCGGGGGGGTGTGGTGGGATGGAGACTGTCAAGGTGATGGAGTGAATTTTCAGACGGCTGCCTGTCTGTGTCTGATGTGTTGTATAAGGCATTTCATTTATTAGATGACTTGTTATGTGTCTATATAAAAGTTGTTACTGGCTCTTTTGCTGCAAAGTAAGATTTGTTCTGTGTTTTTGTTATCTCTTATCTTAAAAGACGTTGAATCAAAATTTTTTTTCTGCTATGAAACATTTCCTTCCAATAAGCACACAATAATCTTCAGTTTCAAACGCACTTGGATTTTCAGCAGATGGTTTTCCTAAGTGACCAAAAAAATCCCAACCCTTTATGATTTCTGTTTGTATCTACTCATGAATGATTTATTGTTTCAGAAACAAAAGCATATAAAGGATGAGCTGTTTTGGTGGTTTAGTTTTTTTAATTAACGTCTGTTATGCTGAGTTAGAGTTCTCCTTTAAATGCTTATTCTTGTCACAATGTACGAAGAACTAAGCTATGTCTAAGTCTTTGAAAAATATGTATATTGTATTTTTGTTAGGCATACATCTAGGTTTTTTCTGTTTAAAAGTGAATTGAAACGATTCAGCATTTTTTATATATGAAATAAAACCAGGAAACAATTTTGTGCTGTGGCCTTGGCAGCTGAGGGAATGCAGTGTGCTTACCCAAAGCCTTTGCTATATGCAGTGTTCAAGTTTCTTGGCAACACTTAAGAGCTGGCAAGATGCAGCAATTGGAAATTATCACTGATGTACTAGAATGTATATTTACTCCATATATCTACAGTAATGTGAATATGATGCACCTTAAATAGCCTTTAATCAGTCAGTACACTTCTACTAGCTGCTGAGCAAAGTAGTAGTGATAGAAATACTTGCAGCATGTAGTTGGAAGATGTATGATAATGGCAGCCAACTCTGAGAATCTATTTGATTTAATTTTTCTGGGAATACATTGCAGATGTCCCATTGTACTTCAGCAGTGAAAGGTTAAGTCCATGCATTCAGTGCGTCTCCTTTGTGTAGGTGGTAACTTTAAAGCATAAGACTGAATTAATTTTACAGCACATCTTTCACTTTGACTGCTCTTAAGTGCCCAGTGAGGAAAGCAGATATTCACTTATTAGACCAAAATACTAAAATCTGCAGTGGAAAGAATACAAGTTCGTAGAACTTCCGATTACTACATGCTTTCAAATCCACTGTTGATTTTTAGGCTTGGGTGGTTGTATGAAAAGAGGAGGTTATCTTGCAGCACCACTAGACTTGACAAATGTTTTGAGTCTCAGTATGTTTCTCAGGTGACTGAGTTAAAATCATAATATAATTTTAACCGGAAAGAACGCCCAGAGGTCATTTAGCCCAATCCCTGACCCTAAGGAAACCATCTCTAGTAAAATCTTGAACATCTCTATGGGTGGAGATTCTAAAAACTTTCTGGACAGCATCTTCCAGTGCTTGACCACCCTTGCAGTACCAAAGAAAAAAAATGTTTCTTTTTATCTAATGGGAATTTCCTATATGCCAGCTAGCATCCATTTTGTCTCATCCTGTCTCACGGACTTGAGAAACATCTATCTCCACCTTTTTTGTATCATCTGATCAGGCACTTGTAGATAGCAATAAGATCTCCCCTTCATCTTCTCTTCTGGCGGCTTAAGAGATCCATTTCTTTCAGCTGTTCCTTATATGTCTTGTGCTTTAGCACCAAACTATCTCGGTGGCTCTCTGCTGGACTTCCTAAAATATGCCCATGTCCCAACCTGAACACATACTCCAGATGTAGTCTTGCAAATGATAATAGAGGAAACTGATTACTTTCCTGGACCTGCTGGCTGTACTTCTACTTAATAAAGCCCAGAATGTGGCTGGTCATCTTTGCTGTGAGCGTACGCTGATGCCTTTTATTCAATTTGCTGTTTACCAAGCCAAACAGATTCATTTCTGCAGAGCTGTTTCTTAGACAGTTGCCTCCCAGCCTGCACTTCAGCATGGGCTTATCCTATCCTAGGTACAGGACTTTGCATTTACTCTTGTTGAACTTCGGGAAAGACTGAGCCTGGAGAAATCTCAGGGGGAGATTCTCAATGTATATATAAATATCTGAAGAGAGGGTGCAAAGAGGATGGAGCCAGGTTCTTTTCAGTGGTACTGAATGGCAGGTCGAGAAGCAATGGGCCCAAACCAAAACAAGGGATATTCCCTCCAAACATTAGGAAATGGTTTTTACTTTGACTGTGACTGAACACTGGCACAGGTTGCCCAGAGAAGATGTGGAGTCTCCATCCTTGAACATGCTGCCTACACATGGTCCTGGTAGCTGGCTCTGCTTGAGTGGGGAGGTTGTGCCAGATGACCCCCAGAGGTCCTTTACCACCTCAACCATTCTGGATTCCTCCTAGTCCATTTCTCTGTCCTGTCCAGGACTCGTGAGTAGCCGCTCTCCCCTCCAGTGTATTGACCACTCCCTCCTCTTATGTGCAATATGTAAAGTTTTTGAAAGTGCATTCAGACCCATCATTCAAAATATAAATTCAAGCTCTAAATAGTCTGGATATGAGAATACTGGAGGTGTTGCTTATGCTGTGGAAAAGCAATGCTAAAATTTGTACTATGGAGTCATATACTCCCTAAATTTCCAGGCATCTGGTTCTCTTATTCACTCCTATCCAGTATTTCTTCACCTGAAACACAGTGTCCTGCAAAGAACAGGAGAACGAACCCAAGCATTTGTAATTTCCTTGACCTAAGAAGATGAAGGTACTTCCTCCATCTGCCTGTCTTGGCTTGAGAGTGGCAGCCTTGGCCTCTACTCAGCAGTGCATTGGAAGGAGCATGTAGTTTGAGTTTGAATTTGGATATACTGGGAAGCTCTTAAGTCACTCAAAGTTGAATGACTCAGTCTTGGCATCAGAATTTTCTTGTCCCCTGGGGGACCCTTACAAAGCCTTAGCTCATGCTTCACATGAGAAGATGGTGAAACTAATCTGACAGGTTTGCTTTTTCAGTAGCGCCTGCATTGTGTTTTGTGGATATTAAGTAGTAAAAAAACTTAGCACAAAGGAAAGGCCTTTTCCTCAGGTTGTTGTTCTCACCTACCTCAGACAGCAAATACGTGCATTCAGACAGAAGCCTACCGCATTGAGTTAATTTTATCTTCAGGTCATTTGCATTGAAAATGAATGGGCAACTTTCCCTAAAATACAGCAGAGAAATCTATGTAAAAGTTACTCTAAAATATCTAAACCTGCATTCAAGCAAGTCAATATGCTCCATTTGGATTGATGGGTGTATCTTTTTAAACTTCTGTAGGAAATATGCTCTGAAACAAAAGTACCTATATTAATTAGCAGCAAGTTTGAGAAAACACAAATGTTAGAGCTGGAGAATAGATTTAGCAATAAATATTTCACTGAATATTTGGTGAGGCAGCTCAGGTTTTCTAAGAGCACTCAGATATCAACAGTCCTAAGAGTACACACTGCAAGTGGGAATAAGGAAAAGATAATTTGTGAGGAATGTTTCAATTGTCTTGATTTTTTTTTTTTTTTTTTTAAGCGGCAGGCATCCAGTTACCATTCATTAAGAACCATGTTTAAGCCTCTGTTGGAAAGGGGTTTGTTGGAATGCCCCCATTTTAAATGCTAAAAAGTATTGTAAAGGTTTCTAAAAGCAGTTTTCTCAGATACTGAATTATATTATCCTTAACTTGATTGAATAAGTAGGGAAAACTTCAGTAGGTAATGTTTAAAAATATAACTCTATGTAAAAAAGAACTGAAGTAAACTGCTGTGCCAACTTAAATAGTGTTTAATAGCATCCTTCTAAAATAAGCCTGTGAAAGCATGGCACTTGTGTAGCATTATTAGTGTTTTCTGGAGTTTGTAGCCACCTGAGCTACAGGATCACGCAGGCTTAGAGTATATATGGAGTGGTATATAGATACGGCATAGTTTGGGAGGGTTTTTTTATTACAATTGTGGGTAAATTTTGCATTATTTTATATACTACAAGAGTTAAGACTGTCCTGTTGACTTGTTCTTCTAAATTATTCAGGAATCTGAAGCTTTGTTCCTCAAGGCAATTAAAGCCAATCCAAATGCTGCCAGTTATCACGGTAATTTGGGTAAGAGCCTTTCTAACTCTTATCAACTGTATTGTTTGTTTGCTTCATATTCATTGTGTTCAAAAAGAAAAAGCGATCTTTTGAGCCTTCTTCCTGCTGGGCAGTTTTCTATTTTACTTCCTAGAAAAACTGCCAGCCAGAAGAACAGGGCATTAAACCAGAAAAGCTGTCACATGATATGACAGATCAAGAGGGCTGCACAATCCAGCCCAGAGGTAACTGCACTTCAGTGTCTGCAAATTGGTTCATTTATGCTATGCTTGTAACCCGCAATGAGCTCACCAGATAAGAGCTGCCATTTATGACTGCAATGTAATTCATTCCTTCATCACTCCCATGCCAGTTCTGCTCCCAGGCTTTGCTCCTGCATTTGGCAACAGAACAAGCAGCTACTGTGCCACTGGCCAGCAAGAGACCCTCACTGGAAACAAATGCTTTAATGTTGTTTTCCAAGTGATTGGCAAGATTGCATGTTATTCAACAATATTGCTAATGAAATTCCTCACTGCTGTTCCAGCTGTGCTTTATCATCGCTGGGGAAATCTTGACTTGGCAAAGAAGCACTACGAAGTCTCTCTGAAGCTTGATCCTATGGCACCCGGGACCAAGGAAAACTACAACCTCTTAAGAAGAAAACTAGAGCAATTGCAAAAGAAAGGCGGTGCCTGATGTTTCTTTTCAGGTTTTCCGTGCATGCTGTTTACGATTAATGTTACATGGGTACTTTTGACCATGTAAAGGATTCAGTCATTATATCTCAAAAATAACACCACCACCAGCAATGCACACTTGAATGTCCAATTAATGCCCTCCTACAGATCCTAACATTTCAGCTGCAGTTTGGGGGACCATTTTATTTTTACTCTTGAACTGCTTTTAAAGTCCCTTAGAACATTTTTATAGGTATATGAAAGCAATGCAGATGGCATTTCACAGCTTTCACATGTAATTTGATGTCTTCATGTGACTTTTTAGTAGCAGGAGGAAGGCAGTTTTATTTCTGAAAGTGATTCTAAAAAAAGTGCAATTTCCTGTTTAGATCCTGATCTTTTCAAGTATGAAGAATGTATGTCCACTTCAGTTATATAAATGCTTTCTACTGTAGATCCAGTTAGGGAATGGATTGTTTCCAGCACATAAGTCTACTCTTGTAATTTGAGTTATGTCCTTGTTCTTGTTTCTGGCTCCACCTTTCAAAGTGTCAGATTTGTACAGGAGTAAATGAAGACAGGGATTTGACCATAAACATTTGTCAGCTAGTGTACTGCTGAGGTGTGCTCGAGTGGAGGAAATAATCTTAGATGAAGATGGAGATTTTAGCAAGCAGCAAAGGGAAAAGAAGTGTGAGGTGACGGAGAAGTCAACTAGAGTTTCTGTTCTTGCAGGCAGCCTCATGTAGCATGAACAACTCGGGCAACAAGTCAGAACTGTGTTAGCTCCTGCCACAGGTCAGTGATCTAAATATAGCATAGCATCTACAGGAGCCAGTTCCTCTTTTCTCAGACATTTCAGTCCCTTCTGGTTAAGGACATTACACCTTTCAACTTCTTTATTGTTGGTGAATAAGGAGAGAATTCATGTGAAAGAGTAACCAGGCAGAGCACCTGACCCTGTCTGTTGACGTATTAACTGGAAGGAACTCAGATTCACCTTTGTCTCCCATGTGTTTGCTGAAGTGGCAGTTAAATAAGCATAACTGTTAATGCATAAACTGATCACATTGATTTGAGAGGATGCAGATATTGATACGATGTCACTTTTTAAAATGTGCTATGCTTTAATACATGTTTAGACTCTGGCTGTCCAGAGCTGTTTCTCATGTGCTAATATTTACATTGCTGCTTCGGGAAGTGGTCATATGTCTATTCATTTGTTGGGGTTTCTTTTCCTAAGACTGGAAGATTGCTAGTGGACGTGAAAACTAAAGAACTTTATCTCTCTTTTCATATTCCTTTATCATTTCCCTTTGTCCCCCCTCATAGGGAAAAAGGATCAATGTGGTGTATGCAGTTTTCCTAATTTGTCCAATGATTATTGTACAGAGATTGTGGTATGTTCTCCATGACAACTCACCTACCATTTCAAGTGTAGAGGAATGACTGCTGTAGGACAAAATGTTGTGTGACCTTGCCATCTGACCATCATGTAACCAGTCTACAACTTTACCATGTTTTGAACCTAGGCTACTTTTACATTAGAAATTCGCTAGGAAATGACAGTTGTTCTTGGAAGTTGCTTCAAGAACCAAGTGTGCCTACAGAGCACATTGCAATACTGCAGAGCTACCAAAGCATCCTCTACAAAGCTAGTTTGGGTACAAGTAGTGCAGCTACTTTAATGAAGTATACTTGCCAGGCTAACTATAAATCAAGGCAGCAAGGCTGTGGCAGTGTTGTGCTGTCCACAAATTTGGTTTTGAATGAATTAATATGCCTACATTATATAATCTGTTGTCATACTGATTTTAGTTGAGGTACCAGAGGAACATATTTGTGCTAGTGCACTGCTCCTCTCCTGCTAGCGAACCCTGATTCTCAGCAGGACGTAAGTTGATGCCTTTGTCTCCATTTCTTCTGGTTTCTGGACAAAGTTTTCAGAAACTAGTTTCTGAATATCTTTGCGGGGTATAAACAAGTATCTGTACTGATCCAGCAGGACACTGCACCAGTATGGCTAACCGTCTTCTGATAAGCAGCATAGTTTAGTCAGTACCAACGTTTGTATCTAAAACATGCTGGAATAGATAACACCCTTTCAGTACAAACAGCAGACTTTCAAGGCTTTCCATAGCCTATTATTCATCAAATACACATAACACTTACCTGCTTCAGTCCTGAGGCGTTGAAGAATTGGGATCTGGCCTGAAAAATAGCAGAAGCCTATAGAAGATGATAAATGTGTTTAATATGATCAGATCTTTTCTGTATATTTGGAATATGATATACTGAGTTTAAATTATTATTCTCATCCTGAAGTTCACCTGTATATTTTTTTCCCTATTGCCTGCCATAATAGCTTTACAGAAATCCAGTAGCTTAATTTTATGTATGGGGTATGAATTTTCTCTAGGTTATTATGAACCAAAGTTGTTGTAGAAATTCCTCTGTGGAAGTCAGTTTGTCCTTTAATCAAGAGTCTTAAATGCAAGAGACATGCCTACAGCTTGGATGTCTTATATCACTTGTATCATTTTCAGTGCTACAGAAATTCAATGTGGTTACTTGTATGATGGTAATAAGGATACACTTATGTCTGAATCTAAGGTTGAGACAGAATTGGGTCTAAAAGAACAAACAAACAAAACCACTTTTTTAATAAAAAAATCCTTAAGAAAATCCTTAAGACTTTCAAGAATGTTAAATATTTTTTTACTTCATTTTCTGAAAATATTTTGAGAGTGAAAATAATAGTGAGTTTTATTAAAATGGTTAAGATGTTAACTTTTTGCTTGTTTTTTCATACCTCATAACTGACTCCTGGAATAGTGGAGAACACATAACCTGGAAGAAAGGTGGAGAAAAAGTAGTTTTGTACATAACTGTTGTTGCAAACATTGTCTGTCTTTCCAGTGCACTGGATTTATTCCCCATGTTGCTTTTCCAACGTTGCTTATTAAGGAATAGTAAAGTTTCCTTCTTGTCAGCTACCCTGCTTGATTCTGTAGTGCAATTAAAAAAACTGGATACATTTTTTTTCAAAGATTGTTTGTTCAAATGCATTTCTGAGGAGAGAACAGAATGATTCAACGCACAGGGTGGAGTCATAAAAATATTCACAATGACTGCTATGGATAAGTCTCATCACCAAAAACTTCAAAGGGAGTTCCTGAACTGTGATTCTGTCATATTTAGATCAATGCCATGTACATGAAGTTTCCTGTTATTTAATACCATACTTAAATATTTAAACCTTTAGAGATTGTGGGTTATGTGTGTGTTTACAAGTACTCAGAAGTGTTAAATCTTCTGAGTGATTTGTTAAAAATATTGGGCCTATTCACTGGGAACTTGTTTCCTTGGTATTTGAGATACCTGCATCCAAGATATTCATCCTGGGTTCTCTGTATAGTCACTGGGAATAAAAACCAGCAGGTAATTTGAAGCATGATTTGTCTCCTAAAGAAAGCACATTCAGGATGTGAGGTGTCATGTACTTGAAGCAGGTATTTCTCTTCACTAACTTCAAAGGGTAACTAAGGTGATCAGCTCTGATGAATACCTCAAACAAAAATCTCACTGCTGCTTTCCATTGAAGTAATCTGGACCCCTACACCTCTAGCATTGTTGTACGCTATTTGTACCAAGAATATTAAAAGACTGGCATTAAAGCAAATTGGTAGGAGCTTGCCTTGAAAGTCCAAGAGTTGTAGTAGCTGGATCATGGAATGGGATGAGATAAATTGAGAGCTTTGCGCAGATAGTTAAAATTTATATGACTGATAAAGCATCCGAATGTCAAATCTCTGCATATGGAAATAGAACATTCTGGTCCAGTTTGATTCATTGTTAACTTGTCTACGATCACAAGAAATGGTAACAGCTTGTATTGAATTGACTTTTGGTGTCCTTCACTTTGTTTTAAAAGCAATCTAAAGCAACTGTAAATGTGCAAAGGTAAGATTTTTTTTTTTCTTAAATTGAAGTTGCTATTTCAAGCTGTATCTGTTGGAATGTTACATGTGATAGCATAGCCCATTTCTTTACAGTGAGGGTTTTTTAGTTTAAATATCTTAATGTTTCTTTGCTGGTTCCTGCTTGTCTTCCACATTTCATGTGAGCATGGCTACATTTACATACCTATCATTACATTTAGGTTCCCACAGGCTTCTTTGACCCATTCACTGAACAGTGCTTCCTTCCACAGCTCTTGGTATGCCTCTACCAAACCTGTGTTTTATGAGAGCATGTTTAGCTCGAAAAGACCAGCATCTGCTAGAAACAAAAGTGAGATCAGATGTTTCAGTTTCTGTGATGTAAATGCCAAGGGAGCAAAACTTCTGTCATGTACCACCCGTACGCAGCAGGTACCATTAGTGAAGGTCACTTAAGACTACGAGACAGGCTCCGTGGTAATGTGAAGTGGTTGTACACAGGTGTCATGTTACGAACACAGCAACTCGGATCCTGTACTTTAAGGAAAAAGAACTGTACAGCCAGTCTGCAGAAGAGGATGTGCATAGCTATCGAGCTATGGGCTATCGAGCATGGGAGGACTGATGGATAACCTTTGTATTGGAAGGCTTCACTGGAGTATCATGGCATGGGTGTTCAGTGCGTGTCAGTGAGACAATACATGACAAGTGGTTCAAGTAAAATAAGTTTAAAATAAGTATTTTTGTTAGAAAAAAAAATCCCTACTGATACTGAAGTTGGTAGCTTGTGACTGCTGCGTTGAACTGTTTTTTTAATGTAGTGTTAATAATTTAGATTGCCAATGGTACGTTCCAATTTATTTTCAGCTGAGCAAGAAGTAAATACATTTGTAATGAAGCCATGTAATAAATCTGTGTTTTGCTATCTTTTTGCATAGATTTTAATCATAATGGTGTTTATTTTTGTAGTAAGCTTTTGCTTCAGTGTTCTGCTGTAATTTATAAAATAATTCAATGGTCATGATAGGAATGGTTGGACTCAATGATCCAGTGGGTCCTTTCCAACCTAGTGATTTTATGGTTCTATGAAAGAGTGGTATTGTGATATAACGACATTATTCCCCTTGGAATAACAGAAACTCGTAGTTCAAAATCTCCATTCTGCACAAGTGTATTGATGTTGAATGCCCATGCTGAAAAAAAACCAAAAAGCAGCATTTGAGAAAATTGATGGAATACCTGACTAGTTGCACCTTGAATTCTGTGTTTGGTTTGGGGCCTCTCAGTACAAGAAAGACATTCTGCTGCTAGAACATGTCCAGAGGAGGACAACGAGGCTGGTGAAGGGTCTGGAGAACAAGTCTTAAGAGGATCAGCTGAAGGAACTGGAATTGTTTAGCTTGGAGAAATGGAGTCTGAGGGAGAGACCTTGCTGAAAGGAGGCTGTAATGAGGTGGCTCTCTTCTCCCAAGTAACAAGTGATACGACGAGAGGAAATGGCATCGAGTTGCTCCAGGGGAGGTTGAGGTTGGACATTACGAAAAAAGTCTTTACTGGAAGAGTGGTGAAGCATTGGAACAGTCTGTCTGGGGAAGCGGTGTAGTCACCATCTCTGGTGTTAAAGGATTTTCACCAGACTGTGGGTGATAATAAAGCAACTCTAGGCTTGCTTTATTGACAACTCAGAGTTGGGCCATCACCTCAGTGAGTGGCAAAGGCCCACACAAAATCATCAGATACTTATATACATTGTACAATAGGTATTCTTTCTTCAAAAAGTCCTTGGTGTTTTTCCACAGGCTCTCAGTTCTCTATTGTTCATTATCCTTCTTTAAAGTCCACCTTGATAATTCATCTATGCTGTCTCATTTTGGTTCTTCCTCAGAAGCGATGCTTCACATTTCTCCACTGATCATAAAAATAGCTTTTCTTCTTTCCTGAAACACTTCTATTTATTCTTTAAAACTTTTAAAGATAAAACTTCAAGCAGTTCCACTAACTTATAACTATACTTAGTCTATGCCTATACTCAAAGTAGTTTAACCTTTTAATCATTAGTTATCATTAAATCTAATATGTATTCTAGGTCTGACATTTCCTGCAACCTGTTGATTCAGCTGCACTGGGCTTAAAACCACCCATAGACAAGGCTCTGCATAGCTGAACAGTATTCAGGGCTTTGCATAACTGAGCAGTGTTCTTATAACTGCCATAAAGATTACTTTCCCAACACCAGTTCTGATTATACTCTTAACACAATACTCTATCACAATCCAGTAATAATAATATCTAAGTTTTACCTTGTTATATTCATCATACCTCTTGATTTTCTGTAACACCTGGAGGTGTTCAAAAACTGTGTAGACATGGTGCTTTAGGATGTGGTTTAGTAGGCAAAGTGGTATTGGGCTGATGGTCTTTTCCAACCTTAATGATTCTATGATTAATTCAACTTTTAAAACAATAAACTATAGAAAGGCAGGTGATAGAGCGTCAGACTCTGACGAATCATAGAATCACCAGGTTGGAAGAGACCCACCGGATCATCGAGTCCAACCATTCCTATCAAACACTAAACCATGCCCCTTAGCACCTCGTCCACCTGTGCCTTAAACACCTCCAGGGAAGGTGACTCAACCACCTCCCTGGGCAGCCTGTTCCAGTGCCCAAGGACCCTTTCTGTGAAATCCTACCATACTTTAGAGCTGGAATAGAATTATGAATGCTGCCCGAGAAGGAGGTAAACAGAAACCTACTTGGCATGCTCCAAGTTTTAAAACTTTTGCTTCAGTAGACTCAAGATCACTGGCTATAACCCAAATCCCTTCAATAGAGCAGGCAATATCGTTTATAAAATAATAAGGGGTTTCAGAAGTTCTCTAAAAGCCAGATTATCTGCCTGAGGTTGTGCATCTGTGGAGATGCCTGGGGGCTGTTAATGTGCAGGTGGGTGCTGGTCTGTTCTCCCAAGTGATAGAATGAGAGTGAATGGCCTCGAGTTGTACCAAGATTGGACATTAGGAAAAATTTTGTGTCTGAAAGGGTCCTGGGGCACTGGCACAGGCTGCCCAGGGAGGTGGCTGAGTTGCCATCCCTGGAGCTGTTTAAAAGACGGGATACGAGTGTACCCTGAGCAAGTTTGCAGATGACACCAAGCTGAGTGGCGCAGTTGCTACATGGGAAGGAGGGGATGTCATCCAGAGGGACGGAGACAGCCTGGAGAAGTGGGCCCCAGAGAACCTTATGAGGTTCAACAAGGCCAAGTGGAAGGTCCTACACTTGGGTTGGGGCAATCCACCATTTCAGTACATGATTGGGGATGATGTGATTGAGAGCTGCCCTGCAGAGAAGGACTCGGAGGTGCTGGTCAATGAGAAACTTGATATGAGCCGGCAATGTGCACTTGTAGCCCAGAAGGCCAACCGTATCCTGGGCCACATCAAAAGAAGCGTGGCCAGCAGGGTGAGGGAGGTGATTCTGCCCCTCTATTCATCTCTTGTGAGACCTCATCTGGGGTAGTGTGTCCAGTTCTGGAGTCCTCAACATAAGAATCACAGAATCACTAGGTTGGAAAAGACCTCCAGTATCAAGTCCAACCATTCCTATCAAGCACTAAAACATATCCCTGAGCACCTTATCCACCTTTCTTTTAAATACCTTCAGGGAAGTTGACTCAACCACCTCCCTCCCTGGGCAGCCTGTTCCAGTGCCCAATGACCCTTTCTGTGAAAAATTTTTTTTCTTATGTCCAGCCTGAACCTCCCCTGGCGGAGCTTGAGGCCATTCCCTCTTGTTCTGTCCCCTGTCACTTGGAAGGAGAGGCCAACTCCCACCCCTCTACAACCTCCTTTCAGGTAGTTGTAGAGAGCAGTGAGGTCTCCCCTCAGCCTCCTCTTCTCAAGGCTAAACAACCCCAGTTCCCTCAGCAGTTCCTCATAAGGCCTGTTCTCCAGCCCCTTCACCAGCTTCATTGCTTTTCTGGATATGGAGCTGTTGGAATGGGTCCAGAGGAGGCTACAAAGATGATCAGAGGGCTGGAGCATCTTTCATGCAAGGACAGGCTCAGGGAGTTGGGGTTGTTCAGCCTGGAGAAGAAAAAGCTCTGAGGAGACCTTATAGCGACCTTGCAGTACCTGAAGGGGCTACAAGAAAGCTGGGGAGGGACTGTTTAACAAAGGCTTGTAGGGACAGGACAAGGGGGAATGAGTATAAACTGGAGAGGGGCTGATGTAGGCTTGATATGAGGAGGAATTTCTTTGCTATGCGGGCGGTGAGGCCCTGGCACAGGTTGCCCAGGGAAGCTGTGGCTGCCCCATCCCTGGAGGTGTTCAAGGCCAGGTTGGATGGGGCCTTGGGCAGCCTGATCTAGTGGGAGGTGTCCCTGCCGTAGAGAAGTGACCTAAGGCCTACTTCCCACGATACCGGCCCTGCGCCTGCCCCTCTCCCGCCGGCTCCGCCCCCCCGCCCCTCGGGCCGCCCCGCCCCGCCGCCTACACCCCGGCGCGGCGCCCCGGGACCGGCAGAAGCGGGCGGCGAGCGGAGGCGGCGGCGGCGGCGGCGGCAGCGCTGGCGGGTGAGGGAGTGAGGGAGAGAGTGCGGCGGGGCGGGCGGGCGCTAGGACCGCGCGGCGCCGGGCGGGGCGAGCGGCCAATGAGTGGCGGGGGCGGGGCTGGCGCCTCCTCCGCCCGCGGAGTCCGACCCGGGGGGGGCGGGGAGGGAGGGGGTGTCTGAGAGAGCGTGCGCCTTTTAGGAGTTAGAATGGCCCTCTGACAGAGCTCTCAGTTTGCGAGAGTTTTCACTGTTGGGAATTTCATAGAATCATAGAATCACCAGGTTGGAAAAGACCCACCGGATCATCGAGTCCAACCATTCCTATCAAACACTAAACCATGCCCCTCAGCACCTCGTCCACCCCGTCTTTTAAACACCTCCAGGGAAGGTGACTCAACCACCTCCCTGGGCAGCCTCTGCCAGTGCCCAATGACCCTTTCTGTGAAAAATTTTGTCCTGATGTTCAGCCTAAACCTCCCCTGGCGAAGCCTGAGGCCATTCCCTCTTGTCCTGTCCCCTGTCACTTGGGAGAAGAGGCCAGCACCCTCCTCTCCACAACCTCCTTTCATAATAACATTAAGATTATACCTAGGAAAGTAGTAGAATGTGCACGGGACTTCTGGAGAAATTTATCCGTATGCATCCAAGTGGGAAATACTCTCTGCCCCTGGCTCTTGTCTGGCTGCACACCATGGATGGAGATCCCTCCATCGCGTCACCCAGGCCTGATGAAGGATGCTCGCTCTCTAAATCTCCAAAACGAGTCTTAAGAGTGTTGATTTGCTGGTGTTATCAGTATCGCAGCGCCTGCTGCTCCCTGGCTGGGTACCACGCTGCCTGTCCACCACGGGGACCCTGTAAGGTCGCAGCCGTGTGCCAGGGGTTGCTGGAGCCCTTGGCTTCAGTAGAACAACCTCATCAAGGAGAGCTCTCCACACCTCTGAACACAAAGCAGTGCTGGGGACAGGCGACAGGGCAAGAGGGAATGGCCTCAAGTTGCGCCAGGGGAGGTTCAGATTAGGCATTAGGAAAAATTTCTTCTCCAAAAGGGTTATGGGGCACTGGCAGACACTGCCTAGGGGAAGTGACTGAGTCCCCATCCCTCGAGGTATTTAAAAGGTGGGTATGCTGAGGAATTTGATTTCGTAGTGGACAGGTATGGTTGAACTCAATGATCTCAAAGTTCTTTTCCGACTAAGCGATTCTATGATTCTGTGGTGGGCTAAGGCAGTGAGCACCTTGCCTTCTCCTGGTGTTTGGGTGCTTGAAGCATCCTTGAAATAGTCATTCATTATGATCCAAATACTCACTTTAATAGCATACCTTTATCTTGCAAAGATAGATGACGTGAATTTCAAAACAGGTAAGTAAAGGGAAAACAGAAAGAAAATAGAAATGGTCTCAAGTTGCACCAGGGGAGGTTTACATTGGATATCAGGAAAAATTTCTTTACTGAAAGAATGGTGAATCATTAGAACAGTCTGCCTACAGAAGTGGTGGAGTCTCCATCCCTGGAGGTGTTCAAAAAACAGGTGGATGTTGTGCTTCAGGACATGGTCTAGTAGGCATGTTGGTATTGTGCTGATGGTTGGACTTGGTTATTTTAGAGGTCTTTCCCAACCGTAGTGATTCTGTGATTATAGTTCAGGTATCCTAGATAAAGAGAAGCTGTCACTTTTGATTCCAGTGTACTTAAGAGATAACACTTCAGAGCAGCTGTCTTTTTGCCTACATTTCTTGGACCAGATTAGGGGTTTTTTCTCTTTTTTATCCTCCTAAGGATTTCATTTCACTATTTTTATTTCCTGATTTATCTGCATCCTTTTCCATTTTAGAATTGTGTTATCCTTTTGCTTTTGAGTTTAGGTTAATTTAGTTGTATCTGTGTTAACTCCAGACAATTAACTTCCTTATTTCTTGCTTCAGGGCTTTTTAATTTGCTAGTTCTGTAGTTTTTGCCATGCTTTGAAAATACCAAGGTAGCAGCTTATATAGAGCTTAACATAAAGAGGCACAACTACAAATGCATCTCCACAACTGAGTTGTTTCATGTAGGACTGTGAAGAGTGGACTTGTTTTATATACACTTTAGTTTAAGCAGTCAGCCTGGAAAAGTATTTTCCTGACAATTAAAATTCTTCAGTAGGTCATAAGCCATTAAAAGAAGCTTTAAATTTCGGATGTCTGAATGAAAAATGGGCATATTTCTATCGTTCTTCTCCCCTCCTCCTGAGAAAAGCCTTAAAAACCTAGACTGTCTTAGTAAAGTGTGTGTATCCTCAGCTAACGCTCATCTCCTGTCCTTGCTCCATCATAGCTGTCAAAGTCATATGAAAATTAGCATTTTTTAGGTCTTTTTACCTAAATGTATTGCAGCATTCTATTGCCATCAGTAAAGAAAAGCTAAACAGAAGAGATGTCTCTGTTACTGTAACTCTCAAACCTTCAGCTGTCAAGGGTGTTAGATGTTAACCAATTAATGGACTTCCCATGTTTCCAGTGCTGTAAAATCTGCGTCCTATTGCTGACAAATATTAACTGCTTGATATGTGTGTCATGCTTCATTTTGCTTGAGTTCTTGCAGCCTTGTTCGCTCCTCACTTTCCGAATTACTGCCGTGTTCTGCATCAGCTTTGCAAACAAGTTTCTTTGAGCTTGTTCCCAAGTTTGTTTTGAGACCACTGGAATATTGAACAAAGCTTCGCTTCATCACGGAAGAGAACGGGTCATGTTTTTGCTGTCTGTCATGTCACTTGCTCCTTGTAAATTTTCTTTTGGCAACTTCTCTATACCTGTGATCAGAGGTTTTTGCTGATTATTTTCTCACACCAGTTCAGGGCAGAATGTACTGCTTTGAATGCTTCATGTAGGTTCATTCTTCCCTTAGCTGACCTTTCACATGGAGTGCTAGGTGCCCCCAGAGAGTACCAAGCACAAACCATGCCTGGTTTTGCACCAGTCATCCCGCTGTCACTCCCACCCACTGTTGCTCTGAGCACAGCCTCTTCGCTTGAAAAGGCCCTGGTCTGAGGGGAAGGCTGCACTAGGTGACCGTCAAAGGTCCCTTTCAACTAGCTTTCCTCTGTCTCTGTCAATGCATTTTCAGGATGCACAATAGTAACCCAACCACCTATTTCATAATAAGTTTTACCTTAAATGACATTCATTTGACGGCTGATGTAACCAGGTTTTTTGTCTGTCTTGCCTCTGTTGTTTATATGGTTGCGTTTGCTCTCCTTGGGTAGTGAGATTACGTGGCTGCCTGATCTAGGTTTTGAATTTGTGAGTGTAGGTATGGGCACAAAGATGCTGTCATGAGGGTGTCATGAAGTGAAATAAATAAATAATAAATTCCAGGAGTGTGTTGTGACATTTGCTTTCTGCTGCTAGAGTACACTTCTACTCTCTGATGGATTAGCCAAATTATTTTTCTGTGTAATGATAAGCAACATTAATAGTTACTGTTCATAGTAAAAAAAATACCCTTCATTTCACTGCAGTTTTTGTCTCTTTTTTGGAGCAATATACTTCTTTTTTTTTCTATTCCTATTCAAGTCTTACTGTATGTCTCTCATGCTCTAAAAACATATGCTCTTTGAATTTCAACCTAGTCAAATAATTCTCATAACTCTCTTGATTTAAGTAGAATTGAATGTGAAACTTGCATGACATTTTAAGTGATGTGAACCACTTAAGCAGAGAACTCTTGCCATGATAAGATGCATTTTCTAATGAACTGATGATGCTTTTCTTATTCTCATCTTTCAAAATACTTTTTTTGCAGGATTTTTTTTGCAGAGAGAGTAAGTATTACATAGGTAATTGAGTAAGAGACAGGGAAATGTATAGATGTAGCCATGTCACTGAGTTTGCAAATGTAATATCTTTTTCATTCTGTCTCTCTAAAGTGTGTGATTAATACCTTTTTTCTTCAGAAATAGAACTATTCAGGCAGTAGTAAATCACTGTTCTTACATCAAAATCTATAGCTCTTTAGAATTTTCTGCTCTCTTTCACTCCAGAAGTTTAATTGCATTTTATGGACCATGTAAAATTCAGCTTTCTTTTTCCTCACTTCCAAAACCCAATTAATGCTAAAGGAGGACAGACCCAGGATATATAACATTATTGATTTACCATTACAATGTTTTTCAAGAATGCCCTTTATGTTAAGACTTTTTCGCCATTGTAATTTCTTTAAGTGTGTCAGCTTCTAATGTCTTCAGAAAACATATTGAATATCACTGTCACTCCTGATTTCTCTGTCCTACAAGACACCTTTTCCTTTGGAATTACCCAGATAACCAGATCTCTCTGCAGCGTTTTGACTGTAATTGCTCATGTCCTTTACCACAGCTGGAGTTACCGTCACGTTGCTGATGTCCTGACAGAAATTCTTGGTCACGTAGTATTGCTTTTTGTCATCCCTTCCCTGGGGCACTGCCTCTTTCCAGTGCTTTGTGTTCCCGTTGTAATTATAAGGGAGATCGTCCCATCTGCAAAGGCTTCAGCTGTGCAATAGTACCTGCATTAGAACAACACTGCAATTTTAAATGTTTGTGCTCTGAAATAACACCAGAGTAATTACAAGTCTGTTTATTTTATTTCCCTCCTGATACAGTCCCACAACTTTATCGTAGTATAATTCAGGTTGGAAGTGACCTCAGGAGTCTCTAGTACAACCTCCTATTCAAAGCAGCATTACCTGTGCGGGTGGACCAGGTTGTTCAGGCCTTTATCCTATGTGTTTCAAAACCCAACAGGAATAGAGATTACATAGCCCCTTTGGGCAGTTTGCTTCAGTGTCTGCATCATGAAGACCCATTCCCTTGAATTAAGTCCGGGCCCCTCTTGATTTGTTTTTTCGCTTGTTGTTTCTCCACCTCCCACATGCACCACGGTTGTCCTGATCCAGTATCGGGGAGGGTTCTTAAACGATCCCAAGAGGCCGAGATTAAGACTCAAATGAGGTCAGATGCCGTACAATCTTGTGAGCTTTATTTTCTGGAACAACTGATAACAGCGACAGGACAGAGAGGAAAAGAAAGGAAAGGTCAGAAATTCCTAAGCAAGGAAACAGTAGAGGCACAGCTAGTTACCACCAACGCGAATCCAGCGAGGTGCTGTTGGTTCGGTTGCAGTGCAGGTGATGGCGCTTCAAGTTCCAAGGGGTGTCCAAGAAGAGAGAGAAGGGCAAGAAGGAAAAGTTCACCACATCGATGCAGCAACAGTTCTCAGGAGTACACGGTGACAGCTTCCAGGCCGCATCGAAGTGTGTGGTGGGAGAAACTGCTCTCAGTCTGGTTCCACTGCTCTCCGTCTGGTTCCGTTTCTCCACCTCCCACATGCACCACGGTGAAGAGCTGAGCTGCGTTTTCTAAGTAACCTCCTCATAGGTATGCGAAGACTGCTATTAGGTCACCCCAAATCCATCTCTTCCAAAGCTGAACAAACCAAATTTCTTGACCTTCTTCCCACAGAGCAAGTGTTCCTGCCCCATGACTGTCTGAATTCACTGCAGTTTATCAATACCATTCTTGTATTGCATGGCCCAGAACTGGAAGCTGTATTGTATGTGATTTAATGAGTGTCAAGCAAAGGGAGATCATCGCTTTCCTCAGTCTGCTGGTTGTGGTCCCATTAATACACTACAGAATGCTCTCTCCCTTTGCTACTTTCTTGATCAGCAAGGTGTATTTATGAGTCTTAAAGTGAGGATGAGAAAGCTAAATCCCTGAGATGTCAGAGGGGATATGGAGACCAGCCAGCATCATCTTGTCTGCTGTACTGCATTTTTGTCTCAGTCCTGGCTCTCTTAACACCAGTCAGGGGTTTATCTTTCCTGTTAGTGAGGAAGGAAATGGAGATGTTTTACTGCTGATTTGTACTCAATTTTCTACAGTTCTCTGCTATCTCTCCATATCCTGTGTACCAAGCTGTACCTGCAGCCTTCTGCATCACAAGGACTAAAAGTTTTCTACCTATCTCATGAAATATGTCATTTGATACATTTTGCATTCTGGTAAGCAGACCAGTTTGTGTATAGGACTTTAAATCAAATATTTTATTGTTCCTACTGACACAACACTGACAAGAATCATGGGGTTTTACTTCACCACTGCCCTCCTCTTTCATCTACTTCTATAGATGACAAACTTGTGCTTGAAATGTGAGTTTCATTTGTAGTTGGTGGCAAGAGATTCACCTCACATCTCATTCATTACATCAGCTGGTGAAGCCTGAGTGACTAGCTTAGAATCTGAACTTCAGGGAATTAAAGTTGAGTGAGGTTCATAAGAAGTTATTGATAGCATTCTTTCTGAATTCTTTTACGTTGAAACCAAGCATTTGTTGTTTAGTCACATCTAAACCAGACTACAGTATGGACACTGAGTTTTATCAGTAAAATCAGTACGTCATTTTAATTATATCTGTGGATTCTATCCACTTTAAGTTCTGCAAGTAAACAGTTTTGTTGTTGCTTGGATCTTGGAATATGTAAATTTCGCTAGAAGTCAAAGATAACGGATTAGATTATTTCGCAGCAGGAGAGGCACAGTCCACATATACAATAATATTGAAAGCTTGAAGGGAAATAGAAATAAACCAATTTTCTTCAAAACATTCCTGAGAAAAATTATATTGCAAGTGAGACTGTAAGTAATGAGCGAGAAATAAGGGTCTTGTTTGTGGTGGTTTTCAATGATGTTTAGACCTAGTGATAAACAAGGGATCCGTGTTAGTTGCGATATGGAGTAAGGCCGTGACGGAACTTCATTAGCTAACAAACTTTGTTACAAGAAATATGGGCTGTTTAATGTAGAGAAAAATGGTAAGTAGACAGACCAAAGTACATAAAAGGCCCTCCTTGAAGTTGTAATCCTCTTGTCTATAATTTTCTTGTTATTCTTTAAATTAACTCTTTTAATTCTTTTGTTAGCTGTTTCTTTTTTTAAGTTAATTTAAGTAATTGCATGACCTGCAATTCCCTGCAGGTGCTGGAATAAAACATTTCAGATTCTGGTAGCACATAGCATGTGCTTCAAGCTTGAAAAGAAGTGTTTAAGGATGTATAATAATTTATTTTGCATCTATAGTTGCAGTTCCTGAACTAAAAGTTAGAAAATAATTGGTATCACAAGAAAGCAAACTTGGAGGCTCAAGTGGTTTGCAAGTCCAGAAATGCAATTGCAAGATGTTGCCCAGTAAAGTAACTGGTTATGTCAACATCTTTACAGGCGTCCAGTGAAGGGTTATTGACCCCTGCTTTGGCATCTCTCATTTTCAGTAGGTTCTTGTCAGTGTTTCAGTCTGGGGAAAAATGGGAATCCTTCATGGGATTTGTGAAAAATTCATGGAAAAGGAAGAGAAATGTAAGGAAGAGAAAGGGATATATAACATAAGCATCCATAGCAACAAATCGACAGGAAAATAATTGGATTTTTTTATCATTGAGATAAGGAGTTATGCTTGCAATAGGACTTGTTGAGAGATGAACTGGTATCAGAATACGTGGGTGGAAAAAATGGAAAAACTAAAGAAAGGAGTTTTAAGCAATAGCAGTTGGGTGCAGATAATCAGATGAGGGATAAAAAAAAAAACTTGCCATGGCTGTCAGCCGAGATGTGCTGCTCTTGGATTTATAGATAGATGAAGGATATAGGCATTAGGTTTCCTGATTTCCTTGACTACTTGTCTGCACAGTTGCTCAAGGGAGATTGTGGTTTGAAAAACTTAAGCCAAAACTTACCCTGAGCAAACAGATACCTCTAAAGAGGATGCGACAGCCCTACAGATATTAGAAAAGTGAGGCGAAAAGATTACGGGAGATTACCAGCTGGAAAATATAATCTTGGAATGAATGTCAGCATCTATTATGTTCAAGAGTGTATATCTGTTGCTATTGATTTTCTTTGAGGCTATAGTTTAGTGAAGTCACCAAAACTTAGATTTTCCCTAGAATGAGTAAGTGGGAATCAGAGCTCAGTGTTGCATAATATGGGGATGGAGTACGGCACGCGTACGAAGTATAGCAACGTATACTGTGAACCAGTGCTTTGAAACTATATCACTTTGCACAACACTAAGTACTGCTTTGTCTTGTATTGCCTATGAGGCGTGGAGATACTGTTTGGTAAGTACTACAATTGGATGTTGGCATAGGAAAATAACTAAATTAAATTTAGATAGGATTACACAGAACTAAGCATTGCACCATTTTAGGAGAATGGCTAAATAAGCGAGAAGCTATACGAATGAGAGAAGTGTTTCGAGATAGTTTATAGAGTGGAGCTGCAGGCTTAATTTGCCTTAGCTGAAAATGACATAGATAATAAATCCCAGCAGGACACTTGCCATACACATTTTGCACATCAAACTACTAACCTGCTCCAAGGCTGCGGGGCTTGCTGTTCCAGTATACTGGCTATGAAAACTTTCAGAATATTGATCCAGCCATTGGCCAAATCTTACTAAAGTTTCTGCAGCTGATATCAAACATGAAAAGTAACACAGTTTCAAGCATAGGAACTCCAGTTGGGAAGAGGGTCTTTTCAGAAGGAAGAATCTCTGCCTTCTGTGGGCTCTGTAGATAGAAACCTATTGTCTTAACTGTTACTTAACAGGAGTAAAATTCAAGGGAGGATGAGCATAGAAGAAAATCAACATTTAAGAGACTTAAATTATGTTTTAGGTTAATGATCTCTTTCTTTTGATTAAACTGCCCTGAGGCAGTGGGCCTTATTTCATGATTGTGGTTCCAGATATAATCAATTTCTCAGTAATGTGATTGTTTATGTAGATATGTGAAGCTTCAGGAAACCTGCTTAACAGAAAAAAAAATCTAGGAGAAGACAAACAGGTGCAGTAAAGAGAGAAAAGAGGTTGTTGCTATTTTTGCATCTTTCTGGTATATGGGGCTTCTTAATGAGATACACTGGCTAGCTGTTTTTTCCTATCCCTTCTATTCTTGTTTATATTTACCTTTATCTTGTCGAAATATCAAGAAATTTAGGTCAAAATATATCTGGATCCATCTGCTCATCTAGTCTGTTCTTTTACTGCTAGTAGTTATTATATCTTTTAATTAACTACGCTTCATGACAGTTTACTACATTAACGGTTGGCTTCAAGCATCTTTAATTTTGTACATAATGAACTTACCAATACAGAGACGTTTCTTTCCAGATTTCTATATACCAAAACAATTATTTAATGTCTTTAATTTGTCAAATTGTAGTCTATATATCTTGCCTGTACCTTCTATTTTGTTGTTGTTTTAGGTGAAAACTCAACTAGACTCTAGAATTTACCTGCCTCTAGCAGAGTTATTATTATCGCAGTCATCTTATGAATACAGGAAATGTTTATTCATTGACACAGTGATCCATTTCAGTTGATGCAGTGATCCATTTCAGGTTTGAATCTTGTTAATTGCAGTTAATCTTTTTGATATAAGTACTTTGTGCTCTATAGTCAGACTTAGAAAAATTATTAAGTCTGTGACTGAGGTTTATCAAATATATTTCACTTTTAATTTTGATATTTTGATTTTTTTAATTTTTGAATTTTTAATCAGAGTTGATGTAATCTGATTTTAAACAGGGGTCTGCAGTGTGGTGCAGCAGACACATGACCTGGTTGGTGTGATATTCAAAGGAAGGAGCAGACGATAATGCCTTTAGGATAATTTGCCTTTTATGATCCTGCCGGATCGGGTGATTTTGAGTTTCACATCAGACGGGTCAAAAATGAATCTACTGGGCTAATTTTTGATATTATATGTGGAATGGATTATTTCTTTGACATTCCCACCACCACACTCTGGTTCTCTATACCAGCCCCCTATACTCATCAGCCCATCTACATTATCAGCTGGATTTTTACTTTAGGTAGTAGTGATGCTTTGGGAATGCATATAGGGAAGTGTTGTGTTAGGAAATATTTTCACAGACAGTGAGGCAAACAGTCTTAAGATTGTTTTATCTCCTAGCAGAAATAAACTCCCCAGTAATCCTGTAGTTTTGTTATCTGTAAAAAAATCAGCAGTATTAGCAGCATGCATGAATGTAGTATTTACTTAAACAGCTCTTATTGGATTCTAACTGATTATTTCTGTGTTGGAGGTGGAGCTGCTGTGAATGAAAATTGTGTAGCATGTTGTCTGAGCTACCACAAAGCCATCGCTTACTTAACTAAGATATATATTAGCTTGCATTGTTCTTTTTGGTAAGACTGATGATGTTGCTCTGGATTCCACCATACGCATGCGTGATGATTTTTCTGTGAATCTCCAGTGGGAACACACATGTGAAAAACTGTCTGTGAAGAAATATGTGTGCATTTATTTGTTTCCTGTAGGTCTGGAAAAATTGTGGCATGTCTTGCCTATAGTTGCTACATCTACAGCTTGGAGGAAAAATGCATGAAGTTACAGATTTTCAGTTATTCTGTATCAAAGTGATTAATCTCACCAGCTTGCTGTGAATAGAACAAATAAGATAGAGCATATACATATAAACAAAATATATATTTTAAAAATCTCTAATAAATAGCAATTATTTCAGAGTTTCTTGAGATTAAAATTTCATGTGCCATCTGCACACAGTGTTTGAGAAGAAAAATAGACAAAATACAAAGAAGGCTTGGTTTTTAGGTTTGGATTTGTAGCTGCTTTTACATACAGTAAGTAAAGGTGGATGGTTGTCTTGCAAGCCCTGTGGGGCACAAGCCTGGGTAGCTTCCTACGTAAGAAGCAGAAGCTTCAAAGAAGGAATGGTGACAGTGAACTGGTTTTGGGGCTTCCACAATGCAGTCTTGGGTTGTTTTCACAGTGCCTTCTTTCAGTGCTTCTATCAGCCAAAGTTTTACAGCTGGCCTGGCACTGCTCTGCATTTGAGCCAGACATACCTCATGTGTGCCATATCCAGCCAAAGCCAGCTTCAGGACTAAAAACAGTTTTTGACTGCGCTGTCTCCTAGAAAGCAGAAAAATGAGATTCATGCCCTCTTGTCTCAAGGGCTCTAACCCATGTCCCTTAGGAGCACATGGTCTTGTTTGGCCTTTTGAAGCTGGATCACAGTACAGAAAACAATGTAAGTTTCACAGGGTCAGAGTGTGTTCTATGTAGTACCTCGAGATTATATCTCGGAGTGTATTAGATGGAGCAGGAATAGGTAGGAATCCAGCATTTTTTTCATTATTTTCAGCGATATTGCTTTTTGAGGGAAAAACTTCCCAAAATCATGTAATTGCATAGCGTACTATCTATTAACAGGCTAAAATGCAGGGAGTGAAATCTAGAAAGCTTTTCTTGAGGCAGCAAGAATACAATGACTGGAAAAAAATAAGCAGTCTCCGCTAGTCTAGCATTCCTTTCCATGCCCAGCTCATGAATCAAACTGACTTTTACGTTTTAAAGGAGACCTAAGAGTTTGTCCACTCCAGTTCCTTGGCAAAAGGCGAGTTTGGCAGTAGTGTTATTTCTAATAGAGATTTGACTAACATGCTGTCTGTGATAGTCAGTGGTGAAGGTTTCCTAGCCTTCCTGGATGTTTTACGCTCTTCATAGGCACTGTGCTTAGCAGTAGATGGTTAGTCTTTCCTAATGTCCGTCTTCGGAATTTAAGCTCTTCGGGTCTCCTGTCCAAGTAGATGTGGAAGAGTTTACCACCTCCCTTGCTCTATTAGCATATGCTTTCACATACTTAAAGGCACAACCTTATTATTTTCTCTAAAACAAGTGATCATAGTACCATCTCTTTTTTTTTTTACCTCTGTAGATTGTGGTTTCTTGACCTATGATTGTTCTCTCTTTTCTTTCTCTCCAACTGAACACATTTCTCCAGAACTATGGTGCTCAAAGCTGGACAAACTACTCAGTTTGTGACCAGATCAGAGCAGAAAATTATGTTCACATATCTTACTAATGATGTAAATATTAGGATGTTGTTTTACCAAGACTACCACAGCGTTGACTTACGTTGAGTTCATGATCGTTATAACTGCCAAATCTCTTTCTGCAGAACTGTTGTCATGCTAATCTTTCTCCAGATTTTGTTTATGCGGTTGATTATTCCTGGCTAATCTTGATAGTCTGCACTGGCATTACTTGAATGGGTCTGGGACAGTTCTCCACAGGAACAAACCTAAGCTTAAACCTAAGCTTAACCCTAACCCTAATGGCTCCTTTTGAAGACTTGTCCCTTCCTGTACTTGCAGTTGTGACAGTAGCCTTGTGCACGGGCTTCTGTCTTATGGTATCTTTCACATCAGTGAATATTTTCATTACTGGTATTTCCCTGCTACTGGAATGACTATAACAAAAATTGTACACATGACCAGTTTGAGATGAACCTCTGATAAATACTCAAGTCTTTCTAAACAGGTTTTTTTTACCTAAGTACCAACAGTTCTTGTTAAATTTTACTTTTCTATCTTGCTTGTGGAACTATCACGAGCAACAGCGTCAAAAGTTCTACCAAGGTCAAGATAAATAACTAGTATAGATCAAGATAGATGATTGGTTTTCAGCATCCACACATCTTACCCGCTGTAGAGGTCAGAAACTACCTCTGTATGTATTTGTTGTGGTTTGAGCTAAATTAGAGTCAGTTTTCTGACTCAAACTCAGTCTCGCCTAAATAACTATTTTCTGAATGCAAACTGCATGTTTTTCAGACAGTTTCTCTGTAGAAGTGATAACACAGGGCATTGGTATGCAGAAAGGCCAGTACTTATACTTATTCCTACAGGAACCAAGTCCATCCTCGAACTGGCAAAAAAAAGGCCACGCCCGCAGTGAGGGGTGAACAGGACAGGTGACTCTAAATTCACCAACAGAGTATTCCATCCCATGTACGTCACATTCAAAATAAAACTGAGCAATCACTAGGGTCTTGCCCTCTTCTGTGATGGCTGATGTCCAGTGAGGACCTCGTTTGTTTGGTTGCTCCTGGTCCCAGATCAATGCATTCCTGAATCCAGTTCCTGAGCCCGGCTCCCTCCTAGCTGCAGACCCATTCCCTTGTGTCTGCTCTATGTATTGTGGTGACATACAGTCATCAAGGGGTGGTGGTGTGATCCCATATATTTGTATATATTTCATTACTTTCTAATTCTTTTCATCATTATTATTTCTATTATTATTATTTCACTAAATCTGTAGTTTTCATTTCCAACCCACAAGTCTCTGTCCTCTCATTTTCCTTTTCCCTTCCCTAGGAGTGGGGAGAAGGGAGTTTAGAGTCTAACTGTGTGATTTTATCTGCCGAAATTAGCCAGGTTGGGGCTAAACCGTGACAGTAGTCTAAATATTAGTTAATAGAAGGTCTGCATCCCTTCTTTCTTCCATGGGAACTGACATTGGAAATAGCAAGTTTCTCCATCTAAGCGGTTGTCTCCTAGGTCTATCTTTTCCTCATCAGGCTCCCCTAGGTGGTTTGGGCGGCTCAGCCTCTCCTTCTGAGTGCCAGTCAGGCAGGAGATGTCAGGCAGCTCTGCACAAACCTTTTTGACCTATGTATTGCTTCACCAGTTGTACTTCTGCTCCTCTTCACATCACATTTAAGCACATATTGGTTCATAGTGACCACTGAACCAATATGTATCTTTTAGGAGAAAATGGGAGAAGAGGGTCCTTTAAAACTTGTTGTTTTGTTTGGGGTTTTGTCCTCTTTTTAAAGGAGATGGTGGGTTAGGAAGTCCTAAAATAACTGACACTTTGTTTTACAGAAAACTTCTGGTGTGTGTTTCTTTGTTTTATTTTTTTGTTGGGCTTTCTGTTCTGAAATGCTGAAGAAGCTGGAGAGAACAAGCGGTGGTGTTACAGTAAGTAAATCATGCATGTAAAACCTGTCTAACTCCATTAGCTCACCAGACTTAGGACAGTCTCTTTTAAAAATTACTTGTTTGTGTTAACATCTGTTTAAATCAAACAATTGGGAGAAAAACTCCTGTTTGTTAATGACTCAGCATCCCTCTTTTCAGGCTTCAGCTTTTTTTTCTGCTTTCCATTACTTTTTTTTTTCTGCTTTTCATTACTTCTTTTTTTCTTATAGGTGTTCATATGGGGTTATGTTACTTGATAGCAGTATTCAGGGTTGTGTTGCTTGCCTATCTTCCTTTTATGTGATTTGATCTTCTGGCATCAGAAAGCTTGCCCCTCAAATCAGCTGAGAGGGTGTAAGTGCCTTGCTGGAGCATAGGGATCTCCTCCAAACCTTTTCTCCAGATCCTACAGTAGATGTGTGTTTACCTGAAAATAGTTCCTGTACCAGTGTTAGCCTTTCTGTTCCAGCTTCAAAGTGCACAACGGCTGAACTAAAACCAGAAAACCCCATGCCGATAGAAGTCCCTATATCTTACTGAAAAAAGTACTGAAAGACAATATGACGTTTGGAAAGTCTGCTGTAGAAAGCTTATGGACAATTAATATGAGGGAAGAGTCATTCTGAATATGTTTTTACAAAATTAATTACAAGTATCTTGACCACATTTTCCTCTGTTTTCTGGAACAGAATTTTCTTCCAAAATGTTCTGAAGTCTGTGAAATATTGCATTCATTTCCTGTAATACAGTCATTTCTTCCCTGTATAACAAGCTTACGACTCTTCTTTGAAAAGTTCAGGATTCTTTCACTTATTTATTTGAGAAGCTGTATTTAAAAAAGAAACACAGCATAACTTCAATCTTATACCAGTCGACCTAACTGCCATAATTCTGTTTGGGTTGTGAAACAAGCATCAAAAGCTGAGAAAGCTTTCATTCTCTTATGCCCATTATCTCAAGCTTAAAGCAAACAAATACATGTACTTTCTCATTATTTTAATTAAATATATGATCACCAATTCTGACTCTCTTTTTATACTGCATGAATTTGCCAAATTTGTATTGACTCTGTCTTGCTGATAGAGTGGAGGGAAGGAGAGACTGAGGTTAACTAAATCTGCTTTGATTTTTTGTTTGTTTAGTTATCTTGGAGATTCAAGGATCTCCAAACAATAATCAATCAAAATCACTCCCCTCTGTCTATTCTCCATGGAACCATCATCATAACCAATTAATACAGCCCTAGACTGGATGGAAAACTAGTGATTAGCCAGGACAATAATTGGTTGCAATTAGCTAAATTCCAGTGTGTAGCATAAGTCACTAGTTAAAGCCTTTTGGCAAAACAGGTGTACAATTTAGCTTGCTCAAAATATGGAGATACAGCAGAATTTTCACTTTGCTTCAGGCCTTTTTTGACCTTGACTGAGGGATGAAGGCTTTTAGACACCTTGAGTTTAATTTTTTAAATTACCTGTCATGATCAGTTAACTGATAATGTATCAATTAGCCACTAAAAATCATCTGTGTGCATCACTCCCCATAATTTCTGTAGTTCCACTTCTTTTGAAGTATTAACTGCACTGAAATCAAAGCACACACAACTGCAGAGCATTTTAGAAATGTATGGCGTTATTCTGGTGACACCAGGTGTTGAAAGTAAAAAATGTAATACATTACGTATTCAGAAGCATGCCTCTATTAATTCATAGTTATCAAGCGGTAAACAGTGAACTAGTGAAGGTTTGTAATTCGTTAATAATTTATCTATTTTAAAGGAAATGTTCACATGCTAAAAATGAGAAGTGATTTGTTGTCTATCTTAAGCCATGCCAAAAGCATAAAATGACATTCTTATACGGTTTCTCTTCTTCCTGTGTCTTAAATAATGCACTGTTTCTTTATTTACATCTAGTATAACTCTCTAACTATATTATTTAATTTTCTTTAGTTAATTAATGAGTGTTTGCTTGAAGAATGCAGAAGTAAAAATAACTGGTATTTCCAAATGTCCCTAGATACTGTTTGTCCAATCTAGGAGAAATGATGTTAACTGTAATAACGTATTTCTGGGTTTGGGGGTTGGGAGTTATCAGAGGCTGCTGTACTAGAGGATATTTGGGCAGGAGGAGTGGCATTGGGAGGGTAGCAATTGATTAGTTCAAGAGCTGAAATGTAACTTTCTATGATCAAGTTGGACTAGGCAGTTATTTAATAGTGTTTCATGCACCTTCAGCATTGTATGGATAATGTTGATATTTAAAATTTTCAGTTAACATAAACAAAAAAAAATTATATTGGGTCAATCTGTAAAACCATCCCTTCTTATTTCAGCTTTCCGTGAAATGTATCTGTTATGAAGGACAGCAAATGTTTAGCCAGAACTACCTCTTGAAACTGCCAAGCCATAGTTGCTATGAGCCAAGACCATTCAGTGGAATCATGGTCCTGACTTCTTCATGGTATCTAATGGAGGCTGTTCTCTTTAGTTATGGTGTAAAAATAAATAATAATGGTGGTTATATATTTACTTTAAATTAGGAGGAATGTTGCTGACAAGAAGAGCAGTTGCTTTTGTATCATGTATTGGTTTGTGCTGAGAGAAGGTATGTGTTGAAAATATCTGTTGATCCCAATGCAAGAAGAAACTTTTCACTTAGAAGGATAGAGAATTCGTAGGATTTTATATTCTTTTTCTACTAATCCTGTTCACTGACACTGAAACTGGAAAAAGTAAAGCATAAGGAAGTGAATTGGAGGACACTGTACGTACTACTGGGTATTTGAGATCTATTTGGAAAGGTGGGATCTAATAAAACAGAGAAATAAAATAAAGCTGATTGCAGCAGGTATGAATTATTTTCTCATTTCAAGAGTGAACCCTGGAAAAGGGTGAATATAGTGCTTCCGTTGCCACTTCTGCCTCACATCCCATGGTATAGGCAGTGGATACTACTTTGGCAGTCACCTTTTTCACACCAAAATCCATGAGGCCCCTTCAGTGTGCTCTGTTGACAACTCTTTTTCTCATAATTTTCTCACCTGTTTGGGCTGTGTAAGGGGGCTCTTGTGAGGAGATATTAAAGCTCCTCAAAGGATATGCTAATTTATATTTGAGGCTTAATCACCTTTGCTTGGGATCTGCTCCAATCCTAAATTGGCTACATCTGCAGATCTAGCTTGAGGCATTTAGAACATTTTATATTGTGATATTGCCTTGTCTTCTGTTCCTCTTTTCCCAATACAAAATCTAGGTTGATGGATGGTTGTACTTGGACATTCTGCTAGATAACTGAATGTCTTAAGCTATGAGAGTTTGCTCTGGTGTTCACCCAAAGTAACTCTGAAGACTTATGTAGCTAGAATACTGTTTTTATTAAAGAAGGAACACTTTTACAGCTACTCTATATGCTGTCTTGATGCAGGAATGTTGCAGATGGAAACCACCTGGTTTGCAGAAGTAAAATCCTGTACAAAATTACCTGGCACTGGTAAATATGAAACTTTTAAATACATAGGACCACCTTCAAATCATTAAATACAGACATCTGTAACTGCAGAAAAAGAAGTAACGGATGCAGCTCTCACAACTGTAAAATACACAGTCTGTATTTGCAAATCTAAGCCATTCTGTCTCTTTTAACCCTATAAAACAGAGTGATCAAGGAAACAAAAAAATTTCCTGTATGTGCACTTGTTGAACCTTTCATTGATGTTTCTGAGTGCAGACAATGTCACTTTCTCACAATTTTTCTAAATTTTATTTTTTTACCTCTGTGGTGTCTCCAGTGTTTCCTTGAAATACTTGTTCCTGTTGTGCTCTTGTCTTACAATCATGTCATTTTGGTGGCTGGCACATGTGTCTCTTGTAGCTGATGAGGATGATACCCTATACGGGTATTTACTTCCAACATCCATGCACGCATTCATGAGAGAAGGGGGAAATCTCTGAATGGGAGTGGTTGGGAAGTGAACATGTTCTATGTGTCTTTCTGAGGACTGTAAAACTGACATAATTCTTCTTGAGTATTGTTTTCTCGTGGCCTACAGCTTGATTTCATTCATTCAACATTCTGTGATTTTTAAGAGTGTTTCCTTTTATGACAGAGTCACCTGTCTAGTTGATGAAGGGAAGCCAGTAGATGTGGTGTTTGGGGATTTTAGCAAAGCTTTTGATACTGTCTCTCACAGTATCCTTCTGGGTAAACTGTCCAGCTTACAACTAGACACGTTCATAATACATTGGATGAGCAGTTGGCTGAAGGGTCAGGCTCAAAGAGCTGTAGTACATGGGACTGCATCAGTCTGGTGGCGAATCACTGGTGAAGTTCCTCGGGGCTCAGTGCTAGGGACAGTGGTCTTTAGTGTTTTTATATATGATGTGGACACAAGAACTGAATGTACATTAAGTTTGCTGATAATAATAAACTAGGAGGAGCTGTAGACTCCTATGAGGGTAGAGAGGCCTTACAAAGAGATCTGGGTAAACCAGAAAGCTGAGCAGTCACCAACTGTATGAAATTTAACAAGACCAAGTGCTGGATTCTCCTTCTGGGGTGGGGTAATCCTCTTTATGTGTACAGACTGGGAGACAAGAGGCTGGAGAGCAGAACTGTGGAAAGAGATCTGGGGTTTGGGTTGGTGGCAAGCTGAACAGGAGTCAACAGTGTGCCCTGGCAGCCAGAAGGGCCAACCATGTCCTGAGGTGCTTCAAGCACAGCGTAGCTAGCCAGTCAAGGGAGGTGATTGTCTCACTCTACACTGCAATGGTGCAGCCCAACCTCAAGTACTGTATGCAGTTTTGGGCACCTTAGTACAAGAAGGACATCCAACTATTTCAGTGTGTCTAGAGGAGGACGACCAAGATGGTGAAAAGTCTCAAGGGCAAGATTTACAGGGAGCAGCTGAGGTCACTTGGTTTGTTCAGCTTAGAGAAGATAAGGCTTAGGTATGACCTCATTGCAGTCTACCTGCTTCCATAAATGGGGCAGTAGAGAAGGGCTGCTGATCTCCTATTTCTGGTGACTAGCAATAGGATGCAAGGAAATGGAATGAAGTCAGGGAAAGTTCAGATTGGACATCAGAAGAAGGTTCTTCACTGAGGGACAATTGGTCATTGGAATAGGCTCCTCAGGGAAGCAGTCATGGCACCAAGCCTATCAGAGTTCAAGTAGCATCTAGAGCTCTTAGTCATATGGTTTAGTTCTTGGTAGTCCTATGAGAAGCAAGAAGTTAGACTCCATGATCCCTATGGGTCCCTTCCAGATTAAGATTCTACAATTCCTTTGTTGCCGTTAAATGATGAGTCCCCAGAAGTTCTTGTCAGTGGTCCCTAAGCATGTGATTTTACACATTGTATCATTAAAAGCCATCTTATTTCAATTACACAGTTCATAGGCCATCTAGTATGTCTGTAGCATGAACCGGTCCTCAGGATGTGTCATGCACAGATGTGGTAGGCACACAACTGTTTGCTGTAGCAAAGCCACTAATAAATGAAATACAATTGGTTCCTGAGGAACAAGAGCGGTAACTTCTGACAGTGTTTATTACTCCGTATTTTAATGTAGTCCATTATAATCTTCCCTTAACTAACTCCTTATTCCTATATAGTTCTTGCCTGTGACTTGGTCTGGAGATATTTTCACTGCATGTTAGAGAAAATATTTTACTTGACTCCAGTTACATTGCGTTCTCCTTTTTAATGGAGTTTGTTCTAATGACATTTGTCTGGCTTTTTTTGCATTCAGAATCACATTGCCTATTATTACCCTTCTTATTTACTTCCAATACTTTCTTCTGTTCTTCTTCTTTTATCAAGTTAGTAACAGAAATTCCTTCTCTAAAGTCACTGAAGAGAGGTTACACAGCATGTATAAAGCCATTTTCATTTATATAAATATTTTATTTGCAAATAATTGTCTCATATAAATATCTGTATAATTCAGATGAATATTATATAATGTTTTCCTATTATAGACAGACCTCTGGTTTAAGATGCCTCTCATTAAGGCTTCCTTTCAGGCATCCTGGACACAACCAAGGAGACCTTTAATTAGAGTAAATTCTGCATGGCATCGTAAAACTAAAATAGGGGGTTTTGTTATTGCAAATGTATATCTAAGTAGAGACAGAATTATTTTCATCAGTATTTCCCGTGAACCTCTTGTGGCTCTAGAAGATTTAAGGGCTCGCGAGGCTGATTTTGGTTGTTGTTCAGTAAATACAGTCCTGTGTTAAGTGTTGCATCAAACTACAGAACCTGTTTCTGCATCAGAGGCCAAACCACTCCTTCCCCAAAAGTAACCGTTTCATTCAACACACACTTACAGGACGCACATAAACAGCTTGGGAATTCCTTGTCTCCTTGCTTATCTTTGACTCTTCCAGGCAGGAGGATATTTGAGATTCTTGGTCAGTACATTTTCTAGATCTGAAAGCAATCATTCCAGTGCCTTACCAAGAGCCTTTTCACGCTTTTTTTGGATGCTCCCAGAGTATGTGTTTGTTCCTTCTGTGTAGAAGACAGCAAGGCCAGTAAGCATATTTACTTTGAGATAAGGACACTTTTCCAGTTGATGAAGAATGAGGTGAGGTATGTTTCAGATTTCATTTGCAGGACTTGGCAAGCCTGTCTTGGAGAACAAAAATCAAGACCAGGACAGTTGAAATAACTCATTAGTTTTCTTTTCATAATGATTTGGGACTTTTTATCTTTTCTTTAATAAACTCAGTGCTAATTTCTAAACAGAAGTGATACGCCTCAGTGGGACTGGAGTAACTGTATACATCTGTTCACGGTTCTTAGTAGTTTTGATCTGGCGTTTTGTTTTGGCTTGTATTTTCTTACCTTTTATTATATTAGAAAATGGTGGAAGAGATTTGTTGCTGAGATATGGATTGGGATTTGATATTTTACTTGTATTGAGCTGCAAGATGAAATTCACTTTAAATAAAGGATTTTTTATTAAATAAAACTACCTGCATAGCTTATTGAAGTAAGATTTGCATGTATATTTAATTAATTAAGCAAATAAAACAACTGCAGTTAGTGAATTAGACTGTGGTAGAATCACAGAATAATTTAGGTTCAAAAAGACCCTTAAGAACATTGAGTCCAATCTTTTAATCTAACACTGCCAAGCCCTAAACCATGTCCCTAAGCAACACATCTACATGTCTTGTAAATATGTCCAGGGGTGCTGACTCAGCCACTTCCCCGGGCAGCCCATTGAGCTGATTTGTTTTGTTATCAGTATGTCCCATGCTAAATAGTATGCTTTTCCACAAATTTGAGTCATAGACTGAGAGGATGGTTTAAGCCTCTCTTATTCCAAAAACAAGGCAAAAAAGCCTCCCCCCAAAAATACTGTTAGTTTCTTAGCTTTAAAAAATTTGACTTGAATAAATTAAGTAGAAGAAAATTATTTCTGTGTATCTCAGAAAGGAGATCTGTTAAATTCTTTTCACCATTTTCCCTGTTTGCCCAGTGGCTTTCTCCACCCCAGTGTTTTGGCTTACTTCAGAGCTGTAGCTGCAAGTCAGTGATTCTGCAGTTCTCCTTCATTATTATATAGACACTCCACTTTTCCTTTTGTGCACCTTTAGTAACATCAGCTGTGGCCCTCCAGATGTTAAGAAGAGCTTATCCTTCTGTGACTGCTACCTAGTGGCATACTTAACAAATAAAAACAGCATTTATCTTGGTGTATTTTCTACAAGTATAGATATATATACCTTGTTATCCACCACCCCTTCAGAACCTCACAGATTTTGCATGACTCAGCTTCTGAGCAAACATGCCATTACCCCATTCCATCTGTAGCCTTCCTAATGGAATACTTACAATTGTTTGGGTTTAAGTCTGGTGGTTCCTCCAGTACAGCTGGTTTTAATCTTCATCTCTCTCCTAATCTGTGGCCACTAACACTTTACAAACCGTGACTCTGTGTAGAAAGTGTACAGTCTGGAAAAAAAACCCAGTCTGTTGGAGTTCCCTGATGCTTCATTTCTGGCACATTGGTCAAAAGTTTGTGTTTCAGTAGCTGGTTCACGCTGTGGTAGGTAGGTGATTTCTGGAGGAGAAGTAGTGCAGTTATGTGACAATGTTCCCGACTTTATACCTGGATTTACTGTTTGGCTCATTTAGCAGAGCAGATTTCGTTCCCTGAACATCTCTGGTTTTGTTTGCGTTTTAGCAAGGTTTGAGGAGCATCATGTTGCGGCAACCCTTCTGTGTGGTGCTGCAAGACTATGGCACCTTGGCTCATCCCAGTGAGCCATCCTGCTGCCCTATGCAGAGCTGCTGCCTGGAGCAACCTCCAACTGTTCGATTGGGACATCTAACTGCTGCTTGCCCAGCCAGCTGCATGGCGAGGACTAAGAGGCAGTGCCAGGCGCTCATGAAGCTGTTCTGTCTCACCTGGGCAGAGCACATCTCACCGTCAGCCCAGTGCTGTGGCACCTCTGTGATGGCCAGAGCAAAAGCATAAAATGGACTCCAGAGCCATAGGCTTCTGCTGGTGGGAGGCTCCTGTGGGCAGGAGGTTCCTGTTGCTGGACAGCAGGGTTTAATTTAACATCTCCTTTCTAGGCTCAGTCACACTGCTGAGGGACGAGGGGATGGTGCTGTGCCATGGCCTGGGTACCTCTCCCCTCCTTATAGAACATCATTGTGCAGCCATTCTCTCATTTCCCTTGTGGAAAGGCACCTCACGATCTTGCACGGATCCCATCTTTTCTCTCTTCCCCTTCTCTCTCTCTCTCACCATCTTTTCAGTGTAGAAAAATATGTTCCCATGCCTAGATACTCAAAAGTGTTTGCCATGTTTTGCAGGCTGGGATGCTCTTCTTGGTCCAAAACAGCGAACTGACTGCTCTGAGTATTGGCATGTAAATCAGTGTGCTGACCTTGCGGGGAACCCATCCAAGCTACAGGCTGTGTCCTGAGTTTCAGGATGTCGATGGTTTGAAACCCTGGGCTATGCTCTGCATGTCAATGACAGAAACCACTTCAAATTCACGGTAGCATCCCAAATGGTGCTGGCAAAGCAGGGCTGCCCTATCAAAAGTTGTTTTCCCTTTTTCCTCTAATGGTGGTCTGACATTTGAAGTTAATGCTTCATTTTGGGGTTGTTTTTTTCCTTTTATGTAGATATAACAGTTTAAGCATCTAGGGTAAAGATGCAAAAATGAGACATTTCTATGTATGTCATTTAACTTACTTGTGTACTGGAAACAGCATCATAAGGACCATAAGGACTGAGTGGGATATTGAGAAGCCATCATCTAGTCTGCTACCGTTCCCTACGGTGAGATTAACTATAGCTGCCTGGTTGAAAAGGACTTGGGGGATGCTTGTTGACAGCCAGCAGAACATGAGCCAGCAGTGTGTCCAGGTGGCCAAGAAGGCCAACGGCATCCTGGCCTGTATCAGGAACAGGGTGGCCAGCAGGGGTAGGGGAATGATTGTGCCCCTGTACTCGGCACTGGTGAGGCTGCACCCCAAATACTGTGTTCAGTTTTGGGCCCCCTCCCAGTAGAAGAAAGACATTGAGGTCCAGAGAAGGGCAATGAAGCTGGCGAAGGGTCTGGAGCACGTCTTATGAGGAGCGGCTGAGGGAACTGGGATTGTTTGGCCTGGAGAAAAAGAGGCAGACGGGAGATCTTATAGATCTCTACAACTACCTGAAAGGAGGTTGTAACAAGGTGGGTACTGGTCTCTTCTCCCAAGTAACAAGTGACAGGATGAGAGGAAATGGCCTCAGGTTGTTCCAGGAGATGTTTAGACTGGATATTGGGAAACATTTTTCTACCAAAAGAGTGGTAAAGCATTGGAACAGGCTACCCAGGGAAGCAGTGAAGTCTCCTTCCCTGAAGGCATTCAAACCAAATGTGTAGACATGGCACTTCAGGACATGATTTAGTCAGCACGGTGGTTTTAGGCTGGTAGTTGGATTTAATTATCTTAGAAATCTCTTCCAGCCTTAATAACTCTATGATCCATGATTGTTTGGACAAATAGGTATTTTTCAATAGTTCCAGTTTTCAAGCCTTCCAACACTGTCGGATTTTCAGTAAATGCTTCACACCCCAGTTGCCACTTGAGAATAAGATGCTTGAGATATTGTTGTGTTCTTGCAAAACATCGTCTGTTGCTCAATGGCAGTCAAAAAGGCATTGGAGGGAAGGAAGGTGAACAAAACAAGAGAGGTGATTTATATCTCTCTATAAATCCATGGTTTATCCATTCTGAAATATTTCAGTTCTGGTTTCCATATCTCAGAAACCTATAGGAGAACCAGAGAAAGAGATGGCAAAGATGATCGTGAGTAAGGAGGTGGGGTTTTTTTTTCCATTCTGTTAAATACACATAGACTCACAGAATCACTCAGTTGGAAAGGACCCACAAGATCATTGAGTCCAACCATCTTTTGTCCACATATCTTTTAAATACCTCCAGGGATTGTGACTCAAACACCTCCCTGGGCAGCCTGTGCCAGTGCCCAATGACCCTTTCTGTGAAAAATTTTTTCCTAATGTCCAGCCTAAACCTCCCCTGGCGGAGCTTGAGGCCATTCCCTCTTGTCCTGTCCCCTGTCACTTGGGAGAAGAGGCCAGCACCCTCCTCTGTACAACATCCTTTCAGGTAGTTGTAGAGAGCAATGAGGTCTCCCCTCAGCCTGCTCTTCTCCAGGCTAAACAACACCAGTTCCCTCAGCCGCTCCCTGTAAGACTTGTTCTCCAGCCACCTCACCAGGTTTGTTGCTCTTCTCTGGACTCGCTCCAGAGCCTCAACATCCTTGTGGTGAGGGGCCCAGAACTAAACACAGTATTCAAGGAGCGGTCTCACCAGTGCCGAGTACAGAGGGAGAATAACCTCTCTGGACCTGCTGGCCACGCCATTTCTGATCCAAGCCAAGATGCCATTGGCCTTCTTGGCCACTCATTGGCCTAGAAGAGAGCAAGAGCTGAAAGAGTGCACACAGGAGATGCACAGGGACCCCTGACTCAGAGGAAGAGCCATCAGATGAAGCAAACTGGCATCAGGGAAAAAAGCCCCAAAGCAATTTGCATGTCGTGCACCCATGTGGAGTTGAGGTGTGGGTCTGCCTGCCTCTGGCTGCTGCCATTGCTGACCCTTCGCAAAAACAGTCATGCAAGCTCACAGGAGGAAAAGGCCTTTTTGCACCACAGTGCTTAGGAAAGAGTCTGGACCAAAGTCTGGAAATGTGTCGCTGTTGCCTTGCCCTGCTCTTGCACTCTTGCTGAAGTATCTGCTATTGATCACCCTCAGACAGGGGACGCTGGGCTCACAGGACGTTTTTGTGGTACTTACTATGGTCGATCTTACACCCTGTCTGTTTCTATGATTAGAAAGCTGTTCCTAACCATGTTTAATTATTCTATCCAGAGATTTTGCCTGGCTGTGTGTTCATGTATGTAGAGAAGCAATTGTCCCTTTCCTAAGGCCTTCGCCTGTGTTTGTAGGTGACCATGCCTCATCTCGCCAGCTCCTGGTTAAACTGAAGAGCTTCCACTTGTTCAGTCTGTGCCCCAACGTAACAGTCCTAGACTCCTTTTCTTAGTGTTCTGCCCTGAGCTCTTTCTAACTATTTTTGTAATCAACAAGTTTCTGAATTGTGGTAGCAGGAAGTTGATATCACATTCTGTCTGAGGCTCTTACAAGAATACTTGAAATTATTACTTAATATTAAGATGAAACAGTCAATAATGGTGATATATTCTCCCAAGGGGGCAACTTCCCCGTCCCCCCTGACTCAAATTTGTCCACATCCATTGACTTTCCATTTTCTTCATCCTCCTTTTCGTGTCCTAATGTGCTGACAATCCTCTCTTGCCTCTGCACTGTCTAGAAATTTAGTCTGTTAATCAATCTAGTGGTGTATCCAGCATGTTTCTGCATCGCATCCCCAGCATCTCTTTGTATGTGGTGGTTTTATCTGATTGTCACTTGGAAGCCTCTGTAGCTTCTCCTAACACTCACTTTGTGAATGAAACTCTTTCTGGCAATAGTAAAAAAATCAATTTAACTAAGTTTCTCTATGCAGTAGAGTTGAAAGTGATTTGAAAGTTTCAAACAGACAAAAGGCAAATGTTTGCTGTGATGCTGAATGAATGTGAGGCACATGAGCAGTGCTGTGATTGATGCTTGTCTGGAGGGAGGGCATCCTCACTCTGCCTCCTGGCAAATACTCCAAGATGCTCCAGCTTAAGTGCAGACGTATTTGTTGGTTTGGGGATGTAAACTATCCCAGGGTGAAATGAAAAGTATCTGCAAAGTAGGTTAAGTGGCAGGTGGTGCCCGGTAGCATTCAGCATGGCACTGGTTACTCTAATACTCTTGTTTGTTTTCACAAACCAGCACCTCACAGTTTCAGAGCAGACGACTGCTGCGAGGAGACCATAACCTCTTGATTTCAAAGGAGCCATCATTTCACTGGTTCCTCTGTGGTTAATGTAAGAAAGGTGTCTTGCCATAAACTTTTTCCGAGGTATTCAGCAAGGTTGGAAAGGGGTCGGCCCGGGCAGGAAGCCCTTGTCTGTGCTATAAAGAAAATAGCAAGCAACAAAATGAAAGCATCAAAGGACCAACAGGATGCAGTCCCAGGAGTCCTCTCTGGCATGTTAGTCCTTCTTGAAAGTTAGCATTGAGTGAAGAGTGACCTTAAAACTCGCTTCATTCAAACAGACTGGGCTCAAGTTTAAAGTTCAAGGCATTTTGTTTTTTCACCTGTTTCCTACAGTTTTAAGAAACTTCTGAAGAATTAATGTGTAACTATATCTGGTCACTGAGCCAACATGGAGAATTTTTCTCAAGGGAAAATAATGTTACTGTATAGAACAAGGGAAATAGATACTTTCTGAGTTGAGAGAAGAAGTTTCAACAAAATAAACCCCCAAACCACTGCTTCTATGATTGTAAACAGCCCTGGAGCCAGTGTATTGCACACACTGTTTCTTATTCTGTTTTCCAAAGAAGCTGGTAGGATCCTGTAATTGTCTGAATCGTGGTGAAAGGATGTTTTTTTGTCAAAGCTGCTGCTTGGGAAGCTAAGTCTTGTTTTGGGCAAAAGCTGTGAGCAAAGAGCCTGGTTGCAGCAGTTCAGCTTCATCTGCGAGTTCGTGTTGACTGAGTCAGCAGCTGATTCTCATGGCCACCCATTCCTCTCAGACCGTACTGGAGCTGTTGGACCCCAAGAGAGAAAAACTAAGGCCCTGACCTGAAACTCCATCAGCAGGCAAGGGCAGACGTGGGTCCGCTGATGCAGCCCTACGGCTGCTAACGCTGAACGGCAGCCTGGGCTGCTGGCTGCCACTGGTTATGAGTCATTTTTATTTTTACTCAACAGCATAGAATCATTAGGGCTGGAAGGGACCTTAAAGATCATCCAGTTCCAACCCGCCATGCTGTGGGCAGAGACATCCCACTAGATCAGGCTGCCCAAGGCCCCATCCAACCTGGCCTTGAACACCTCCAGGGATGGGGCAGCCAGAACTTACCTGGACAACCTGTGCCAGTGCCTTACCACTCTCATGGTGAAGAAATTCTTCCTTATATCAAGCCTAGATCTGCCCCTCTCCAGTTTATACCTGTTCCCCCTGGTCCTATCACCACGACCCTTTATGAATAGTCACTCTCCAGCTTCCTTGTAGGGCCCTTAGCATCTTCTGCCTTCATGATCCTGAAATAGGTACTTTATTTTTCTGGTCTTTGCATCTCACGTAACAAAGCAACAACTAGTAGTTGATCCCTTGAGGAGTTTGGCAAGTCATCTTTCATAGCTAATAGGAATAGTTTGAAGAGATGACATACAGGTTTTGCTCGTATTTCCCTGTGTTGTAAAATTTTAATGATTCTGGCATGAATATTTCATGAAAGTACCTTCTGAATGGGTTTGGTTTGTCCTGGCAGCTAGTACTCAGTAGAGAGCCTGGGGCGGAGGGGTTTGTTTGGGTTTTGATGGGTTGCCTTTTCCTCTTAGGTGGTTTAGTGTAGGTAAGAAGTGTCAGACTGGATTGAGTGAGAAAAGGCAACTTTTTCTTGGTGAGTCAGCAAAGGGATGCCGTCTGTAACACTTTCAGCTGCTTATTGTAGAAGTCTGTGAAAAGACCATCAGATAAAATTCTGCTCTTAACTCTCCTGCCACAAGGTGGCTAAAAATGTTTTGAAAAGCCACAATATGCAAAGAAACAGTGCTAATTCGTCTAACAGCCTTTCTGCAACTCAATGCTTAGGTCACAGGAGACCAGATTTATTGCACAGAAAATTGTGCATGTCTTAATTATGTGGTGCTACATTCAGAAAACATTTTTACCAAGTTTATTTCACTCCCTCCTCAGCTGGGTTTGTCCAGGCTTGACTCTGGGTTGTGTAGTTTTTTATCTTAACTAGAAGAAATCATTGCACCCAACCCATCCCGCACAAAGTGCGATGGGAGCTCAGAGGCCACCTGCCCACAAAGCCACAACTCCATCACTGCATCAGCCTCGTGGCTCTACACAGACTGAGGCTGAAACTTCAGATTCCCACTCTGTCTCTATTTGTACTGCCTGCTGAATCCATCAACTCCGGTGCTAAATCAGAAACATTCAAACCTGGGTTAGCAAGTTCTTCTGGTGCTGTAGTTGAATTTTGTGGGCCGTGCACTAGGGTAATGGATGTGTTTCTTTAAATCAGTAACATTTCTGAAGAGCCAACTGCTGCACCATCAGAAACACGTACTTTGTTTTCACCGATTTTAGGAGGGGTAACACTCTTTCCTGCAAACTTTTTGGAAGCTTATCTGCAGCTGTACAGTAGGGATAGAGCTTTTGTTTCATGGAAATGAAGTGTATCTTTTTCTTACAGATGCACCACTCGCTATTGAGCTTTTTATGTGCATTTTAGGTTTCCCTTTTTATTTTTTAACTTATTAACTCTGACAAGTAACCTCTTGGTTGTGAACAATTTAATTCACAATTCATTTTTCTGATTCAAAGTGAACACGAGTGCCCTAATCCCCTAATGGGAATTAATTGCATGTTTCAGTGCTTAACTCTGATCCTTTCTCAATCCCCACTGGGACAAGTTTCTTCCTGAAGAATCTGTGTTTGTTATTCAAAACACAATCTGAAAGGTAATGATTTTTCTTATAAATGAGAGTCAGACTGACTGAATATTAATGCACTTTTTATTTTGAGGGAATGAGCTGCATCCAAAAAAACCCAACTCATTTATGTCATGATAGATAAATTATGCTGAAGTATATCTGATAAAAAAAAAACAGGGGTGGGGGAAAATCAGCAACGTCTTTTTTCCTTAAGTGAAAGCTGTCTGACAGTAAATAAAGGCACACATTTTTACTTTGAAAACTGTATTCTGTTACAAAGAAAAACTGTTTACTTCACCAAGGGGGAAATTGCTTTGCTACTGAGTATTTTAAATGACACTCCTCTTGGCCAGAAATATACCCCTTTGATAACCCACCTGAACTAACAGTTTACTAAAATAAGAGCAAATAGCAGAAAATAGATTGAAAGTTTCTACTTCCAGTTTGTTTCTAAAGATATTTCATATTTGGAAAACATTGTTCAGTGACCCTCTTTCCTTAAGGAACTGCACATGCTCTTCTGATGTTGAGTGTCTGGTGAGTAGCCGCCAGACGGCAAAACAGAAGAAACCATCAAACAGTGCAAGAACTGCTTCTGCCTTACGGAAACAATGGGGGATGAACAGGGCACAGCATGAAAAGTGACCCAGGAACTATGAAGATACCTTTTTTTTGTTGTTAATCTTTCAGTAAAGCCAGCCTTTTATCCCATTTAAACCAATTTTGAGTGGTTTATGTTCAGAGATAGAACAAATACTGAACAATTTTGTTAAGGGTCTGTATTCAAGAGAGGGCTAGCACATGTGCAGATCAGTTCCTTCAGGTTGCTTAGCACTTTGAGGCATCTATCTGGGGAAAGAGGGCAGGAGCACGGCACTACCTGGTCTTTCTGCCAGCAGCCCTACCTTCCAGTTTTGTTGGGTCTGATCAGCGACTCCAAGGAGAGCCACCGTCACTCCCCTCCCCTAAAGGAGCAGGGCAGACCTCTCCTTTCCCACAGCACCCACTGGCCACCCCACTTCTCTCCTTGGAGCTGCAGCTTGCTCTTAGGCGCTTGTCAGTTGGTCAGCAAGCACGACCTCGGTGCTGGGGTTACCGAAAACCCTTCAGTGGGTCTGCGAAATGACACGATGCCAGGTTAAATGTGCCCTGCTGCCACACCACTGGGCCTCGTTTTGGTCTGGCATGAAAGCCTTTTCATCCCTCTTTGTGACAGGCAGGTCCTCTCTTCGTCTTGGTGATGTCCCAGTTTAGCTCACTGCAACTACAATCATCATGCTGCTTGCTTTTCTTTTCCCCTTTTTTAAGGTTGTGACCAAACTAACGTCATTGTTTGAAAAAATACTATTGAACGCACACAACTGCAGCACACAATGACCTAAAGTTTGAAGGCATTAAGTTGCTTTCAGATGATTAATGCCACTGTGCTTTATCTTGCCACGAAACAAGATGACACCTGAACTTCCGAACTGCAGCTGGGCTCTTCTGTTACTGAATAAAATGCTGTTTATTAAATACCGAGTGCTGCCACAGTGAAAGAAGAGCCCAAGCAGGAGAGGGGGGGAAGCAGTAGCTTCCCAGGGTGTGTTGAACCACATGCTGAGATGGCAACGCCAGGTGTCCCAGGTAGCATGTGACCATCAGATCAGGCTTTAGAAAACAACACCCCACCCCAGCAAGGGAAAACACATTTACTGTGGTTTCACAGCTGCAAGTTTTAATTACCAAGGTTGATCTGGGCTAGTTAACCCATAAATGCAGTGAGGCAGCATAGGAAAGCATCTGCTTAGCTGAACCAAACCATGATTTTCTTTTAAAACCCCTTCCCCCACCCTAAAGGACAGGCTGAGTAGAGCTTGTTTCCATCACTAGAATGGCTCTCATAATGGTGAGAGGAAAAAGAAAATATAAGAAAAGCTCAGCCTTTTTCCCAGCGCTCAGGGATGTGTAGGCTGATGTTGAAGATTCCTTAGAGGAAATCATGGGCTGTAATTTGATTACAGCAAAGAACCATAAGCGTGACTTTCTCCTGGTGTCTGTTTTTCACTGTTACCATTTTTGACTGAAAAGCTTGAATTTAATGCGTACTCGGCACTGGTGAGAACACACCTTGAATCCTGTGTTCAGTTCGGGCCCCTCACCACAAGAAGGATGTTGAGGCTCTGGAGCGAGTCCAGAGAAGAGCAACGAAGCTGGTGAGGGGGCTGGAGAACAGGCCTTATGTGGAGCAGCTGAGGGAACTGGGGTTGTTTAGCCTGGAGAAGAGGAGGCTGAGGGGAGACCTCATTGCTCTCTATAACTACCTGAAAGGAGGTTGTAGAGAGGAGGGTGCTGGCCTCTTCTCCCAAGTGACAGGGGACAGGACAAGGGGGAATGGCCTCAAGCTGCGCCAGGGGAGGTTTAGGCTGAACATTAGGAAAAAAATTTTTCACAGAAAGGGTCATTGGGCACAGGCTGCCCAGGGAGGTGGTTGAATAACAATCCCTGGAGGTGTTTAAAAGATGGGTGGATGAGGTGCTGAGGGGTTGATAGGAATGGTTGGACTTGATGATCCACTTGATGATCCGGTGGGTCTTTTCCATCCGGGTGATTCTATGATTCTGTGATATTTCAGTTGGGTGTAGGACTATGAGACTTTTGCACACACCTCGAGTCTCACGTGGCCGATGCGTTTTAGTGTGGATGCGATTCTCCAGAGCACTGGCCAAAGCAGCCACGCAGGTAATGTTCGTCTTTGTTTTCCAGCTGCTTTTGCAGGTACAATGGCTCGTGTGTTTGTCTACGGTACACTGAAGAAGGGCCAGCCCAACTACAAGCACATGATCAACACAGCCAAGGGTCTAGCGAAATTCCAAGGAAGGGGCCGCACGGTGGAGAAATACCCGCTGGTGATCGCGGGAAAATACAACATCCCTTACATGCTGAACATCCCGGGAACAGGACACCACGTCGCTGGTGAGATTTACTCAGTTGACGAGCAGATGTTGCGGTTCCTCGATGAGTTTGAAGGCTGCCCAGACATGTACCAGCGCACCCTGAAGAGAATCGAGGTGGTGGAATGGGAAGGGAAGGGCGGCACAGGCGAGCCGCGGGCGACTGCTGAAGGCATCCTGGAGTGCTTCGTGTACAGCACAACAACGTACCCGCCCGAGTGGGTCGGTCTCCCCTACCATGACAGTTACGACTCCTCAGGGAAACACGGCCTCTCCTACGTTCTACGCGAAAGCCGGGATTAGACACGGGAGATAACGCAGCCCAGCCGAAGACATAGTACTAAGCAACGTGTTGATCAGTAACTTTTCCAGGAAAGCTGTAATACTTTTGTATTAAAACACAAGATCCCTTGTAACCGTCCCAAGCCAGGAGTCTTGGCGCTAGCATTGAAGTCTTGTAGGCCCAGGGATGGGGACTCATCCCTAGCTGTTCAGTGTCCTCCTCGCTCCCGCTAACCTGCTGCGAGTAATCAGGTTTGCATGAAGCATAAAATAACTGTAGTATCTGTGCACACCGGGCTTGGGGTCTCATTATTTGCTCCATCCCGCCCTTTGCCTCAGTCCATGACCGAGGTCAGTGAAAGGCAGATGACCAGACTAATTTTTGGTTTTTACCTGAATTTACAAATTTTCTTGTGTAATTCTCCAAGGTGGGTGGAATAATGCTGATACTATTGCACTAACGGCTGAAATTGATTTTAAAAAAATCATGTCTGCAAACAAAGTAAAGCAAAACTTGATTGAATATTGACATGTAATGGTGTCTAGTAGGCTACTGAATGTAAACATGGAGAGATAACCTTATAGATACTACACACTTCACGATAAATATTAAATTGCTGGAGAAATAGAGAAAATTTGAAGACTTTTCTCACTGTGTTGCAATGTTTTCCTGAGCTGGAAAAGCATACTTTTAAAACATGTTTAGTTTTATAAGGTACTGTGGAGTAATATTAAAAGAGTATAAGAGAATTACATTTAAAGTTGTATTTTTAATTTAACAATCTAAGCACTTTAGGTACCACTTCAGTTCACTGAGTGACTGTGAGGTTGGCTATGGGTGTTGGGGACCTGATTTCAGCTGCCCATCACACGACAGCAGATGCAGCTCTTGTGGGCACTTAAAATCACAGTGATTTTTAGCCAAGCACTTTAATGCAGAACTTGAAACCATATGCAAACTGAATTTCTTATAGATTCTTAAAGATTTTATACACATTATAAACATTATCCAAAGGACCTGTAGTGTGATTATTGCAACATTCAACTGGAAAAAAGAAAATGTAAAGAAGATGACGGTCCCCCTGACCCAACCAACTGTGCTGGTTTCTGTACAATCTGGGAAAATCAGGGCTTTCTGTTGTTCTATTGCCTTAGATTTTCTTTCCGATGCAGCGTTTGATACGTATCGATTGTGCAGTAATCAAAGCTGCCAAAGGGACGTGAGCAGAGAATGTGCCATGCAGTGAGACAAAGTATGATTAAATGTCCTAAGGATGCCATTAAGAGCAATATTGTGCTTTTGCTTCATTGCCCGGTGGCGGCCAAAGATCTAAGGGAGGGAATTTATGAGGATAAGCTGAGGTAGTTGGGGTTGTTCAGCCTAGAGAAGAGAAGGCTCTGGGGAGGCCTTATAGTGACTTTCCATTACTTAAAGGTGGCTACAGAACAGCTGGGGAGAGGCTCTTCGTTAGGAAGTACAGCGAGAGGAGGAAGGGAACGGTTTTAAGCTGAAAGAGGGGAGATTTAGATTAAATAGTGTGAAGAAATTTCTTCCTGTGAGGGTGGTGAGGCACTGGAACAGGTTGCCCTAAGGAGTTTTGGATGCCCCATCCCTGGAGGTGTTCAAGGCCAGTTTTTCTTTGAGTAACCGGATCTAGTGGAATGTGTCCCTGTCCATGTTGGGGGTCTTGGGATTGGATGGGCTTTGAGGTTCCTTGCAGTGCAAACTGTTCTGCAATTCTATGAATTAGCCCATGGGTAAGGAATCGGCCTAAACGTACCAAGTGACGGGCACTGCTGTATCTCGTTTAGAAAAATACAGAAAGCTTGGGTTGCTGCAGCAGACAAATTAAGTGATTTTAAAGTACACTAGTCATGTCTCTTAACCATACTTTTGTTTAGAACTGTGCTTCTTTTGGAAGGGGCAGGACAGCATTAAGGAGATTTATTGGAAGATCTGCAGGGTGTCTGCCTCAGTTTCTCCAAATCAAAAAGCATTCATTTTCCTGGATGGCAGGTACTACTCAAACACTCTCCTTATTCATCTTGATGGGTTTTGTGAACTACTTAACGAAGCAGTTCCTTGTACTACATTATTCCATTACTGGCTGTGTGATTTAGTTGGCAGCTTCTCAATAACATAAAAAAATGCCTCTTCAATGAAAAGTTTCAAGCAGAATGAACCTTTCTGGCTGAACGTGAGTCATTAGCCCAGTCACAGACTGTTTTCGTCCTTCACCTTCCAGTAAAGGGCTCAGGTGCCTCTCAGCAGAGGTTTTTTTTCTGGGAAGTTGCATGACTCTGCAGTCCTAGGCAAGAACAGGAGAGCAGGCCCCCTCCTGTCTGGGGCAGCGGTCAAGTCAAAGCAGGTACGGTAACTTTGATGCGTGTAAAACCTGCTGAAGGAGGTGAGAGCGAAGCATCCTGGCCCAGGGGGAGGCAGCAGCAGAGGCCCAGGCGAGAGCACAGGGACAGAGATGATGCCCTACAGTGCATGGAATGCAGGGGTCCCTCTGCATCTAGTGAGCTTCACCTGCTGACTTACTGAGCTCAATGACTTAATGGAAAAGAGAGCTTCTGTTAACCACACACTAATACTTACAACCCAGTAAAAGTCTGCTACCTTCACCATCCTGTGGCACTGAGTTCCTGAGTGAGGAGGGGGAAAAATACATAGTCTTACCTGTTCTTAACAGGTCACCAGCCATGTCCCTTCTCTTCAAGTCTCTTAAATCTTCCTCCTCTCCAGGTCCTCTCTGGCTTCGCATACTGGATACACAGTTCTTCCAGCAGGATATTGTTATTATGTTTTATTTTTTTTATGTTCTTCACACCATTTTTAGTAAAATCCTCTGCACAACAAAAGATCAGACACCTGGGTCTCCCTTTCCTGTGAGAGCCCAGGAGGCAGCACGTCTGGCCTGAGGGACAGCAAGTGTCTCTAGTGATACCTTGGGGTGGCTAAGGGGATTCGAGGACAGTGACAGCTCCTTCTGGAAGGATTTGCATCCAGTCATAAATACAAAGAAGATGAAGAGGTGGGAGGATCAGTGTCTGAATAAAATAAGAAAATTCCTATACAATTGTAAATGAAAATACACAGAGAAAGTCTCCACTAGCAAAATAAAATATCTGACCTATCATTTAAATCTAGTCTATACAAAGTCTTCAAAGTAAAATAAACCCGATCAGAATTTAAGCCATCAGCAGTACTTGTCCAGCGCTTACACAGAGTGTAGGGAAACAGCTCAGTTCATGCAGTGGTTAATTTTCCACTCTTACCAATCATCCTGTACCGTTTGGCTGTTGGGGCCTCAAACCAATGATATCACCATGAAGAAGACAAACTGGATCTGGGATCTGGGCTTTTGTTGTGTTATGTTTTTGGTTTTTTTTTTTAAAAAAAGAGGCTTTTCCTGTTCTAAAGCAGAAATTGTATTTTATTGATTTTATTTGATCCTGAAAAATCAAAGAATTACAAAGGTTATGTACAAGTATTTCTGGAAGTAAAAATCTGGGATCTGTTGCCAAGGTTTAACATCTGTGTTTGCTGTCTTAACCTCTGATACAATAAATATGACTGTATAAAATCTTGTGTATAGGATTGTCCATTTTCTGTGTTGAATCTCCTTAGTCTTACTGTACGGGTGAAAATAACAAAGGCTTAGCTAATTCAACAGTGTGGAGGCAACTTTTCATTCCAGTTCCACCAGCAGATCTCCTTCGCCAACAGTATCCCCAGCTTTGCAGTGCACAGCTTTCACCTGCCGTACAGAAAGAGAAATCATTTCAAACCTTCCTCAGCAGCACACTTAAATAAATGGTTAGGTTGACAGTGCTTATATAGAGTAGCACATCTGCACAGACAGGGTAGATGGCTGCTATGCAAGATTATTACCACTGTGGATCACAAATCCATGTACGCTGGAAGGGCCTCAAGAAGTCTGACAGCTCAACCTTCAATGTTCAGAGCCCAGCTAAGTTTTGAGCATCTCTGAGACTGGAGGCCACCACCTCTCCACTGCTTGACCAAATCACATACAAATCCATCAAGGTATTTGGGGCTCCTACCACTAGCTGGTTCTCTTATGACTTCAAGTGGTTGAAGACCTGAACGTCGGATGGTGATGGCACTTCTAGCGATTAAAAAGCACCTTTCAGCCATCTGTTTGCACTGCTGTTCATTTACTACTAAAATCTTAAATCTTTTAGAGGACAGGCTGATACTTCAACACTCACACTCGGATGTTTCAGTGAAATATTCCAGTATATCCTGCATTACAGATTTTAAGTATAACTGAGTTTTGGGACTGCAGCCATGAAGTGGGTTTCCCTCAATGCCCAGATTCAAATCTGGGATTGATTCAAATCTGAATTGGGATCCTTTAACATAACTGAACTTGGCAAAGGGCTGCCACTGCTGTACCTTAATTACATACTGATGCGCAGATTCCCAAATTTTATTTCAGAAAGAGCTCATTCTAGTCCCTCATTTCCTCTCTAAAAGGCCATAGCGTGTCTGAATTCCCTTTCAGCGCATGGAGCTCCACAAAACATTTGAAGCTGTATATCAGAGTTTGCTTGCAATATTAATTCAGAGCTCACACTGACACGTGCCCAAATCCCTGCTTGAAACCTTGTTCGGCAGTCAGCTCAGTGTAGTTATTCAAACGTTCCCACCTTAGGCTCCTAAAGGAAAACTGCAGGAAATCCTAAATACCAGGCTGTACTGCTACACTACTGGCCATGTCTGAGTTCGACAGTCTGAAATCCCATGAGCTTTAAGCGTATCTCAGGCTCTGTAGCGCAGGCATATTCATAGAATCATAGAATCACTAGGTTGGAAAGGACCCACTGGATCATTGAGTCCAACCATTCCTATCAAATTCTATGCAATTCACAGCATTGCCCAAGAAACGAAGCTGAACACCGTACACGGGCAAAGACACCATGAGATGTACCAAAAAAAGGGCTTTATGTCTAAGTCAATAGCTAGGTAGTCTACCCCATTCCCGAGTCTCAATCTTCTAAGGGCTGAAAGCAGTGTGAAAAATACTCTCCTCCTTTCTTTTCTTTTTCTACAAAGCCAAGATTCAGCAAACATTGTAGCTGGCGAGTGTCTCAAACTCCCCAGTGACTTCTGATACGCAGCAGGGCCAGCTCCCCGTTCCGACCCACGCGCAGCTGTCCCGTAGGAGACAGGAGACACACCAGTTCCTCTCCATCTTTCCCTCATTTTTAAACCACCTGCAGCTGGAGTTAACTCAAAATAGATAAAACTAAGCCACTTTTCTCACAGTTATAAACAGGAAGATGAGGTTTGATGCAGGAAAGGAATTCAGCCTGGAATGAAAATGGGAACATCTTCCAGCTGAAGACAAACAAACTGAGTTTCAAAACACAGTTTCAAAGCATCAAAACATGGATGAAAATTGCCAGCATCAAACAACCCATTCCTGTGGAGGAGCCAAGTTATTCTAGCGCTCAGAGCCATGACTTTGCACTGCAGAACAGGGTGAGTTCTGTTTAGCAGCTTCATTTCCACACAGCCCCAAACTTTTCTCTTTTTCAAATTCTCAGAATTCTAAAGAACCAAATAATTTGCTTACTATTAAAATGGAGACACCAAGGGGACACTGCAGGGTGCACGACCAGCCCACTAAATGTCCTGTGCACCATTCAAATCCCACTTTTAAGGATTAATAAACCAAATGTGGGGCTTATGTGGCATCTGTGCAGAGCAAATGGGTGATGTTTATTATTTGGAGAAGTGCAAATAGGATTTTAAGGAAAAGGCCCATGGGTTGCAGCATGGGTTGGTGGGAAAGGGAAGGTTAAAGTTAAAAATAAAAGGGAACAGGTAGGAGGGGGATGGCATTTTAATTACAAATACTCACTAGTTAAAATCAGTGGATGCAAAAAGCAGCAATCAGGGGTTAAACAAAAGAAGCAAGGACGAAAAAAATAAATGCTAGGAAATACTAATCAAGTGAGAAAATAAATTATACAGAAATTAATGCATGAAAGAAAAGAATAAAATGGCAATGTTAGAGCAATGGAGGAAGGTATGTTCTCCCTCTCTGTGTATTTATTTTCCTCAAGCCCCAGTTTTGCACTAGATGCACTGGAAGAGGCAACCCTGGGTCCCAGCTTCAGTGACAATCCTCATGCTGTGCCAAATAAGCCTTTCTTGTAAACACACAAACAGTCCTTGGCATAGAGACCCATCCTGAGATCTCAGTGAATCTTGCCAGTGGCTAACCTCCTCCCAGCCCTGGCGAGTCAGGCTCCTTGCTGCCTCCCTCTGGGCTGAGGGACCTTGCCTTGGGGTTTGATTTATTACTTTTAGTGGGGAAAAGGCAGCGCTTCAGGGAGAGCAGAGGGGCCTTTCCCCAGACAGAGAAGGGATAGGACATGCTAGGAAATATGAGATAGAAGGGAATACATAATCCAGATGCAGACTCTACGTTCCCTTTTGAAAGGATGGATCAGTGGCCTGTACCTAGGTGATGGTTTCAGGTTGTGAATTATAACCTGGCACAGGGATGCTCTGAGGCCCTGACATGGGGGCTGATAATCCCCAAACCAGAAGGGGTTTAAGGTACGTCCTTGCCACGTAAGCTTAACCAGTTCCCCACCCAGAGGGTTGGGTTTGGTACACTCTGCACTGCAGGAGCAGAGTCCCAGTTCAGGGACTGCGACGCCGATTCCCCGGGAAGCAAGATGCCACATTGCACAGCCTTGCAAAGGTTAACAGGTTTGCAGATCTAGGCTTCAAATTTAACAGTCACAGTAATAAATAAAATCGCTTTTCTCATCCTCCTGAAAAAGCAGTTTCTATGCCTCATTCTAAGTGTTTTTTTAATGTCAAATTGTTTGCCATTAATGAATTAACTGGCAAAGAGATCTCTCCTGTTCACTTGCTCTTTGGAAAGATGGAATTTGGAGAAACGGTCTGCAACACCTTTCAATTCAACTTGGCATTGTAACATCACAGAAAACAAATCATTTAGGAGAAAAAGAGTTATGAATTTCTGAAGCCAGTAAAACTATTTCCTGCTGTGCTATCTAAGGCTCGGAACTACTTAACAGCATTCACAGCAGATGCAAATGTTAAAAATTAAAGACACCTCACTTTGAAAGACTTACAACAATCAGACTTAATTCCTTAACAACCAGAATCCTCCTTTTTTCCTTTTTAAATTCTATCCTATTTGACAAGTTGCATATGGTTTTAAGTGACCCAAGGTAGCTTACCTTGCCTGTTTTAGCAGCAATCATACTGTTCTGCATTTTCATTGCTTCAATTACACAAATCTCTTGACCTTCTGAAACCTGGTAAAATTAAAGCAGTACAAAATAAGGATGGAAGATTTGAAATGTTCTAAGTATGCATGATTCTTCTGGAAAATAAAGGGATTATTTCATTAAATACTAAACAGACTTCCATGGCATAAGTTGAATCAGCCAGCTACAGTCAGGACACAAACCACAATCACAGATCACATTTGCCTTTAACAAACTAGCAGCAACACAGGGAAAAAGGAGTCATCTACTTAAAACTATTGCCCCAGACAAACCTGAAAGGCTCCTCTCCCATCCCATAGATTCAGCTTCAACTTCTATGGTTCATGTTTCACAGCCATTGCAATTCAACATTAAATCCAGAGCAGAAATCAAATCTGTGCGGTTTTGGCTGGGGAGCCTTTGCTTTGCTTCCAATGGCACAGATCCCACAGACAGTAATCTCGATTCAGAAGTCAAAAGTTTTTTGGCACACATCTCGGGGAGCATGGGCTAGATGCTCCAGCAGTACCCAATGGGCTAACACTGAGCAGAATGTCACACCTCTGAGCATATCAGTATCCCGATATCGGCTGATGACTTTGGACTGATGAAGGGGAGCACGTCCGCGAGGAGCCACCACCTCTCATCCACAAGGGAGGCATCATGAGGCAAACCCATCATTTTAACCACAGCTGATAGCCCTTAAAGGGAAACATCCAAGTTTCTCTTCCTGCTTGTTTGCACACTGCTGACAGGCATGTTCAACTCAAGGTCACCAGTAACCCACTGGGCTGCTCTGCTGGGGCTCCCTGTTGCCTCCCAGACAGATCCTCCTTCCAATGCCTTGGACCACACTGCGCAGAGGAAACAGCCGCTTGAGGCTTTACAAGTAGTCGGGGTGGGGGCTGCCTGCCTATATATGAGGGGAGAACCACGGGATTCAGGATTTATCTGTTGTGTAACCCAGTCATCAGCTAGTCATCCTATGAAGACGATGTATCCCAGAGAGGGAAGGGCGCTGGGCCCTCCCTGCCAGTATTTAGGACTTGTACAGGGACACCTCTCTAGGATGCCTGGCTCCATGTGCCCACTGCAAGTCTTTTCATTAGACTCTTTTGCAGAAGTAGTCTGCCATTCACTCATTATCCCAGAAAATCTGGGATGCTTTCACTCTGATGTCAAAGTTTCATTAAAGATGGTGATTTCAGACCTGCAGAGATCTGGTCTATGAATTGTTATATGTGCTTGTTCCCTCAAAACGCATTTGTTTATATACATGCATGTATGCACACATATATCTCTCTACATATATGAAAAATGAATAATGGATATTTAAGAATAAATGTGTACCACTTTGGAGGAATAAACTGTATAACAGACAAGTGTGAAGTCAGAGATCAAATGCCCATTGTATGAAGTACATTCTGAAAATTGAAATAAAGCTTTTTTTCCTATAGTGCACACCAGTGTTAAGCATTTCCCAGTGCTACTCTTGGATGGTGTCAACTGTACATCTTAAGCAATGATTGAGAAGCATTGATAGCTGTCTATGAATTCTGAGCAAGACAGAAGAAATTATGTTACAAGGTGCTTATGCCCCATTTCTCCAATAGCGGCATAATAAGCTTTTTGGGGTAAATAAGGAAAGCATTCGCTATGGGAACGTGGCATGCTAACCGTATGCAGGGGAATAACCAACACCAAACATTTCACCTGCAGAAATTCCATCCCAAGCTTCAGGTTAGTATTAAGTCATTAGCAGTTGTCAAATTCAGTGAATAGTATCAAAGACGTGTTCTTTGTCCCCATTTGTTTCCCTTCTATTCCATTTCCCCATCTTTTGTCTCCCTCCTTCCACACCTGCCTGTAGCCTGTCCCAGCGGCTCCTCCTTTCCTTCCTCGCATTGCCTTTTCTTCTCTCTACCTCACTACCGAGCTCTTCCATCCACTGTGCACCTTCCAGCCATTTCTGAGTTTAAGAGGATGCTATGAATATCAACTACTGTTTGACCTTTTAAAAAGAGAAGGCAAGAATGTTTGTTGGAGGGCTTCTTTTACAGCGTATTTAGAAATAAATTTGCCATTCTCTGGTTAAACTCAGCTACCAGAATGCCAAGAATATGGGCCTCTAAAGGTTGCTGAAGATTGAGATGCTAAGGAGTGCAGATCTGAGCTGAGTGGTCTAATTTCAAGAGCACAAGAAAATCTCCTCTTGAGCCCCAGTGTGACTCAGTTTGCCTAAGTGTAACATGGCTTTATCAGGTGGATACTGTGCAAATGAGCCAGTTCGCAAATTATCTGAACAGAGGTCTGGAAATAAATCTACTGCAAAGTACAGAATTGTCTCTGTAGATCTTAATTACAGTGCCAAAATGCCAGGAATTGTTTGTGGCTGTGGTACAGAAATGCCCACAAGTCTGAATTTCTCTTTAGTTTTGCCCCTGTTTTCAAAAAGAAAGGTTTTGTCTTTTATATAATACTTGCCGAGTTGATGACAAAGGAGGTGGTGTCTGGGAAAGAAATAACCCACCCAACACACAAAATATGTAGGCAAAGTGTCCAGTTAACATATAGTCTTACTAATTTGGAAGGAAGGAGGCACTTGCAACATGTACCATGTGTGAAAACGCTGTGTCAGTACTTCTGATCATGTGCAATTTGTTGAAAATTACCTTGGTGAAAGTGTCACTTAAGCACAGAAGTTTAATTATTGTTCTTATGTTAAACCTCTACAGCTCCACTTATTGTGCTGCAAAGCGACAAATCCTAAAATTAGGCACTTGTATCTCCCTTTTCTCTTTTTCAGTCTTTTGGGCATTGTCCAATTTCTTTCATTTCGTAATTGCACATATCCTTTTGCCTGTTATTTAGCCTGCAAATGAAAACCACAGCGATGTGTACGAGTTCTTGCTTTCTAACTTATTTAAGGATTTATCTGGCCTATTTTTAATGTTGCATTTTCATCGTATAATTTATTTCTTTCAGTGGATGGTAAGCCAATGTAAACCACCGTCTTTACATTTCAATGTAGAGCGATGACCTAAATCTGTCAAAATAGGCAAATAATATCAAACCAAGAATCTGATCGATTGGAACCAAGTAAAATAAAAGGGCTCCGTTTCCTAAAATAAATACAACTCAGGTGTCTGTCTCACAGAGTTACACTACACAAAAATCTACCTTTACCTGGCTTAGAATATCAAAAGGGATTAACTGTCTGTATTTTAGTAGTTTATTTCTGTATGGCACAGTTCAAAGTGTCCTGTTCATAGAGCAAAAAGGAAAAAAGAGAGAGAGAGGAAGAGAGGGAGGGAAGGAAGGAGGGAGGGAGGAAGGGAAAGAAGGAGAGGAAGAGAGGAAGAGAGAAAGGGAGAGGAGGAAGGGAGAGGAGGAAGGGAGAGGAGGAAGGGAGAGGAGGAAGGGAGAGGAGGAAGGGAGAGGAGGAAGGGAGAGGAGGAAGGGAGAGGAGGAAGGGAGAGGAGGAAGGGAGAGGAGGAAGGGAGAGGAGGAAGGGAGAGGAGGAAGGGAGAGGAGGAAGGGAGAGGAGGAAGGGAGAGGAGGAAGGGAGAGGAGGAAGGGAGAGGAGGAAGGGAGAGGAGGAAGGGAGAGGAGGAAGGGAGAGGAGGAAGGGAGAGGAGAAAGGGAGAGGAGAAAGGGAGAGGAGAAAGGGAGAGGAGAAAGGGAGAGGAGAAAGGGAGAGGAGAAAGGGAGAGGAGAAAGAGAGAAAGAAAAGAAAAATCATTGAAGAGGAGGGCACTTAACATCTTGATGTTGCTAACAATCCTGATGTGGGAACAGTCAATAGCCCTGTTTGAATAACTAGAGGAGAAAACTGTGGTTGTTATCTCCTCTGGCTGAAAGGTTATGCATAGGACAGGAAACTGTCTCCAGTCATTTCCCAACCAAGCAACTCATGACACCGGATAGAAGCAGAAACTGAGAAGCAGCAACCCTAAGCCGTTTCCACTGCAACTACAGGAGAACCATAAAGACTAATTGCACTTATAGATAGGTCTCTTTAAAACCCAGAAACACGAAAAGACAGCGCACAGCCGAGGGCAGTGCTACCGCGGGATCTCTGTGAATATGGTACACTTTCCTTGGACTCTTGTGCATCATCGGATAAAGACTTAATGACTGTGACAGGACGTCTTCAATGTTAGGCTTACAAAATGGTCACAAGGCCCACAAGTCTTTCTGATAAACCCAATCGGCACTGATGTATTTCCCCGCTCTCAGTCTAATTGGTGTAAAGTTCGCAGATCTGAATCCCCTATCTTTTATCCAGCTTGCTGCGTCCTCTCCTTTGACATGAGGTCAGGGTTCACATTCGCATCCGATTATCGAAGTGGCACTCATTAACCGGCAGCCTGCCTCGCACCAAAATGAGTTCGCTGGAAGGGGAACTCGGCCCATTTACTCAGCAGATTTTAGCATTTTAAGGAGGCCTGAATGTCACACAGTATTGCTACGTTTTGAGGAGTTTCAGACATCTCCAGCTGATGATTAATTGTGAGTGATGGGAAATAAAATCCAGTAAAGCCAGCTGCTTGCCATGGTCGGCAAAATTACTATAATGGATATAGGCTGCCAATTTTCCAGTTTTACTGGCAAGTCTTCCAAGTGTAATTAAGGGAAGTTATAAATGATATGGAAATCTATCAAGTCCCATTTATTTTCAGAGGACTCTTTCCCCTGAGACTTTTATCTTCAAGCTTATAGTTTGCTTTGTTGTGCTAATGATTTAAACCACTTCTTATTTCTGATTAAAGCCCCCAATATCCTTCGTAAGAAGTTAGATCCACTTTATTCAGAAGGATTTAAAGAAACAGAAACCTTTTTAAAGTTGTGTTTGCTAACCGTACTGAGCATTCACTTCCTCTGTGGAGCATCCTCCATCTTAGGCACCTCACTACCGTCTGGATTTCTGCTTCTGACAAATTCTGGCAATTGGGAAAGATCTGGTGGGGAAGAGGAAGGAGGGAGGGAAAAAAAGGGAATGAAAAAAATAAATAAAATTTTAAAAATCCACTGTCAACAAAACCCCAACTTCCCTCCAAATCCTAAATCCTCCAAAAAACAAAGATTGTAGGTGCTGCCTTGGACACCAGGCATTTAGCACAGGGTGGTGTTGCTCGCTAATGTTGTTTGATTTGGAATAAAAGCATGAAAATGATGTGCAAAGGCCTAAAATTGGAGATGTAAAGGATGACTGCACAGTATTCCATTTCTCAATTTCATCCTTCAGAGCCACAAAATGGGGGTGATACAGTTACTGGATGAGATTTACAGTAACAGCTGTGGTCTTCCCACACAAGGGAGGACCTTCTAATGGGCTAAGGTCTGTTTTGAACAGACGGGGAGTAGCAAAACAAGGTTCCCTATTAAGGGTGTGCAGTAATATTCCTGATAAAGAAAATGAGTGGTGGTAGTCAGATTGCTTTAAAAGACCTAAATCTCCTTTCGCTGTTCAGAAAAAAAAAATAGAGCTATTTTAGAAAGTGCTAACTGCTAAATAAATGAAAGACATGTAAATGTGAGGGTTTGGGTTTACTTTAATCTCCTCGCTACTGTAAAGAATGCATAGGAACCAGTGCCAGGGGCATATGGCTTTCTCCTGTGCTGAACATTCATACAAAAGACAGGTTCATCAGTCATTGGAGTATCTGGATAAAAAATTAGCTCCTGATGGATGGTATTTAGAGCTTACCTGCTGCTAGTACATTACCAGAGAAACACAGGTTTTGAAACCCACATGACATTAGAAACTGCAGACCGTGAAATACCCCACGTGCAAGCGCACTCATAATGTACGCCAGGTTATACAAAATAAGAAATAAGCTATTTAAACCCTCTGCCTAAAATTGGGCCCGCTGCAAGGAACCCTGGGTCAGCCCTACACAGGCCAATTAATGCACAGCATCTGCTGTATAGAAGCCGTGCATGAAGCACTTCCGAATGATTTCAGCAATTAAAAGAAAACTGTTTCCTGCCTGTTCTGACAGCAACTGTTTCAATGCAAGAGTGAGCACCAAATCATTGTGTGCAGCTGAAAAAAATTAAGTCTTTTTTCTTCTTCTTCTTCTTTTTTTTTTTTTTAATCTTGTGAAAAGGAGGTGGGAGGGATGAAGATTTCTTACGGAATCGGATCATTCTTTTGTTGTCCGACATTCTGTGGTTTTCTGCCAAATTAGACAGAAGGCTCTGAGGGTTTACGGGGCCCTCTGCAGTATCACCTTCTGGTGCACTGTGGCTCCCTAAAAAGATGGATCAATATCAACCCTGCTGATTTGCCTACAAAAGTGAAAATCCCTCAATTACACTTTTAAGACCATTATATTTAGAACACAGGTGCTCCGATGCGTAACATTTTTGAGGCTCTTGTAGCTGAAGGGAAAAAAAACCAAAACAATGACAGCCGTAAGCAAAAAGGATCTTTGATTTGGTTAAAAGTGAAGTGAGAATTGGATTTTATCAATATCTCCTCTTTCAGCTTTGGGGAGACACCAGAAAATACCCCTCGCAATTTCCACTGCACTAAGACTTGTGTCCCTACTGAGCCCTGTAAGTAAGAATGGGCAATGCAAGACGATGCCCTATGAAATCCAGTTACCTTTTCTGGTAACCTTCTGCAAAATGATTAGAAATGTTCAGCATGTTTATGCTTGTGCAAAACAGCGAATTAAGTATCCATTCACCATCTAAAACTCCTGTGAAGATACTGGGGAGGGCAGGGGGTGTTTGTTGTTTAAACTTAGTCCATGCTGGTATCATTCCCTTCCCAGATTTTTTTCTCTCCGACTTGTAGGCAATCTGGCAGCAAAGCACCCAACAAGAAAACAAATCAAGAGGAATTGGATGAGCAGCAATTGAAATTCCTTGACATTGTCCATTACCATGTAAAATAATTAGTGCAGGTTTTCCCTTCTTTCCAAATTAACTTTGAAACTGGAGCTACAGAGCTGCAAGTATAATTAGCGGCAATTAATAGTACTTGACAAACCATTATGAAAGTTTTTTTGCCACACTCCTTTAATGAAGATAGCACATCCCAAATAGTGTGACCTCTGACTAACCAAAGGTCAGCAATGTCCCCCTGACAGCAATAAGCGCTGGCCATTGCACTCCCACTTATCCAAAACACACTTCCCCAACTCCTTCTGAGATCCCAGCGTGTTGGGAAGTGATACGCACGCAAAGTGCATCTGGGGCCAATTCTTGTGCTACTCAGCGCAAGGCGAGTCTTAGTTTCCATCACAGCAATCTTTACCAGTCAACTTCTCTAATAATGGCTAAAAGGTTGCTTGTCATTCAAAAAGACAAAGCACACCAATTAAGAAGAAAAAAACATCTATGATTTCTTTACAAAGCATGGTAGCATTTTTCTCCTTGGAGGAAATTCTAATCGTGTTGACTATTTGTACCTCATTGTCTGAATAGGATTTCATTCTTAATTACACCACACTCGAACACAAATCTAAGGCTGTGCAACTGCATAAAGATATAGAAGAAAAATGATTCGGGTAATATAAAATTTACATAAATATTTTATGAGCAATTACTATAGTTAGGGGTTTTTTTTATATAATCACAAGTATTACTTGAAGCCTCATGCTATAAGAATGGTGAAAGATTTGAATGCTTTTACTCTTGAAATATCACAATTGTGAAAATTCCCTGTTTACCAATGGTTTTATTCCCCCCACAAAATGACAAACCCCAACAATTATTTAATACTCAGAAACATAAAAGCTACATGAGATTTGTGACTACATTTGGTCAAGTTTACAAACTCCTTTTAGTGGGAAAAAGGCAGTTGATGTTTGCTCTGGGATCAGTGAAGACCAGGAGGGATGAAAGGAGGTAAAGGGAAAGGAAAAAAAAACCAGAACAATAAAAGAAAAAACCATTCAGACACAAGAGAAAAATCTTAATTGAATTAAGAATACCTTATTAAATTGTTAATTTATATACCGCATTTATATTTACAGTCTATAGAAAATGTAAAACTGTTACTTAAGCAAATAAATTTTTACAGTTTTTCCTGGTTGTTATTTCTCTGTTATAAAGTCTGACCAGTATAATTACGGGTATAAAATAAAAGGAAATATTCTTATAATGAGATTGTGAGGTCTGAAGAGCAAATATGATTTCAAACAACACATAACTGGATGACAGCAACAGGTAACTTTATAACTTCACCTTTTCTTTCACAAGAACGAACTGTGGAGTAAGAAACAGAATTTAGGAAGCATTTTTTTGTGTTTTTTAGAGATGAACATTTCAGCAGTAGAGGTCAAGAAAAACATATCTTTTTCCCAGAGCAAGAACCTTCCTAGGCTTGTGAAATGCGAAACTGTCAATAAAAAAAAATATTTTTTTAAATTATTTTTCTAGAGAATAACAAAAAATTGAAATAACGTGTATGGAACTGAACTGGAAGATGAATGCAGTTTAGAAAAACTGGAATGCTGCTTAAAACACCTTCCTCAGTTGTTTTTCAACTGTGGAATCACTGGCAGGAATCTGTTTTGTAAGTTAACCAACTAAAAAAGCAGCCTTCAAGATACCAGATTTTGAAATTACTGAGATAATTAGCATATAGATTTTGAAATTACTGAGATAAATTAGCATATAGATTTAACAGCTGACATCTTGGTAGGAAAAAATCATCCCTTGCAGTATCAACACCCATGACTGCACTAGCACCAAGTTGAAATCATAATAAATTAGTAAAGTCTATTTAAAGAATGGTTTGAGTGGTGGTAACTTTCAAAACCTGGGGTAATCTTGAATTACTGGCAAGAAGAAAGGAAATTTAGAAACTTAGGTCAAAATATTTAAAACTGCCCTCTTCTTTTGGCCAGATTCCTACAAAGATTCAGTGATGCTGAGCTGTTTACCTAGAGGTGCTTTGCTTTTACATATTTATGGATGTGGGGAAACATTAAAGTGATTTAGTCTATCAGCAATGGTGTTAGCTTATTGACCAATGCTTGGCTTAGTAATGCCACCTGTTCTGCCTAATTGAATTAAAAAGGAAAAACAACCAACAGAAACATACAGCGAAAAGAAAACCACCTTTGCATCTGGCAGACAGAAAACTGAAAAAGCAAACCCTATTTTCGTATGTGAAAATACAGCAAAGGCTACAAGACAATCAGGATAATTAAGACCTTTTCTGTTGCTGGGTTCTGTTCAGACTACGAAATTCAGAACCAGCTGAGGGAGCACTTTGGGTGGTTTGCTTTAAATGGGGTACAACAACAGTGCTTTACCTGTTCAGCCGGTAGGATTTTAGGCTTCCCCTGCTCTTGCAGTTTCAGTGCACAAAAAAATCAATCCAAACAACTCAAGCAGCAGAACAAATACCTCCAAGTACCTGCCTATTTCCTAACCTCAAAGTAAAGCAATGGACTCGTGCAGCTTTAGTAGTTTTTATGGTGCTGTATTTGCAGTAGTTGTCCTTAGATAAAAACCACGTGCAGTGCCATCTCCACTCTCTGGCATAAACACACTGCTGTGTGTTAGCACGACTGGCTTGTGCTGCCATCAGTGTCAGCAGAAACAGAGCAAGTCCCTTGCCTGCACTCTTGAAGCCCGGTGGTTTTTCTTGCCTCTGGCACCGTGGGAAACCAAAAAGTAACTCTCCCAAAACAAAATCTCCTCCTAATGCATCATTAAGAGGCTACGTACAAAACTAACATGCACCCTCCAAAATGGGTATTTCCTGTATAGCATGACCATGTTATCACAAAGAATGTAAGCTAAATTTAAATCTTCTTTCCCTAAATAATATTAACCTTCTTGCCAGTCAGCCAGATTTCAAATTGGTTTGTTGTTCATGTTGCTTTCTGCTTCTGAGTGCCTTCATTGTATGTTCCAGGAATAATTGAGTGACAACTAATTATAGTCTTCTGATCACATGAAGGAAAATAAAGAAAGTAGAAAGTAACTAAAAAGCTAAAAAAAAATTGGCAGCATCACAAGTTCTGCTTCTCTCTAAATGACAAACAGCACTTCCCCACTGTGTTACTAAAATCTATAGATCATCTTACAGACAAAGGAAAATACATTCCTTGCATATGCGGTACCTTTTGGCAAAAATTAATTGAAAACTGCTTATCAGAGCAGCTGGATAGAGGATGCTCATACAATCTTCTACCAGGCTTCATCAGACCAAAGTATTTTTCTGCACAGCAGCCAAATGAGAACACTGTGCTTCAAGGAAAAACAACAATACATCGAGTGAGGAAAACTAACCAGAGATTAGTGTCACCTTCTCATTTGGCTAAGGACACACAGAGAGGGACTAACAAACACCATATGCTTTACCTGACCAGGCGCAATGCCCTATAGCTGAACCGCTGGCAATAAACACAGGCTTGCAAATGGGGCCATTCAGACATAGATGAGATGTTCCTCTCTAGGAATTTTGTAAATTTACACCCAAAGGAGGGGGTACAGCAGCCCAGCTTCCCATGCTGCTGATTGCTCTGAGAGCATCTCTCTGTGAGCACAGCAATGTTGCAGGGACTGTGCTGCACCAACACTATTTAACATAGACCACAAGTTAGGAGACAACAATCTTGGAGTAGCAAATCACCAGGCAGCTTTATTGCTAGAAGCAGCAACACCCGAGCCAGAGGATGGACAACTACCTCATGCCCTTCCACTTTTCAGCTGTGCTGTTTTCACATGCCATGCAAATTTGAGCTGCCAAACCCAGTTGCAAACAGAGAATAGGAGCTACTTAAATTCCCATTTCTCCAGGAGACTAAAGAAATCAGACTTTTCCCAAGCAGTGCAACAAAAAAGAGCTGTATTTATCAGGGAGCTACAGTTCCCTGCACATCATGCCTTGAACAGCTGTAGTGAGCGAGCTGGTTTCTGACGGACAGCCAAGAAGTGTAATCTGAATTACACCATCCCACTGCTTATTCAGTACCGATAGCTGATGCTACCCTCATCTCTCTTGCTGGCTTGCTTTTTTTTTTAACGTTTTGACACTAGTCCTGAAAAGGAAGGATTTAAGTTAAACCCTTTTCAATAAAGCAAATGTGTTTTTGCAATTAAAGCCACACAATTAGCACTGACAAGCTCAGGTCAGCAGAACACAGATTATGCCGTTCAAATGCTCTGCCACTCAGTGCCTCCAGGAAAAAGCTGCAGGAGAGGAGAAAAGGAAAAAGAAACCTACACACATTATTTAACAACTTGTGCTCTGATGCACTGCACCACTTGTGGATTTGTGGAGGAAGGTTCATTTATTTATTGACTTAAAATCCCTTTGGCTCTGGCCTCCTTCTCTACTGCTTCTATTCCTTCAAGACAAGAGCAAGAAGGCTGGCAAAATTTAGCAAAATTAAATTCTCAAAAAAATCTTAAACAAATTTTAAAAGACTCAAAATCTTTGCCTTAATTTCTTCCACTTGATTCTTCACAAAAAAAAAAAGCAAGCATTTGCTTAAGATCTCACTCATTCAGCCACTCTTACTGCCTAGACGCAGAAATCACAGGTTTCTCTGTCCATGCAATGACATAGTGATTGATTTTAATTGAATATTGTTGGTTTTAAAAGTACAAACAGTGTGTGCGTGCATGCATAGATCACAAAACCAGAAATCTAAGTGTGGAAGCTAAAAGAATTTCTCTCTTGCTAATTTTTACTCAGCTGTACCTAGTTTGGTTTTCTCAGAAATCTCTTTATGTCAATAACACAAACATTTGCACCTACGGATCTTCAATATTAACATGGTGACTCCCGTCTCCCTGTAAATATCCATATATTCTAAAAACAAGAGTAGCATGACAGAAAAATATAAGCAAACAGATCACTCTACCAGCACAACTGATGAGCACCACCACATCGGAAATGCAGTGCTAATTTTGGACTTGCGATCTTGATCCCATTTTTACATCTCTCAAGAAAATCTGGGCTTCACTGCCATAAATTATTAAGTCTGTGACTAAAGCTTTCTGTTTGCATCCAAGTGCTACATACATGTTTATGACATCGTTTAACTGACAATAGTACTTTAAAATTAATCTGCACAATCTGATTCAAATATTCCTGTGTCTGCATCAGTCTATTGGTTTCAGAGGTTACGAGAGAGAAATAATAGATCATACAATGTGGTAGAATTTCATATAAAGCTAAGGTTAAGTAGCTGTAACTCTAAAACACTGTATTTACATTTGTTTCCAACTCAGTGTGAAGCAAGAATCACTGGAAATCCCCAGGACAGCGACAGCATGTTCTGTTGCTCTTCTGTGTGTCAAGTTTATTCCTTCTGCAGGACAAGAGGATTCCCCTAAGAGACTGGGAATTTCCAGCATGGAATTCCCAATTCAGGAAATTCATATGCCTTACAAAATGCTAACACAGAGATTCTTAAAAAAAAAAAAGGTGGGGGTGGGGGGAGGTGGAAGGAAAAGAAAGTTAAATATCTATACTGTGCCCCTTGTGTTTAGTAATATTTTCATAGCTTCAGGGCAGAAATTGAACAATTCCCTCCTGCCAGCTATAACAGCATATATATATATATACACTCAGGCATATTTACATGTGCATAGACACACCATTTTTTATCCCTGCCAAGGATTTTGTGATAGAAAACCAAGCTATTTGTTGAGTTTCAGTTGTGGACTTGTACCCAAATGAAAATTTTCCTTTTAAAGCCAGTTTAATTTGAATTGTGCTTCCTTATTAGTTTTTATAATTCAAATGAAAAGCAGCGCACATCCTTTAGTACACTTTATTCTACAGGTGATGTAAAAAAAAAAACCAAAATAATCAACCTTACGACCTGCAGTTTCAGTTGCACCAAGGAGAAATTTGCGTGGAATATATAATGAAAATGCAGATATATAGATCATGTTTCTTACCGTGTCCCCAGGCTTGACAGAAACTGCCACAACTGCTCCAGGCATGGGAGATCTCAAAATGCTGGAGGTGTCCTCTGCTGCTTTCTCTGGCATGTACTTGCTCAGCTCTGCAGCAACCTTCGTCAGTATTTGTATTTTGTACTAAAGAATAGGAAGAGGAATATTTTAGAAAACTGCACTTTAACTCAAGTCAACAATCTGCGCTGTTTTATGCTGTGTTTTTATATAATACATCTGTTAATGTATGCTTCACAGAGTGGCTGAAAATCACTGTTTGGAATATTTATTCAGAGTTTTGTTTTCAGGATACAGAAAAAAAATACGCAACCCCAATCTGCAGCAATGAGCACGTAAAAGGAAAGAATCAAGGGCAGTAAAGAAATGTCAGCTTCATTTATAAAGCAGGACTACAGAGGGAAGATATACATTAAAAAAAAAATACCCTTATGTTTACTGCACTTTAGAGGATTTGTGCTGTGCTGAATGGGAAATTGACCTTTTGAGAAAGACTGCCAGATATTTTTAATGACATGACTGATTTTAAACATTGCATTCACTTTTTAAAGCTTTCTTTTTATCACATATTTAATGTTTAAAGTTAATAACTTGCTTAGATTTTGTGATTAAAACATACTAAGCCATTTCGATGCCTTTTTTTTTTTCATGCAGAAACAGAATAATGGAACGTTGTGGTTGTCCTGAATATACTTTATCTGTAATAGAAACTGCTCAGCAGCTGTTATCTACCTTGAGAAAAAGGAGTGTTTTCTCTGGTATGTTTTATAGCGATTAGAAATATCAGAATACGAGGAACCTCAAGTGTCTGTGAGCATCCCTTTAAACCAAACCTCTCTGAACACAGACAAGTGTGCAGGCTAATTTCAGCTCCCTGCTTTTAGTGTTTAAAAACTTGTAAGCGCTTTGACAGCACTCAGATGGCCTTCACGGTTGTCCCAGTGCACTTGAAACCGAATGCCCAAGGCCAGTAGATGGCAGCAGGTCTCTGCGTGAAACTCCAGCCTCACCAAGGCCAGAGCAAGACCAGTACCACGCTTCATCAATAATTTAAACAAAGGTTTTAATAATAAGCAATGGGTGAACTGCATTTACAATTCAAATGTGTATTTTGCTGATGTAAAGTTCAACACCTTGCTTTGAACAGTATGTTTTCCTCCAAAACAATTAGCTATTGTTTTATTAGCAATAAAGTGTCTTTACATTTCATTTTTACATGGACAGAAAAAATCTGATATCCTTATGGTGAAGGTAAAGGGAGACTCTACCTTCTGCTTCTGTAGAGAGCAGAACAAGGTATTTAGAAATACATGCAGAAGGGTGATTAATTCTGCAATGACATCTTTAAAAGGCAGCTTTCAAAGCCAAATTAAAAATACATAACAGAGGATTATCATCCTCCGTAAATGGCGTTTGGACACACAAGATTATGTGCAATGAGCAGTGCAGCCGTTCAGTTAGAAACACTTGCTTCTGATCAGAAATACAAGCAAATGGTTAAACGAACCAATCTCCCACCCCAGTAAATGTAATAAAACGCCACAAGAGTATCTCCAGAAGCAGTAAGTGGCACCCAAAGATGTGAGAACCCCTTGCCAAAGGGGTCCCTTGGTTCCAATTGCAACGGCACAGGGAAATCAGCCCCATTTTGTATGCAAAAGGCTCCTTTAACTCCGAGCCTCCTGCAGGCATCATCACGACAATTAAGACTGTGGCACTCACATTTTCCAACCCAACATACTCCTAGCTGTCTCCCTGCACAAGCAGCTACATTCACTGTGGTGTGTTCCCTCCAGTTTCTTTTCCTACAAGTAAATGCATGCTTGCATGTACGCTGTAGGGAGAGGGGAGGCGATGCCTATAGGAGATTTGATGACAGAAGTTGCAAATAGAATTGCAGCAGTGTGACAAGTCAAATAATAACATCTTATGCGTGTTTCTTTACTCTTGAGTGTCTGTTTTGCAATCAAGACATACAAGTGTCTGCCAGTTTCTGAAGGATATGATCCTTAAGTGAAATTACTGTGCAAATAAAAGCTTTTTACTCCTATTAAAATTCATCTGAGTCATAAGTGGTAAGGAAAAAAAGCTTGCAGAGTGTATTCTGCTGTCAATCTAATAAACATTCTGTGCAGAGGGACTATTTATCAAAGATAAATTGTACTTAAAAGTCCTTCATTAAATCTATGGGGGGGAATATAATTACACCAAATTGCACAGTTTCAGTATCCATGGTTAGTGTCGTCTTTCTATTCAGAGTTTGAAAATAAAGATAAAAAGAAAAAAGGGAAGAACACAGAAATAAGTTACATTTGTTGACCATATTGTCGCCTCTTTCAAGAGACTATTTTGATATGATTTCAAGGGATTGGGTTTAGATGCCATTTAGGTATTTTAAACCACACACAACCCTTCTGAGCTCCTCACTTTCAAAATTTAATCTTGAAGTGAATGCTAGACCATACACATTCATCTAGGTTACAGTGTTTCGCAGGGACTGAAATACAGAATTCCCCATGCACTCCACAACATACAGCAGGGGCAGGGGGGGAGGAATATGTTCCTCAGTATGCTGCACTTTAAAGCTTAGTTCTCCACACCAAGTTAAAATATCCCTACCAAACATTGTTTTTACTATCTTTATAATTTTCATATCTTTTAGATTCCTTTCTCTGCAGGACTCCTGCTTTGCTTGGAGTGAGATGTAAGAGTCAGTACACTCAAAGCTTTAAAACACAGGTCTTTGTTATTGATGAGATGTTCCTTTTCCTTTTGTATTTGTTTATTGTTCTTTAGTCTGTTTGGGGGATAAGCAAGTTATTGTAATCAAAAAGGAAAAAATAACAACAGTAAACTTCTGGGGAAAGGCCTTTTTTGGCACAGTTGCTTCAGGAATGACCTTTCAGAATATAAAAAGACAAAGCCCAAAGAAAGGTTCCTTCTTTAAGATTAGCTTTGATGTGTTTCTACTGCTGGCTGGACCCCACTAAATACCCACATAAGTGTCCCTTTGTAAGGCTGTTTCTTATTTCTAGGAGCTGAGCTGCGCAGAGAGGGTGTAGGGGGCTGAGCACCTAACAGAAGGTGCATCTTGTGGGCACCACAAGGCTCTCTGGGAGATCACATCAAACAACGCCTGCCAGTGCCACTTAAAGATAATTGAGAATATACCCTACTTTTCCATTCCATAATTAACACTGCCGCTGTGCCTTTGATTTAGTGAGGACAACGCTGTACATACAAAGCAGAAGTTTTGATATGCTACTAATGGACTGCAGATGAGGTTCAAGCTTTTTTTTCCTCCATCCTCACAAGGAGGAGGCAGAGATGGGAGAAAGAAGGGGCATAAACTGGGGAAGGCTGTAAAGTTTGGGTTATAAATAGGGACCAGAAGGTTTGCACTGGCCTGAACCAGAAGAAACATCTGTTGGAGTCATAAATAGATGGCAGGTGGACTCTCAAAGCAAGGAAATCTGCTAGCCATCGGATCTGAGCTGATGAGTAGTTGTCACCAGCCACTGCTTCACTCCACGGGGTTTCAGAGCCTAATTCTGCCAACCAAAGTAAAGTAAATAAAGAGGTACCAAAAAGGAGCCATATATCTTTTGATGGCATTGAAAACAGGTGCTTTTCTTCCTCAAGACTGCTGGAGTCCATAATCAGTTATCAAAAATTATAGTAGGGAAAAGCAACGTTAATAGTTTTTTAAGGGTAACAGTATCCTGTCCTGCCTCTCCCACTAAATGAATTGGATGTTTATGTAACACAAAGCTACCTCTTACAACAAAATCACTGTGACAAAATAGAAGAAAACAAAAATGTGCAATAATGGCAATGCAAAGGAGCCGGGGGGGGGGGGGGTGGGGGTGAAAGCAAATACAGCAAAAATTATATCTTGGGTTTTGTAGATAAAGTCCATACCCATGCCTCAAGTGTGAGTAGACAAGTAGACCAGCTCCTACAAAAAAAGGTGGCCAGGCTACATATGACCCCACTTTTGCTTAAAACCAAGTCCTGTAGTTTTCACAGATATGGTTCCCTTGCTGTGTACAACAGAATATTATAAACCTTCACTAAATGCTCAAAACTGCACTCTGTTACATCTCACATTAGTTTATTGAACACGATCTTCCCTGTACACCTGAAACTTGCATCTGCAGAAGCTGTAAGTGTTCAAACTCCACTGGAGATTGTATAGAGCCGTCTAATATATCACCACCCATGTGTTACTTACAGCAGTGTTTGGACTACTGACCAGATGTGAATTTTCAGTACACTTTACCTAAATGTTCAACCATGTTCCTCAAACGTCTGTCATTCTTGTGGTCAGAAGAGTGAAAACCTGATGTAGCTCAGATTTCAGTAGAGAAAATTGTCTGCTGCGAGTCTTCATTATTTTCACTACAGTCTCATTTCTGGAATCAGCAAAATTTATTAACTGTGGTTACGTAATTTCCCTTTAACATTCCTAATCCACATCCTTCCCCAAGGCAGTTAACTGTTCTTACCTGGGGTTGGACAGTCATAGATTCACAAGTAGTTTGCTATTCAGTATTTGTTCAAAGCAATACTATGCAATGTTCCAGTGCTGAACACAATGACCACGCTGCTTTTTTTTTATTAACCATTGCACATTTTAACACCATGACCATACCCTTGCCTAGATTTCCAGCACGGCATCTAAACAGGAAAATGATGTATTTATTCCATATTACTTGAAGGTGTCAGGCGGCAGCTTTTTTCAGAGTCAAGGATTTCTTACTCAACAAGGAGATAATGACATTTTGCAAATCACAGAGGGTTTCTTCCCAGCTCTGAATTCTAGACCTAATTTGCTTCCACAGGGTGGTGGTGAGGACTGGCATGAACACCTGCACAAAATAATGGCGCTTTTAGTCTAGTGGAGGAACGAACACTCATGCTACGGAGACAGTTAAAAATAAATAAATATTTTTTTAACAAAAATAATGAGGCGAGAGGGAAAGAAAAGAGAGAAGCCTCACCACCATATAGCACACGCTCCGGCAGCAGAAACTTAATTAGAATTGTAATTCAGCCACATTTCCCACTTTCCATCCCTTGTGTGATGCATAATTAACACTCTAGAGAAACCTACCAAGGGTTAAAGCTGGGCAAAAATACATCCCCCTCCGCTTCAGACTCGGGCTGAACAGGCAGAAGCCAAAATAAGAAAAAAGGAAAAAAAAAAAAAAAGAAAACCAAAACCGTACAGACTGAAAGCTTGGAGACGTCCTTCTCTTGGAGGCAGCATGCGGGCTGGAAGGTGAAGGGAGCAGGGAGGGAGCCGGGCGGAGGAGCCGCCTGCTCGCCCCGGGCTTTGACAACTCCATCAGCGCAGTCTCAAGGTAGCTGTCAATCAGGATGCATCATTTAATACAACAGCTCACTAAGGATTTTTTCTCCCGCAACCCACATGACAGCGGAGCTACAGCTCTATTTATACCAGCGCCCAGTTGTGTTTACAGCGCTGCTGTAATTAGGAAAGATGCAACAGGCAGCGAATATTATTCGGATTCCCGGTTTGCCACGCTGCCGGGTAAAGCGCGATCCTGCTTCACGGAGTCACGCTAAATGACAAAAGCGCTATTTTCTTCCGTCTCCGTGCTCAGACAGCACTTCATTTGCAGCTATCTATAATTAGATTAATGGTGTAGTGCCGTACAAAGCGAGCCCACTTCACATCAGATAGCGTATGAATTAGGACAAACACTTATTTCAATTCCAGGCAGAGAAAGCAGTGACTGGGGTATTTAGCATACCCTTTATGGTGGAATGAGATGTTAATTGTGTACCATTACCTCTAAACTGCTTGCTTGTTGTATAAATCACTGTGCTAATTGATGCAGAGATAGAAACGTAGCCACAGGCAAGAAAGCAACGGAATGAGAGCTGAAGATGGTGGATAAAGGATTATCGAGTACAACCATATGGAGATGAGGTTCCTTTGAAACCTGCCCACAAGCAGCACCACTATGAACTACAGGGGGAAAAGTGCTGCACTGATGCGTAAGAAAAAAACAAATTATCTTTTACATCATCGTTTCAGAACGGATTCTTAGGAGCGTACTCGAGCCAAGCAGAAAACTGAAGAATAAACGTGTGTAATGAGCCTCAACACACGCTTCCAAAAGAGAAGTAGCAGGCTAAGCATGCCCTGGGAATAGTCACCACATTGCCTGGATTTCAGGGGCCCGAGTTAATAAGTAACACTTGCAAACTATCCAGAGCAGATGTTCCCCTGACCCATCTGAGGACTAGAAATGCAGACTCTGTGAACAGAAACTCTGTCTGTGCTAATAAACAAACAAACAGCCCAAGAAATTCAAGTGGCTACATTCAAGTGGTTAGATGTCCTAATGGGGAGAAAGAAGGAAAGCAGCTTTTACACACCTTTAGTAACAACTATTAGCCCACGCACAAGAAAATCACGGAAGATCCCCCTGCGTGTGCAGGGGAAGCAAGAGCGGAGAATCTCTCAGAAGTAACAAGTAGCTGTGCAAGAAGCACCACAACAAATGAAGCCTGGGGTTGGAGTTATTTCCACATCTAAAACAGCACTATAGCCACGAAGGCATTCATAGTATCAAAGAATCATAGAATCACTAGGTTGGAAAAGACCCACTGGATCATCGAGTCCAACCATTCGTAACTGCATTCCCCAGTATTGATTCTCTCGCCTTAAATAAACGGTGAGTTTGACCAAGCCCTCTGCCCACATTCTCTACCACACAGATTTGCAGCTTTCCCTTCTAGCTGGACACCTTTTATTCGTGAAATAGGTTGGACCATAATGCTTTTAGGACCCTTCCCCTTCTGCTGTGTTTGCCCTAAGGTGATAAATTGAATCAAAGTTAGTGGGCAGTCAGGAGAAAAAAGTGCACACAACTGACATCCAAGCATGCCTGCCTGGGCTTCGATTTCTTAGCAAAGGTGCTTAAAAATAACATTGTGAAAGGAAGATGAGGTTCAATTCCATCTTGACCATTGCATTCAAGGGCAAGCCAACTGGGTGACACGCTCACCTTCGAGCCATGCTTCCTCCCATACAGACACTGAAAATGAATTTGGCTCTAGTATGTATGATGGAGTCAACACCGCTGGACTCCAAATCATCTCCCCTCTGCCCCCAAATTATTACGAAAACTTTTTTTTTTCAAGCTTCTTGTTCAGAAAACTTGGTTGAACTTGCACACACCTAAGACTTAGCTTCATACTTTGATCATTAACAAAATGCTAGCAACTGAAATACTACTCGGTGTCCTGTTCTATGAAAATGTATTTCCCTCACTCAACATGATACTTGAGCAAATGCTGACTTTCAGCCATGAGCTCTAAGATCTTAGCACGGTGAAATAAACTTCTGAAAAATACAAGTTATCTTCCCCCTAAGTGTTCAATCCCCACTATTCTTCAAGTGTTTGATACTGCCTTAGCTTAAAAGAGCAAAGGGAATGCATTATACCTCCTAGATATCTCACTGTCCTAAGGTTCATTAAAACGAGCAAGACAGGCATTTTCTAACCATGTTTTAAATTTTCTTTTGGAACTACTTATTTTTCCTACATATGCTAATTATTAATGGGCGAGGGCGTACAGTGTTTCAGTAGTGTTTAGTGACCTCAGTTGCCAAAGAAATACACATAACAAATATATATGTGTATGTGTATCCACGTATATAAGGGAGGGCTTAGGGGTGGACAGTTATCCATTACAAACAAGCAGTGCTAATGTACAAATTACTGCTTGCTGCAAAATCAAGTGAATAGCAGAAGAGAAACGCGTATTGGCTGATGAAGCGCTTCAATTACTTTGAGGGGAACCTTTAAATTATTTCCAACACAGTACACCAAACAGGAATGAGTAAAGCGATGTTAAAGACAGCATCCACTGTTTTGAAATGACTCAACAGTTTAGATTTTGGTCACCAAACATAAAAAGCCTGTGGATTATCCTCCTTTATCACTGAAGCTTATAACTTTTAGGAAACACTAGGTATACTTGACCAACCAAAGAGACCTATGAAACAAATGGCAGTAGGAAAAAAACTGTGTTGACTACTTCGAAATAACACCTCCCAGGTGTGGCTAGCTGACATAAATAGAAACCTATTGAAGAAATAAGCTGTGAAAGTCTGTAATAGTCCTGTTCCTAATCATTAATCATGTTTTTTTAAACCATTTAAACTAGCCCATTACAGCCTGCAGCAAAATGCCAACACTCCCATCACTTGCCTGTCAGCAGTGCTGGTGTTAACAGAGCAGAATATATGGTTTCCATGACCGTGCCTCAATTCTACAGCATTTGCTACCTTTAATTGAAAAAGGCAGTTAAACACAAGGTAAATCATTCAGTTAACTAAGCTGTTTAATAACACATAATTGATAACGTCAGTATGTTACAGTGACATAATGCATCATTTTCATCACTCTTATGCTTCAAATACAGTCAACTTATACTTCAAACATTTATTTTATATCTACTACTTAATGAAAAACCAAGGGAGAACCACTTTGAGTACCAGATGTGGAACACACTTCCAATATACAGCACTACCTCAACTTATCTGTGTGTTGGTTAGAAACAGGTTCCTTCCACAACGCTTGCAAGTTTATGAAAACGGTTTAGTTATGTCATTAGCAACTTGCTTTTTGTCTCAAAACACCAGAAGCTCCTACTGAAATAACACATATTTCTTTGATAAAATCTGTTGAAAATAAGAGCATGAAAAAATCTGCACAAGAAAAAGCAGCTACTTGTTTCCTGAAATGTGTCCCAATTTTGCAAGCTTTTGGCTAACCTTTCACATGTAGCCAGGCCAACACTAGCAATCAGGACTTGTTGTTATTATATGGCAAATCACATGCTTAATTGTTTACAAAATCATACCCCCTAAAATATGGAATATGAACTGGAGCAGGAAAATATATATTATCAGCTATGTACAGACAGTGAACTTAAACATGACTAACCCCATTATACAGTTCAGTGGGGTTTAACATGAATTAATTAAAAAAAATTATTTCTATGAGTATCTTAAATGGACTTGTTTATTACATAACAGTTAAAATGCAACCACTGACAAGAACCATGAAATTCTCTCTTGATCATGAAGCAGAGAACAAGCAGATGATTGCAAAGTGGGACAGGTTTTTGGGTAAAAAAAAAGACATCTTTCCTCAAAAAAACCCAAAACCAAATAAACAAACAAACGAAAGCGCAATAACTTTTAGTGACCACTACTACAGGATGCATGCAGGAAAAGAAGCTGATGGTACCAGGCAGGACAAAGCCATGCTGCCACTTTGAACCTCCATTACCTACATGCAACTATAATGTTTCTTTGCTCTGAAATTTGTATTCTATCATAGCCAAAATGGCTAGGAAGACTCAGTACTCTGAAAACGAAAATATGCTGCCTCATAAGTAGCCACTTGCTCTCCTCGTGTTCTTATAATTGAAAAGTAACTGTAGGTGGTGGCAATGATTTCACTACAACCAAGCCTTTAAACATCTTTCAGAGAGAAGTTTGGTTTAGCTGTCCTGGAGTTCACTGTTCAAGGAGAAAAGTTACGCAGACATTTGAGGTTTAAGAAGGCCAAATGCCGGGTCCTGCACTTGGGGCACAACAACCCTGTGCAGTGCTGCAGACTAGGAGAAGCCTGTCTAGAAAGCTGCCTGGAGGAGAGGGACCTGGGCGTGTTGGTTGACAGCGACTGAACATGAGCCAGCAGTGTGCCCAGGTGGCCAAGAAGGCCAATGGCATCTTGGCTTGTATCAGAAACGGTGTGACCAGCAGGTCCAGGGAGGTTATTCTCCCTCTATACTCGGCACTGGTGAGACCGCTCCTCGAATACTGTGTTCAGTTCTGGGCCCCTCACCACAAGAAGGATGTTGAGGCTCTGGAGCGAGTCCAGAGAAGAGCAACAAAGCTGGTGAAGGGGCTGGAGAACGGGTCTTACGAGGAGCGGCTGAGAGAGCTGGGGTTGTTTAGCCTGGAGAAGAGGAGGCTGAGGGGAGACCTCATTGCTCTCTACAACTACCTGAAAGGAGGTTGTAGAGAGGAGGGTGCTGGCCTCTTCTCCCAAGTGACAAGGGACAGGACAAGAGGGAATGGCCTCAAGCTCCGCCAGGGAAGATTTAGGCTGGACATTAGGAAAAAATTTTTCACAGAAAGGGTCATTGGGCACTGGAACAGGCTGCCCCGGGAGGTGGTTGATTCAGCTTCCCTGGAGGTGTTTAAGGCACGGGTGGATGAGGTGCTAAGGGGCATGGTTTAGTGTTTGATAGGAATGGTTGGACTCGATGATCTGGTGGGTCTCTTCTAACCTGGTTATTCTATGATTCTATGATCCAACTAATAAAGGTTGCAATGAACTGCACTGGCCACAGGTGATCACCAAGTTGTCTGTGTCTTGCTAAGGTAACTTGTAATGGACCCTCACAACCATAAGAAGCAAGTCCATTGATAAAGAACTGCACAAGGCTCTCACAAGCATCCTGTAGAGTCTGGTTTGACTAGAAATGTGGATGATATATGTAAGGGAATGAATTATAAAAAGGGAAAAGCCAACAACAATGTGTAGAACTATAGTACCAATTATATAGCAACCCAATACTTGTTGGATAGCAACCCAATACTATTTTTCAGCCTGGTTCATTTTGGTTAACTACAAATTTGTGAATTATTCAATAAGGAAGCCCTTTTTGAAAAGTAGTACCTGATCTGGGGCACAATACATCCAACCCTAGGAAAAAAACAAACTATTGAGTAGAACCGATTTACAGAAATGTCAAGCATATGCCACGATTTCTAGACATCAATGTTTTTCCTCCTCTGGGTGGCCAAGGAATAATAAATGTTTGACTCCTCTTCCCTTTAAGCTCAGCATTACTTTTGGCATTCACTTAAGCGGAAGAAAAAGCAGAGCACAGAGGCCTTTCCTTCGCTGTCAGGCTACCTACAAGTACATACAACATTTAGATGGGTCTTATTTTCCACTGACTGCAAAATGGTTTTAGTCTGTGTTTCATATGGAGAAAATTGCAGAGCAAACTGCATTCTTTCACAGCTTACAAAGTTTTCTAATGGTTGAGCAAGCACTGGTTAGAGCTTGGTCCATTAATTTGCCTTGGAGTGCTTCCAAATATTACTTGGTAAACTACGGCACCTTTCTGTTTTGTTACGTACAGCAGGTAGCATAATGACATCTACAACTGGAGAAAAATGCATGAAGGAAGCCAAAGGTTTTTTTACAAAGATTAGATTCAGACTTCAAAGCTCTCTGGATTGAAATATGGATTTAATGAAGTTAACATACGAATCCCCTTGAGCCTGGGCAAGTCCAGATGCATTAAGAAGGCTGTTGCAAACTCAAAATTCAAAGCAGGAAGCTAGCTGGTATGAAGGGAAGCTGTGAGAAAGGAGTGACTACACGTACAAGAACTCTAGACATGTAAGATGGTGCAGATTTATATAAACTGTGTGATAATTTCTTCCGTACACCTTCTTGCCATACTCTCTGCTCTCACCTCACAGCAATTACACAGCCTGGCAATTGATTTAGGTATTTTAGTACCATTACTGTTCAGGTTAGAGATAGAGATGCTTTAAATCCTGGATCTGGTTTTGTCCTGGACTTGTTTCTGTCAGCAGTCCCACTGATTTCAGTAAGTTCATGGTTTTGTTCAAGATACTTCAGTGAGAACTTTAAATTCAGTAAGAACTAAGAGAGCTGCTATACTGAATGTTATTATGGATGTACCTGCCTGGAAAAAAATTGTTTGTTTGAGAAATTAAACCCTCATCCTTACCATCTTCCTCAGGGCAGGCCTGGTGAAAAACTACTATGTATGGGGAAAGTTGTGCTCTACTTCTCCATTCTCCAGTTTACAAAAACATTTTTTATTTCAGATGCAATAACATCACCAAAAAGACTGATGAAAATCCACAAAAACTCTGTAAGTTTTATGACATGTAATAAACCAGTTTTAAATAATGTTTCTCAATTATTGTGGATATTAAATCATCATAAAGGTCTTAGCAATAGCACTGTTACAGCACCAGTATTATACCTGTTTCCTAACATCACATTTCCAGGTATCACTTCATGGCATTAACATGGATATCTACATTAGCAATAGATACACATTCTCTAATATTTGTAATTAAAAAATGCATGCTGTTGCGTCTATGATAACTAGCAGCAGCACTGTTCATATAGGACTTAAAATACTCTTTCGTGTTACAGACTAGTGCTATTTTAACTTGAGCCTTACAGGACAATCTTTGCTAATATCTAAGGGCTAGATCCAAGCCTTGCATATAGACACAGACTTGCATATCCAAAGCAGGACACTTAGGCAGAATTGAAACACTTAAATCCAAAATGGCAATATAAACCCCTGATCATCTGTCACCTAACCCTGAAGGTACTTACATTATGTGCTCCTCCCTGATGCAAAATACATGTTTAGAGTTCTGCTACTTCCTTCTCTGAACCCAGATGTGACCCAGAAGACAGGAAAGCAGTGTCCAGTTCTGCCCTAGGGACCACTTCTACATTTTTCTTTCAACTGACGTTGCATATCATACATAAAATATTGCAGAGGAGACAGGAATAAAACTAGAAAATTTGAGATCAAATGGATAGTAAAAAAAAGAAAACTCTCAAAGACTACCCTCTTATTCTTCAGCTTTAAGGACTCATGAACATATCCCTTATGTGTACTGATGAATTGGAGCAGCTAGTTCAAAAACACTTATATTTATAAATATTTCACTCACACAGATACAAAGTTAATTGCCAAATACTCATCAGACAATTTATGACTGAGCTGTCTTAGCCCAAAGCCATAAGAGTCATGTAAGAGGCTCAGGTAAGAAGTGAGACCTGCGAGTCACTTACCAGTCAACAGCAACATTATTCAGTGGATGTGGGACTGGGGATGAAGTGATGAGCATAACCTTATGCAGTTATACCTGATAAGGCAGTAGTATGCAATTACCCAAAGATCCAAGTAGAACACCTCAGGTAACAACTCATAACCAGCCTCCCAAAGTCATTAATGTGTGAGCTTTGGCCACTACTTCATAATTGATTTAACCTCTGCCCTCAGCGGAATATTTAGAAGTTGTTGGTTAAAGTGATTTAGCATTTATTTTTTTAATTAGACTAATTTTTGTGAGACATTCAGAGCATGGAGTATATTGATCTCAGTATTTTCATCTGCTTCTGAGTCAATTTTTGACATAACAATTAAAGGATCGTGTGAAATTAGTTCAGACGATCCCAATGAAAACAGTAGAGAAAGCAAGCCAGAAATGTTTCTTTAAATGCAAATGAAACTCAAAGATAACGGACTTTGAATAAATATTTTATCAGTCCTACTCTTCACTTCACTGAACAATCATTTTTTAATGTCATGGGAAATATACCTGCAATTGCCATTACAGGATTTCTTTTTGAGGTGCATTTTATACATCTGTTCTATCTTATTACATTTCTAAACTATGTTTATTTCTCACATCACCATTTTTCTGAGTGTAATCCAACAAAATGATTACTCAACCTACTGTAGATTTGGACTATTGGACATGCAGCTGCTACTGGTTTAGGCCCCAGAGCTATTTTCCAAGGTTACCAGGCTAAATTCTCTGCTGGTTTAAAAGGTGACATGCAACTTGTAGAGCACTTCAACGACCAGAGAACTTGGTCAAGTTTCTTTAACTGTGGGTTTTTGTTTCCAAATAAACAAAACCATATTTCACAAGAAACCTGGACTGATTCTCAAGTTGTTAATTATACAGTGAACTTCTCTACACTTCAAGAAGACTAGGAGTGATCCACTGGCCACAAGGTGAAAACCAGTCAACTGGGAAGAATTTTCACAGTTATAACGTGGTAGGGTAAGGCATCCATAGTTACATATTTTTTTTTCAACATACCAGGTAATCATATTTGGCATAAATAGCACCCTGAGTGAGTCTGTGTATCAATAATTATATAAACCTGGTATGGAAACAGGAAAAGAAACTAGTAACAACAAAGAACATTGCTGAGAAATACAAATTCCAGAGCATTGCTGTGTAGAGTAGAATGAGGCCGAAGACAAAGAAAGTGTTATAAGACTGGAAATAACTAGCACTGATTTTATCCATTATAATATTTTCATTACTCAGTATAGTGTTAGGAAGAAACACACAGGTTATCCTGATGCTTTAAAGCTTCCCAATTTATTTGTCAAATTTGCAAAGAACTAGAACTGAGAATGTTTCACCGTGGGATAAGATCAAAGTTGAACAGATCAATCCTATAATATTATTTATGAATAAAATTCTAAAAAGAGAAACATCATAAAAAAAAATATTTTTTTTTAAACTGAAATGTATCCAACATAGCTGAATTTGGCTGACAAGGCAATCCTGTTCTGGGTGCTAAAGAAGGGCTGTCATCAGTAGATGACAAAAACTGCAACACACTTGACCAAGCAGGGAAGATACATTGAAAGGACAATCAAGATGTAGCATTAAATACGTCCAAATGGACTCAGTAATTTAAATATTTACAAAAGAAGACCACTCCTGCTGTGTAAGGCAGGCCGTTTACAGGCACAGGTGGAGAAAGGGGACAAGAAAGTAACAGAACTGGTTCTGTGGCTTAAAGGCTAAGGAACTCAGCTGAGGAGAAAACTGCCCTATGGTCTCTTCTCACACAGTTATCTGGTTGCCTAGTCTAACACAGGGAAATGGTTCTGAAAACAGGGACCGGAATCTGCCTTCCCAGCAGAATGTCTTGAGCAGTAGGTTTGTCCTTCTATCCCCTTAAGACTTGGCAATTACAATATAATGCAGGGACAGAGCAGATTTTAATTCCTCATCTGGAAGTCAGCACAGAACCCCTATCTCCAGCCTTCTAGACAAGCACTATCCGCAGCCAAGGGAGACACAAAAAGTGAGCATCTCTGCCTTCTGCTGCTATGAAATCTGATGAATGGGGGCACAGCTGCTAGGCTTTGGGTTAAACTCAATGCTGCTCACCCAAGCTATACTTTAATACAGTTTGCTATCATTATAAAGGAGTAGATGCAAGAGTAATTATGAGAGAAATCACCATGGTTTACTCATGTTTGTGGGAGTTGTTCTTACTGTACATGTCCTTCTTTCTACTCTTTCACAGGACCAATCCCCTGAAAGATGATCAAGCAAGAAGTTATAATCAACACAACTCCCTTCTCCCATTCCTGATTATTTGCTTGTTTTGGAAGATAATGAGTTTTGACAGCCGAGTACATTAGTCAGAATAATATTTGAAGCTTCAAAATCTGCTGACCTACAACATAACCAAGGACCTGGTTTGCTGCTGCCAGTGAAGACTACAGTTCCACTTACAGAAAGTCAGAGGATTTGGTACCAATTGGGATCCTACCTTAAGATCGATTACAGGCATTGGATTTCTCTTCCTCCTTTAATACAAAACAAAACCAAAATTTGTTTACTGCCATTATGAAGGGGTAACCTTGCTAAAGCTTGCGGCTGTAAGTTGCCTCATGATATCATATTACTACATGCCCTTCACTGTTTACGGAGTCGATAGATCATAATTAAATGACTTCATAGAATCAAATTAATTTCTCCTATGCAGTATTCATTTTAAAATGGAATCAATGTTATTTACCCTACCTGACAATAATGCCCTGTGCTCCACATAAGATTGATTCAATACCAGCAGGTAGTTATCAATAAATGCACTTTGCTGTGGCAAATGAACAGAATCAATACTCAGAAATGCGATTTTGACTGAATTGTAACTGAAGTGAAGGCTGAGTTTTGTTCAGCTCTTTTTACTTCTTTTAGGTTTCCTGTAAGGAGAACCTGAACTTTATAGCCAGCACCAGTACAGTAACCATCTGAAAAACAGCAGCACCATTGCACATTGAACATTGTTACCCTCTGACAAGGTTACACTGCACGAGATAGCAGACAAAAAAAAAAAAGGAAAACACAAGAAAAGAAATATCAGAGATTCTCAGCACTTCTTGAAAAACATGATTGTTTGAACTCTTAAGCATCACATGAGTATCATGTGAAAGAAAACTCTGTATAGTGAAGGGCACGTTGCATTAATTTCAATTTGTTCTGTTCAACACAGAGTAAGAATGAAAAGCTATAGTTCTAGGCAGGATATCCCAACACATCGTTTCTCATTTTGAAAAAAATGTATGACTGTAATACGAGTTAATATAAGGTAAAAATAATTTTAGGTTACGTTATGTATATTGGGAAAAAAATCCAACCTAATGTCAATGAGATTGATGTAATTTCTCTGCTAACTTCAAATGAACTACAAATAGGTACTTGGGCAAAAACATTTCATTTAAGGCAATTCTAAAGTAAAACGTGAAAAAGAGATCAGAAGACAATAAAGATATGGATGCTCATGGCCATCCACTTTCAGTTGCAGCCAGTTTTCTGGTTGCTTTCTCTCTTATAAAATGTGTCCTTGAATCCCCAAAACCCTTCACCTTTTTCATCTTTTTAAGCCAGTCCTCACTTTTCCTAGAGTAACCTAACCTAGTTTGCACTATTTCTGAAGTCATGCTGCAGCAGCTTCCCAGCTACCAAGATACTGCTTCTTTCCAGCAAGTTTCTCAACCTTTACATGTACTGAGTAAATCCTGCTTTTGCTTTATATAAAATTCTAGGCTGTACACTGAAGAAAAGCACTTCCATAGCACACTGAATCTCATCTTTTACTGCTGATTTAGTATTCAGGCATTCTTTGAGAAAGGGTCAAGAAAACAAAAGCAGAATGCTTTAGAATAACATTGGCACATTTTGATATGTTTAGTGAAAGAGAGGTGAATGGCAATTTTAAATATAAACAGACTTTATAGTTCATATCTTTCAGAAATCAACTACAACTTCACAGTTTTTAAACAAGTGTATGAAGACCGAAGTTGGCTTTCTTGGAAAAAATCTCTGAATTTATGAAAATATAAAATAATTTCTTTCCTTAAAAAAATATAACTTGATCATATATAACATCAACTATTGTTTTGATGTCTGCTTGTGACAAATACGGCAAGCCAGCATGCACCATCCATCTTTCCTCTGCTTTACCTGAGCTTCATAAAAACAGCCTTATGTCAACCATAATGTACTGCAGTTCTCCCCAAAATAGCATGAATACTATATCTAGCTTCACAGAAATCCAAAATAAAGAGAAAACTGAAAGAAACCCAGTGATTATAACCTACATTTAAAGTTATTTCCCCTAAAATATTAAACCACAAGCAGAAGAGAAGCTTCTGTAATGTACATTTCAAGTGCATGTAAGGACAAACAGTAAATCAATACAACACATGTTCAGTGTGGAAGAGTTACTGTAACTGCTGGAGTCCACAAAACTGAAGGTTTGCCAGCGAGGCAATTTAATAGGTAGCAGACAGCAACCACCAAGGAATACTTCTTCTTTTCTCCACTGTTTTATCTTTTTGCGTCTACTTCCCCCAGATCCATTTCCCCAGCATTTTACTATTTCAGGCAAAATACTAGTTATTAATTTGCTTTATAATTTCACTTATTCATTTAACATTCACATTAACAAAGTTATATGCAGGAAGAAAAAAAAAATCTATGCTTTCCTATCACATGTTGAACCTTTATAAACAATTTTCATATATAATACATTCACATAAATCTACACTGTGTATGTACTAATTATATACATATTTACATAAGTAGATATCCATGTAAGAATTTGGTTCTGTTTTGAAGTTTACAAAACCTTTTTCTCTTACAGTTTTAAGAGTTCTTTCCTGTGCAAGAATGTATTTAGGAGGTTAAAGAGAGAAAAGCTTTTTTGAATTGTGATCAGCAAGATGAAACATGGAACAAAACAATGCTTTCTCTTGTTTTCATACATTTCAAAAGACATTCTAAAGGAAATTTTGTTTTTCAGTTAAGACATTAGATAGTATGTCACCCATTTGAGAGAAGCTGTTGTTAATGCTCTAGGTAAATTCTAGGCTCTAACAGAAACTTTTTGTAATATCTCACCCAAGCTCTAAGGGTGAGGTTCAGGTACCATTGCCATTTTGGATGCTTTAAACTGTCCCATCTAGCTTGTACATGCTGCTCCAGAAAACTACAGGGTACCTGCAAGTCCTGCATTATAGCTGACAGCCCCATAGAAATGCCTTGGGTACACTATATGCATGAAAGTTAGAAAACGAAGTTTGAACATGGCAATTTAGACCCCTTTAAAGTCAAAGCAGAGAAGCACTTGGAAGAGAATCACCCTGGAAGTACTTGATTCTCTCTAGTGACCACATAATCTCAGATTGTGATGCCTAATTTTCTGCTGCTTCCATTAGGGCAGGTGAAACTCAGAATTCTCTGTGTTTCCATTTCCTGCGTAAAACATATGAGAACAACATAGCCTGACACCTCAGCAATGTTTCAAGGGCACATTCACAAGTTAGTATGAAGAACACCAGAATGTAGCAAGTATCAGTTTCAGTTCTGGAAAATGCTGTCCCTGATTCGAGAAACATTAGCAAAAGACATGGGACAGGAAAACACAACTATATTTTCCTTTAAAAGGAAGCACAGCTATGTAGTTTTATCACAGTGGGATAATGAAAACCTCTGCACAAAAGGCCTGGAGTGGGGGGAGGGAATTAGAAAAGTCACACTCCGATTAATTTTCTGGTGGATGGTTGGGAGGGAGTTGCCTGGCTTTACTCCAGGGCAGCTGAGTTTGCTTAAGACAAAACACATCAAACAGTTTCTGAATTTCCTGCAGGCAGTTTGTCTGCCTTACTGGACCTGGAGAGGTGGAAAGTCTCTCAGACCGTGAAGGCAGGCAGATCAAAACTTATCTATAAGGTATACACCAAAGACTTTTGCATAGTCTTTAAGTAAGGAAAAGCAGGTAGGAGTCGGGTTGGAGCTTGGCAGAATGTGAACATGCACACACGTGGTGAAGGAGAAGTGGGCTGAAAGGGTCCATGGTCATAAGAAAGCACAATTTTCCTCAAGCTTCTTGGCAGTTCTGGTCATCACCACAACATAGATCCTCTCCCTTCAAACAACTGCGTGAAGCACAGAGGATTTGTCTGAGTGGCAGGGCAGTATAAATACACAAGTGACCATATATTATTTCTGATTTAAGCAATACATCATTTACTCGCTGCTCAATGTGGAGTTCCAAACAGGCAAATTTAATCATTTTAATTTCTAGTTATTTTACCCACTTTACTAATTACCATTACAGCACTGATTAGTTTGTAATAGTTATTCATTAGCTGTAAATTGAACAAGAGCTGATTTGAGGTAATTGCTTCCTCGACACGTTCTGGGGACGACGTATTTATTTCATAGTCAACAGATAATGACTCTGATGAATTGCATGGTGAACAGCAAAGACTCAAAGAATCACTGGCAAAGCTTTAAAATATTCTCAGAATCACCTCTACTTTTCTGTGTGTGGATTATTTGGTAAAAAACAGCTTTCTTCCAGCCGGAGTAACCAAGGAAGTTACTGTAGATCAAATATTATGGAATAGAAATATAAGACTTTGAGACATCTCAGTATTATGCCTTACAGATTTGTCTCGGAGAAAGACTGTATTTTGTCTGTGTGAAGCCCTCTTTACAGATGATTACAGTGTCTCGTTTCTGGAGAACAGTTGTTTGCCCTTGCACTCAGCCTTCTCCTCCTTACCTCATTGGTCCTCAGCAAGAAAAACATCTTCCTCAGGAACAAAAATCACACTTGAGGAGAATATTTCTTGAAGTTGTTGTGACTGGAAATGCAGGACGTTTCATATGGAAGACATGGAAATCAGGGCCAGAGGATATGTCTCAAACGTCCCCAGGCATCTTCCTTATCCCCCTTGGCCCATTTACATGTTTAGCTTACTCTTGCCATTTTATTGATGCCTGTGTTTTAGATCTCAACTTGAGGAAGCATTGATCAAGCCCCATCATTCTTATTACCTACCATTTAACTGGAAAGCAAATCCAGGATACGATAAGAGATACACTCCTAGAGACAAGATATGGATTCCTTTTTCCACTAAGCAGTAATTTTTTATCCATGGGATATTCTCATATCCACTTGTGGAAACTCATGAAATTTCTGACTTTGATGTGGCCAAGCGAACAGGATGAGCAGCCCTCAGACTGATCCCAATAAATCTCCAAGCAGAGCATGCTGCTGTAGTGGTTACGTTATCTTAAATACCACATGCGATGTCAGGAAAATGTATTACCAGGGAGGAATGAGTTAAACCCCATTAAAAACTGTCCATCATCTAAGAACTTTTGTGAAGTAAAAGTAGCCCCAGCAGAATTTCCTTGCTTTTACTGCTCAGATTTCTTTCCAAGCCCTGTCACTTACAGTTATGGCTACAATGGGATCCAAATTGAAGACTGGAACTTTACAATTCTGTTTCATGATCCTTACCTTAGAGACTGAATGGTTTTATTTTCAGACCCAGACTGTGCCCCCAAAGACGGGAATTCACAGTGAGGGACAAACAAGAAACTTAGAAGGATGGCAGCAACATAACACTACTCCCTCAAATGATTTGAACCGACTCAGAAGTAAAAACAATGGAAGAAAACAAAACTGTAGTTTAGTTCTTATGGCCAAAACTAGAAAAACTAAGAAGTAATTATTTGGGAAACACCCAAGCCTTTTCCTTTAAGCCTTGAGTCATTGCTTTACTTGATGGAACGCAAATAGAAAGCACAATATTTAGCAGAAACAAAACAATACAGAAATACCAAAATGGATACAGAACAGGTCAGAAGAACTTCAGACAGGAATGGGTTTTGTTATAGCTTATCATCACACCAAAGACAGATCAAATGACCTCCTAATATATCTTATACTCTATGAAACCTTAACAATGCTTGGGAAAAAAAAATGTGGTGGGGGAAGATGGAAGTGAAGAATTAACTTTAGATGCTTGTCTTAGCAACTTCTATTTTTACATGATCTGATCTGTCGCCTTTGCTCATCACCCAAAAATACACTCCTCTCCTCCCATGCCCAAACCACCCTCCCAAGTTCCACATGAGTTCCATTGATTTTTGAGACATATTGTCAACTACCTAATAATTTAACTGGTGGTACAGCTCTTTTGGTTGAAGCTTCAGTTCCTCAAACAAAAGCTAACCACCTGAGACCACAGAGGACAGGATATGAGCTACTTATAGCAACACTGGACCAGTGAACAAGAATAGCAGGAAAGCTGCTTATTTTATTTTTTTTTTTCCAGCAAAGGCCTTTGAAGTAAACTATTTATTAAACATTATAATACTCGAAACAAAAATCTTTGAAGGCAGGTTATCCTCCTCTGCACCATGTCCCGTTGTGAATGAATTGCTTCCTCTTCCTTTTCAGATTTTTTTCACTTGTGAAACTGACACTCAAATTGTTCTCTGAAGCTACTTGGGTGAGCCCTCGCCTTGTGGAAAGGAATAATCCATCCATCAACAAAGGGATCATTAAAAATATTTATAACTCAAACTACTTCAATATCATCGCACTGTAAGCAGCCAGCCTCTTCATCAGGCACTGTTATATAAATACAATAAATAAGTTCCTTCTATAGAGAAAAATTGTAACGATTAATAAGTAATGATGCAGCCAGATCATTTGAAACAGAAGCAAGCGGTCTAACTGGAAGACTTAATTTTTCACTTTTTTAATTAAAAAAAAGTAAATTCTCCCCACTAACCCTGTTGCTGATTGAGTACACATGGGTCTTCTTTGTTATTCTGATTAAAACATTTGTCTCTCTCCTTCTCTGTTGTTGAAAGAACTAATTTTCCTCTGTAGTATCACAAAGAACATTGGGAGTTTCAAAATAAGACTTACAGAATTGCCTTTTCAAATATTCATATTTGAGCATCAGAGACAGAAATGTCACTCATTTTGTGGCATTTGCGTCTTTGGAAATCTGGCACTGATGTGCAGTGAAGAAAGGGATTGCTCTGAAACAATCGCTAAGAAACACCTGAGCCTGAAAAATCCTCTGGCCAGAGCCAAGGAAATAGTTAGAAGTGAACTAAAACTTCCACTGGTCCCACCATGCATGCCTGCCTACTACAGATGTCACTGACAATCTATCAACAAATCCACATTAAAAAAGGTCTTAATAATTCTCCACTGAGAGAAATGCTCCAAGTGAGAGTGGAGGAACCTAAACTGCCAATATCCTGTTTTCTGAAAGACGTAAGAATTTGCAGCTTCCTAAGAGGGTGAAATGTGTCAGCAGACTGTAGTTCTACCAGCACTAAAGTATAACTGATAGTCTGGAGTCACATTCCTGAATGGACAACTTCAGTGGTCCCATTCCCAAATCTTTTAAAGCCTAGTACATTTGTTGGAGAAATTTGCTGGTGTTATTTTGAGTGAACTCAGGAACAGCCATAAGATTATAACTCTTCAGCTCCCCTGTCAACTTGCTTCACTTCAGAATTCAGTTACATCTAAGTCAAAGGGAAAAGAAGGTGGTTGGAGGCTATTCCTCCCCAAAGACTCTCCCATTTGAAGATCTTTCACCAGTTTGCCTTCACGCCTCCTAGCAGAAATGGATCTCATTCACGACTCTCCCATAATATGCCCCATTTATTCCAGCTGTTTAAATCTGATCCAGAACTTCAGAGTCAGCTCAAACTCTGGCAACACAGGCACAAAGTGAGTAAGGAACTTGCAGAGTAAAACCAATAAATTAATAGAACACTTCCATGACTTGCCTAAGATCGTTCAGTTAAGTTTCACAATGGATGAAATAAATGTTGTGCCTGCATAGCAAACATCAATTCTTTTTTTAATTTATAATGCTGAACTTATTTTTATAATCGTTTTTGTGTTTCCATTTTGTTATAAAGTAAATAAAATGTTTTTGGCTATTATTTAAAAAAACACTTTTCCAGTCATATGTTGAGCTGCCATCAAGGGCTGCAGTTTACGTAGCTCCTATACTGTATTCCTCATCACTGCCCGTTCTGCACATCTTCAACATCACAAATAGTGGTACGTGTCCACACCTGTCAAAACTTTAAATCAAGTTTCACCCGTCTTTCCCACTTCTTTGCACCCCTCACAGAACCAGCTGCAAAGCCAACGTGTGTTCAATAACTGTGGTCTGGAACTGCGGTGGGGAGGCAACAGTCATTCAAGGAAAATAAGAGGGCAAACTGAGGGCTGGGTTGAACTAATTGGCAACTATCAAAGCAGCTAACTGGAAAGATGTTCCATTCATACTTTTAGTTTTGTTACTAAGATCAATTAGGGATATTTTCCTAGTAATATAAGCAGAATCTCGGCCTTAATATGTATACACCTTTGCAAAATCCTTGCAAGTGTATGAAAAAGAGCTTTGAAATAAAGGCAAAACCAGCTCATTACATCATTTTCAGACATCATTTATATCACCTAGTGCCATCTCTAAGATTCATAATAGCATGATTTTATTAATTCTCATAAAGCCTGATTTTGCATTCAGGCAGTCAACATGATTTTAAGTGCCAATATATCCACCTGAAAGTCAGCAAAATATAAAATAACATCAGTAGAATATTAAAATCTCCCACTGAGATAAATAGAAATATGAAGGTTCAGACAGAGCCAAATAGATTAGCATACACTTCCTACTCATTATGTGCTTTCAGCTAGCACAGTACAGTCTTATAATTTGATGGGAAAAAAATTACACTTTTTAGCTATTTTCCAGCCTGACTTTCTAAGGCTGTTCGCCCCTTTAAAAATGGCATAGCATTATCACCCATAAAATAAAACTATGACTACACAACAAGCTCAGCTGAATTATGTCCGTGTTGCTGAGAGATATATTCTTCTCTCAAAACTTATCTTGGGAGGAACACTGAAACCAGGGGTTGGGAGAGAAGGGGAAATTGTTCTTTGACATCTTCCTTACTTCAGAACTTATTTATAGTTCAGAATGAAGTAAAATCTTGTACCAGCAACTAAACTTTGACTCTTACTAGAGCAATATTAATGTAGACGGAGTCCCAGAGCAGCGCTGCCCAGCCCTGCGCTTGGGGTTAGCTCCAGTGCTAAACAGCACGTTGCTGACCGACACAGGAAATCCCTCTCCTGTTCCTTGAGTTGAACTGAAGGGCTGGCATAAAGAAAATGTCCTAAGCATTAACAGCAACAAAACCTGCAGGCTCAGAGCCAGATTTCAAAGGCATTTAGGTGCCTAACTTGCATTAATTTTAGTGGGACTAAGTTTCCTCTGAAAATCTTCAGTCTTCATTTTTCTTAAGCCGCGCCAGATCCTGTGGCTCTGTCAGGATGCAGAAGCAATTACATTTCACAGCTTTGAATCCAACAATATATTTTGGAAATGATTCAAAGTACAGTGCTTTTTTAACATGAAGTTTCCTCGTCCAGTAAATTACATTGGAATTTTACATACTTGGTATTTGCAGATCTCACCCCTTTTTATTTAGATTGAAGCCACAGCTAGCAGAACATCAAAACCACTGACATCCAAATAAACTCTGTTTTCTTCCTTCAGATGGGAGAAGTGGTAATGGATACCAATGCCTTGACAAATACTCTATTAAGAGTAAAATATACAATTCCAGCCTTACCAAACACTAATATAACTGCCCCCGAACAAAACCATTGCCTAAAGAATGCTAATCCCAGAAGAAATAATGTAGGTGTTACACTGCATATAAAAATCAGAAATTAGCATTTGAGGTGTCCATTCCCAATACAACTCCAAAATGAACTCAGTCAAATAAATATCAGCTTGGCTTGTAAAGGAATTTAGTGTAATGAAACACATGGAAAATGAGAAAAACAAATCCTCGTTTTGATTCACAAGGCAGATGTGCATACACTTGAGCTAACAAAAGTGATCTGAGAAGGTTTTAATAAAAATAAACACAGGTAGCTGTAATATCTAGGCACAAGTAGGTACAATATACGTTAATGCCAGGCCATTTCACAAGAAGATGCTCATACTGCACTGACAGATCATACTATGTCAACTCAACACAGCAGGAATTGCAATCCCCCTACTCACCCATGCCCACGTTTGGTTTGTCTTTTGCACTGGTTCCAGCTCCCCAACATCAAAGTATATGGATGAAGCTTGTAAAAAGGTCTCAAGACAGAATTATATCTCTCTTCCCCACTGAAGCTGCAGCAGGGAACCAGCAAAGATCTTAGGTGCTGCTCTCCCCTCCTCATCATCATCAGTTTGTCTGATAAATGATACTAGTTTTCCCTCTGATTTATACTAGTCAGTTGTTTTCATTTCAGCAAGTCTTGCTTTTAATATCTATTAATATTATATAAAGAAAACACACTGAAAACACATATATTAGCCATTTAAATACTCATTTTTCCCCAACAGGAAAGGGTCTATGGGCCGGCACATTAACGTCCTCCACAGCACAACACACACTGCCTCTTGCAGGGAAAAGCAAAAGGCACACTACTTTCCAGGACCACACTACTTTCTCCCCGACTCTACAAGGCAGTATCTTTTTCTCCCCCCAAGGAGTTTCTTTCTCTTGAGCCTCTCAGACCTCCATGTAGCTGGCTCACACACTTCTGAAAATCACTCCTTAAAAGAAAAACCCACCTCCCTTTAAGCACCTGCTTGAGTATAATTTCAGGAAACTCATTCCTGACTCAGGCTAATCCTTCCTGGCTAGTCATCTTCCCTTTCCTTCCCAACTCACTATTATCCTCTAATTGTTGATTTGATCCCTTACGTCCCAAGTCATTGCAGTTCTTTCCCCATTCCTGTGCAGGACTGGTTCAGCAGGAATCCCTAGGATGGTTAACACCTGGTCAGCCTTATGTCAGTTTATGAGAAAACCTCATTTCAAGTAGAAGCTCAGGGCAGTAGTTTTGGCTTAGAGAAGGCAAGGTTTTACTCTTTTAATAAGGTGTAAATCTAGAAAAATTACTGCTTTTTATATAATGTAACAGTTATTGAGGTTTTTAGTCATTTACTGTGGTTTAACCTTAGACAAGATACCTGTTGGGGAGACGGAACTCAAAAAATGTTAAGTAGCTGCATTTTCTTTCATCTTTCTGGAAAGCAAACAAAACTATAAGCTGATGAATGGCCATTTGAAACAGATGTTAATGCGATACTAAATGAGACAAAAATCACTGATGCAGTCAGCAAAGGCTCTCTGTGATGTACAGTCATCAGGCAACACTGAAACAGGCACAAACCTAAATTGGCTTTGCCTACACAACCAATACATGGTTCATTATTAATTTTAATGTTCTTATCACACCCAGTTGGGTTAATTGAATGTAACAATGATCACATTCCCCCAAACTGTACCAAAAACATAGATGGCCTTTGAGGCAGGTACTAGCAACATTCAAAGGAAACACTCAAGATGCTTTCACAGAAAATTTTACAACCTGTACTTGCAAGGTGAAGTACCTGTTACTGGCAGAATGTAAGGAGAGGCCGTCCAGCACATTAAAAAAACAGTTAAAGCCATCATTTGGCTCGATTCGCAACACATTCCAGGAACCCCATAAACAAAGACAACATGTGCAACGTTAACTTTCTCTTTTATGCTGACAGCTTTTTTTCTGCTGTATAATGACCTTCCTGCACAGTGTGTGTTACCATAAAAAGAAACAGAGCCCAGTAAAATTAGAGGAACTGCTTAATATCAAAACGTTTTATCTGAGGAAGACACCACCGCCAGTATAAATATAAAAAGCACAAGAATTGAAAAGTATTTGTTTTGCTGTCTCTTCTTTAAGTTTGGATTGTTCAAACAAACCTAGCTCAAGTTTTCAGTTACTCTGCACTAGACGGTCCTCTCAAAGGCTGATATGGTACTCCAGAGAATGTGAACTTGGCTCCAATTTCAGACAATTTTCATCTTCTTCTTTTGACAAAGAGAAAACTATCGGAATGCTTTGTCTGCAGCCAAGAATTTGGATATGAAAGACACACCGTAAACAAGTCACCAAAATGGGCCACCACTACAGAGACTGTAGTGCACACTTTTTTTAAAAAAAAAAAAGCTTCTCTGGCCCAAAGGACACTGTTTTATTTTACAAGCAGAATGCTAATGTGAAATTTTAGTTAGAGATTATCTCTCTCATCTAAGTACAAAAGAAAAGCTACATGCATTTTTGATAGACAGAGCCTAAGTTTGCTATTTTGTTTGTACAAAGAAAAGTAAAAATGAACCTAAAACAAGAACCTCACAGCTAGTAAAATAGCTCACAGCTTGGTAAAATGCTGCACCAAACTGAATTAGTCTTTTACAGTTTTATTGGAACTACTACAGAGAGCCAACAACCTTTATTCATAGCATTCGTCTTTCTATCTGCATTCCCAGAATGAAAACTGAAACTTTACAAATATCATTGCTTTGCACCAAAGGCACACAAGCTTCTACCATGGCAACTATCCCACAAAACTCAGGCAAGGATAATCACAGCTCCCTAGGTTTATTATCTTTTATATCAGGCAGGCATTCAAAAGCACTACAGCTGCCTGGCAGCTACAGCAGTTATTATCCTCACCCAAAAGAGTTTGAATTTTAGCCTCGTACATTCAGTAAAAATACATTTCTGAAAATCAGAGAATATGTCAGGCAAAAACTGACACCAGCTACAGTACAGAGCTCCTTGCTCTGCAAGGTATATACAGCATATACGAGAATGGAGCAATAACTTGGCAATGCCAGGGAGACTTCACTGAACATGCCAGTAAAGTCTCCCTAAGCCAGCCAGAAACCCAAGGGAAGGAAATGAGAGTGATTATATACAGCTGAGCAAGCACAGTACAGAGAGTCCTAAATCAGTGATATGGTGTTCGCTGCTGGTGTTCTGTGGTAAAAATGTTTACCATCTGTGTAACTCTCTCTTTGTTATGGACACTAATGGAGCCTTCAAACATAAAAGCATGGGGGTGGGGAACAAAAACACGATTAAACCCAAGTACTTTAAAATCACTTTTAGTTGTATATTACATAAGGAAATCCTGACACTAAATGAAAAATGAATCAAAATCAAAACAGTGCAGTTTCAGGCTAAGCTCAGAAGGGCTACACAGAGCTGGGTTACTCTGCCCTGGAGGTCCTAGACAGATCCTTTAGGTACTGAGAAGAGGATCTAGTTTGGATGTGAGAGCAAGGTATGCTCCAATGGCTGCAAAGCCTTTCAGCCCCATCCTCACACTGAGCATGCCTGTGGCAGTGAGTTTCCTAGGAAGCAGCTGTGTTTGTATAAAGCTTTTCTGCAGAGGAACTTCTCTGCTGCTCATCTCCCACTGCAGAGCAGCCGTGATGGCCCAGGGAGTAAGACAGTCTGTAATGAAATTGAAAACTAATATATGCCATTCGGTTTGCAGTCTGTGCATAAAACCAAGCATCTGATTTGCTTGTGCATCTCACATCGTCATATATGAAAGCAGGTGGAAATTACAGACCCCAGCCTCACTTTCATATTTTTAACTCTGCTCTTCAAAATCTATGTAAGGGAAAGGAGTTCCAGTGACCTGATACCTCCACTACACCTCAAGTAATTGCCTCACCACTGTCTTCTGATAATGCCTTCCTCCCTCGCTGCCCAGAATGACACTGCAGACCATCTGTAATAATAGGAGTCCACCCTGCTTCCTTGAAGCCCGAGGAAGAGAGCTTGGCTCAGACTGCCCTACTACCACATAACGCAACTAGCTATTTGGGCACCTATTCTCCAACTCCCAGTACATCCAAATTCTTTGGCAGACTGTGCCCAGTTTCAAAGGTTGTCTGTAATTTGAGGCTAGCAGCATATGCACACAGCACAGCCCCAAAACAACGCAAGATCATCTGTCAGTAAGAATAATGCTTTTTCAGATGAGATGTTCCAGGTAAGCTGTTACATCTTTCATGTTACTGGTGCTGGTATGAATGTTACTCTAGCAGAGCAGGAGTGGACATCACGAAGCACAAATCAAGCCAGGAAGAAGAAATGAAATCGTAGTTTGCTTTATCTACAGCAGGAGGGGCCTCTCAGCAGTCTCTCAATGGTGAAAGTAATTTTGGAACCGATTTGTGCCACCTGTAACATGACCAAAACTGAAATACCACATGGGTTTGAAAAAAGCTTCCAGAGATGGCACAAAGTTGAAGGAGCTTTCCCACTCGAAAAGAATACAACTGAATCAGTCTCTAGCCTAAAATTCACCACTGCTTATGCATGGTCGAAGCAGATGAACCACTGAGGGTGGATCAGCCAGTGATGCATTGGTGAAAACTCCTTCCTGAACTCCATGGAACTCAGTGACTTTTGGTTCCTTATTCCTCTCAGCAGGTGCTCTACAATCAGAGTTGAAAGTGAAAAGGGTAAAAGGTGCTGCTTGCCACAAGTAGAGCTGCTTCTAGAGTGCACCAAATAACAATGTAAGAAAACCTGCATGGACACGAGCCAGCAATCATAATCCTAACAATAAAGGAAAACTACATAACTAAAAGAGCAAAGAACAACCCACTCACCCTTCAGATTACAGAGGAAAATTAATCAGACAGCATCGATACTACTTTCCTAATTCTTACCTTCTCAGTGAACCTTCATGTTACTGAGGTATGTACCCAAGATTCTTGAAGTCATTCACTTTTTCTCTCTGTAATAATTTACCTGTCATCCAAGAGAAAAGTGGTGAACTTGCACATATGTACGAAAAACAAGCCTTTACTTTTAGCATTTAACCATGACATGGTTATAAAAGTGTTTACTGTGCAAGGGCTGGAAGGGGAAGCCCTCTGTTTTGCATATAAATTCCCTTTGCTTGACACTTTGGCTCTGATACTGTTTCCCGCATACCTTACAGATGTTTCTATTAAAATCTATTCCTTCAGGGTACTAATAGTAGACTATTTGAGAGCTCAAATCATCTCTGATGATAATCTCTTTTTAACCTTTTCTACAGCTTCCATCACTGCTTTCCCACTGGATTTCAATAGGTTAAGAGACATCAACCTGTCTCTTGATCTTCAAAACTCTACAACACTACCAGTGCATTCTGCTCTGCAACTGTGTTTCCACCACAAGTACCCATCTTTATTCAGATTAGAAACGGAAGTTCTGACCTCTCCTCAATGAGATATTTCTCACTGCAGTCATACAAGCCCTTGTAAAGAGCGGTTATTCCCTTTTATATTCAGCATTAGCTCAGACCTGGGACTGCCTGTCCTGATTTTCTTCATCCATATTACTTCTGTGTCACGGCCCAGTAAAGCTTTCAGGGACACCCAAAAATCTGCAAAATCACTGAACAGATGGTCAAGATGTGGAGTTGCCTGTGTTAAGAGATATTCAAAAGGCAACGGGACACAGCCCTGATTAGCCTGCTTTAGTCGACCCTGCTTTGGATGGGTCAGGGATGTGTGTGGTACCTTCCATTCTCAAATATTCTATGACTACAAGAGTCTTCTCTGGCCTCTAAGAGCGCAAGTGTGATTATACATTTACTTCCCATTTAATGTTGCATTCCTCTTTGGCTATTTAAAACAAATTAGGAAACAGTAACATTCTGGGTTTTCATTTTGCCAGCAGAGTGGTAGGAAATATTTTAAGGGTGCAGAAACTCAGTGCCTCTCTTGCATCCCGAGATGCTTCCCAACTTCTTAAAGTTATCTTCTGCTTTACAGGAAATATTAGCACAGTTTGTGCCTCATAAAAAACACCACTTGATGCAATAAACCAGGATATTTCCATCACCACACACTCCTTTTCTCAGTCGGTGTGTCAAAAATGAACTGTGGGACAGATGCCTTTCAGTATGTAGCTCTGATCTTCTTAATGCAGTGTCCAGATCTGGCCTTGGTACAGTGACCACACATTGGGTTGTTCTGTTTGCTGAGTATTTGCTAAATGCTAACAGCGGGCTTGGAACTTAGAAGGCTAAGGGAGGGCTTCCCTACGGCTCTTTTATAACTAAAAGATAAACCTAGGAAGAAAAAAACATAATAACACAGAACCCTCACAAAAAAAACAAGGAACGCCCAAAGACTTGTAACAGAACACTAGTATAAGTAGATCAAATGCAAACATCTTTGTTTTTCCTCACATGAAGACTGACCTCGAAGACAGCAGCGAGAGCTGGTTCTGAGGGCATGTGAGGAGAAATCGCTCTGAAGTAGGGAAGAGAAGGAGGTAGCAGTGGAAACACAGGACATCACTACAGCTTACCTACCCACAGGGCTTTTCAGCCTCGATGGAATATTCCCACATCCCGTTCAGCGCTGCTGTCTCACACACACCAAAGATCTCTGGCACAGGGGCAGTTTGTTTTCACTGTCCTTACAATTGAGCGGGCCTTTTCTTCTCATCCGCGCTGCCCTGACCTCCCTTTTCTCCCTCCCCTCAATCAAACAATTATCATCCGATGCAGGAAGAACCTTGTTGTGGTTCTGCTGCTCATAACACAATTTGCTATGCGAATGCTTCCTGTGCACCCTGCCAACGTGGCATCTCTCCAAGACGTAAGACTGGTGTGTGAGAGATGGTCACACAAGCACGATACTTCCTACTACAACTGCTCTGCCCTTCACCTTCCTTCGCCTCACGGTGGGCAAGGGCTATAAATATCAACTGGCATGAATGAAATTAAGATGGAAGCTGCCTGTTTCTACCAGGATGCATCTTTACAGCAGCGCGGATTGTTGTCTTGTTGCACAAGATCTTTGTTAAATCTTCACTAACGTGATTTTCAATGTACTTTACACAGAAAAGAATGTATGTGAAGCTTTAGTTTCATAAAAAGTGAAATAAATTGTCTGTTCCGGCTTGGTAAAGCCAGTTCCCCTGTTACTTGCACAAAGCCTTAAATGATCATCAGGCAAAATCTGCAAAGCTTTGAAATACCAACTGAAGGCTAATAGCAGTTTTTACAAGCAATGAATAAACTGGACCCAGACACTGTGAGATACACAACAGGGATAAAGAAAAGAATTTCTTCTTACATGAGTCCCTGGTGTTCCCCGTCTGTAATACTTATATCTTAACTTCAGTAGCTGTATGACTTCCTGATGCATATTCTTCTATAGTTTTTCTTACCCTCATACTTCTCCTAAATAATACTTATGGAACAACGTGAGAGTTAATGTCAGATTAATACTAGCACCTCTCTTCTTGACCCATGTACCGCTCTAGCAAAAAAAAAAGTATGCCTGAAAAAAACTTGACACACAAAAGACACACGAGAAGCAATCTGAGAAAAGACTGAGACGATAAATATGGCAGAAAAAAAATAAAAGATGACTAGAAAGAACAAATGGAATATCAGAAAAAAGACTTGACATGGCATAAGACAAAATAATATAAAGCTTTGGTGATGAAGACTGAACTTCATGTATAAGGCAATAAATCCCATCAAAAGACACAACACAGAAGCAGACCATTTTAAAGAAAGCATGATTGAACACACATTCTGGAGTCCATGAAAGGCATCTGGAAAGAGGAACTGAAACCAATTTTAGTTAAGAGACAAATGCACAGGCAAGGGGTTCATCTGTGGGAACAAAAAAGTATGGAACACAAGTAAAAGCCAACTGAGCGCATGATGACAGCACTTAGAGCCTCACACTGGCTTCCTACCTGCTTCAAAGCACCGTGCAGTGTGTGTTAAGTTTGACCTCTGACATGGTCTGAGAGTTGGCCTTTCCCCCAGTGATGGTGCTAGCAGTAGAGAGATTTTAGCCAAAAGGCAATGAAACAGAAAAGTCAAAAAACTAGAGCTATTTCATCGGTTTGTGAATTTAATTACATATCCTTCTGTTTACTCTTCTTTTGTCAAGTGTTACGGTGCTTTAACAATGAGAAAACAAAATTCACTAAAGTAATTTACAGGAATCTATTTATTTGAGCTTAGGAAACAACCCACAGTCATAATGAGCAGTGTGTTGCAATATTTTCACTATTTAAGACAAGAAGTGAAAAATACCAAACACATCTAAAATTGCATTAGGGATTTGTGCAGACAGAAGGTAATTACACAAAGTGGACTTTGGCCAAGACTTCAGAATATGAAGCGATCTCAGAACCTTGTGGAAATTACCATGGGATCTTTAATGATAAGTGGCGCAAATCTTCATTTTAACTGTCCTAAAGAAGATGACTCCTCTAACTGCTCATTGTCCCTTTGCTACGTGGACTCACAGCACCATCGTACTCCAAAATTAGATGGCATGTCCAACACTGTGACACACAAGTGGAAACACAAAAAACAAACAAAGAAAACCAAACCCAAAGCACAGTTTTTTTAAAAATCAATCAGGAGTAGACCTCTCGAGTGTTTCACATGCATAGAATTATTTGCTTCCCCCTCTGTCTGATTTATTTCAGATTTTAGGTCAACGCTATGACAATCAAAGTATGCCAACATAACCTTCCCTTTCTTAATTAGCATTTAACAAGAAGTTTGTCATCCTCTAGAAATATTTCCTTCCATAAGGGAGAATAACCTTGAACAGAAACAAAACTAAGCTGAGGAGAAGAGAAAAACAAAACTGAAGCTCCCAATATATTTACATGCCTTTAAAATACATTTGTTTACATACCCTTAAAATTGAAATAAAAAGACCTAAATAAAAATGTACTTCATCTCCCAGAAGCAAGCAGAGCACTGTATCTGTATTCATAACTACTCTGGGGAAAACCAACCACAAAGAAAGTCGCTCTTTTGCACATGCTTCCTACCATGGACCACGTGCTCATGAAACTCATTGTTTATCTAGTCTGGAAACAAAAAAATGCCATGAAAAAGCAATCATAAGGCAGATGGCCAGTTTCACTAATCTGACCCTATTTCTTCCAAGTAAATCTAGTCGACTGTTACAATAGTGATGCCCCAAATAATCCATCATTCCTATAATACTTAGATTTGCATATTTAGGTTAGAAATGCCCAGCATATCTGGATTAAGATTTTTCTCCCCAGTAAAACAATGCTTTGTCATAAATTCTGCTCAAGAGATCATGTTGATTCTTAAACCAGACGTGTCCACACACTGAAAACCCGAGTGGAAGCAAACTTGCAAAACATTCTTACCAATGCTCCCCTCTATAGCCAAAATGTCTTTGGAAGTTCCGTTTTGCTTTACCTAAACACAACCGTAAAGAGTGACAAATGCAAAGAATCTCTCTGTAGCCGCCCCCATGATAACAGATGACAAGATGCAGCACAAGCTTCATCTCTTGCTAATTAAACGAATCAATTAAGAGACTATTGTTGCAACTGTGTAACTGCTGTTCTACAGTGGCAATAACAACCCCACGGGGAGGTCTTTTACTACATTAAAATGCTGTCCTCCACAACTCCATTTGATATTATTAGAAACAGTTATTTGCGTCTTGCTGTCATATTAGTAGCAAAGGCAAATTATGGAAATATGCAGACCAGAATGGTCCCAGTATGAGATCAGGTTTGGGTTTCAGCCTCCAAGGGAACAATTGCTGAAATTCCAAAGTTCCCTAAAGTTCTTTAATGGAACTGATAAATCTATCAGCACAGCATCCATTTAGATTCTAGGTAAGGGTCACATATTTGCATACTTTCCTGCTAAGCTGATACAATTCAACTAGATAAATTATCATATTAAGTTTACCCTCCTGAGTTAAACTGATGGAGTTCAAAATTGTTTTCGATGGTTGTCATTAATCGCTGTTACATCCTAAATGCTCACTTTGAAATCTAATTGTGCTGGTGTACCAAGGGTCATATTAATAGCATTTTTAATGTTAAATCTTTGTAAAACATGTTTATTTTACTGATATTATCACTGAAGCCTAGAAGACTAATGAGGAACAAAGTGTATTTATTATCAATAAAAACTTCATTTAAAATTTACATTCAGAGACTTCAGTTAGCTTTACTAACTTCATCATGCCTTTGTTTCATTAAGTTTCCTGGTTAAGCTTCAAAGCCATATAAATTAATACCTCCTAAACAGTTCTTGGGTATATGCCAAAGTTGCAGCCATCAAAAAACTGTTTAAAAACACGGGCTACACATATGTTTATTACTTGGCAGAAAACATCATCTTCAGAAGAAAACACCAGATCTTCACTATAAGGTAACAGTCTTGATACAGTTAAAAAAAAGAAACAAAACAAAAACCAAACAAAGCAACTAATAATTATTCCAACACTAGTAAATCTTACTCTACCCAAGGAAATTACTTGTGTTATCCTTGGGTAACCTGTCCACTCGTGGTCCAAAAAGTAACAGGCAAACCAATCAAGTTCAGTCCTCATCCTTAAAGCATTACTGAGCTCAAAAAGAAACTTGTCAATTGAAGCATGGAAAATCAGAAATCCTTACTTTTACATTTGGTTATTTCCAAGAGATAATGGGCATAGTTTCTTATATGCAAAGCCTACAGATAGCACACGCATTACAGAATCCACTAACATTAAGGATGTTCATGGGAATTCTAACTTACATATGATGTTATCACACATTTTTTCTCTGCAAATTAAAACTTTAATTGAAAACAGAAGGCCAAGATGCAAAAATGAACAAATAAAAAGCAAAACATTGTATAACAATAGCCTATTTCCAGCTTGGTCTTGCCACAAAAAAAAAGCTTGCAATCCAGATTTCTGCCTCTCAGTCCCCATCCCCAACTCATTCCATCTAATTATCCCGTTTGCACCCACACACACTATTTTAACCAACCAATTTCAACTGAATTTGAAGAAAAGGTAGATAAGTCCAAGTACCTAAGTACTGTAGGAATTATGTTTCCACAAATCTGAAGAGCACTGGCTGCGTTAAGGAAATAAGATAACTTCATGCATGGGGAATTTGGCAGCAGCCAGTCGGCCATCCAGCAAGTTCACCTTGGCCATCCAACAAGCATGTCACCTTGACGCCACCATCTCTTGCTCAAGGAAGTCTCAAGCAGAGCCTACAAGTTGTTCTGTGGGAAGCTGTGGCACTTCTGGTTTCTTTCAAGTCATGGAAGCAAGATTCAAAAGGAACTCCAAGTTTGCTTATTTCTTTCTCCAAACGAAACCCGAGTATTCCAAAATAATCTCAGTGATCATGAGCCATGGCTTTTGGTAACATGGTTATTTCTAAATCTCTTGGGTGCTTTTGAATGTGCCCCAAGTGGAAGGCTCTAATACATTCACTATACCTTCTGCTTTAAAACACAGATACATCTAATAGATCTGAAATCAGAACAGTCTGTGCAGCTGTATGGTTGCACCCAATCACCCACATCATTCTCACTGATCAAACCTGAAGTATTACTACTTTCACAAGTGAAATCCTTCTTGCATGAATTACTTCTGCAGAACACTGCATAAGTTTGTAGCCAGCCTCAGGATTCCCACCACTTATGCTCAAAAGGGACTTGTGAAAGTTAATACTTCCAGAATCAACTGTTTGGGGTTTTTTGCTAGTAACAACTACTGCGCTACTGAAATGCCGCTGACAATAGCTCCACTACTAGAAGCACTGTGGTTCACGATGCCTCTGAAGCTGCGTGGAAAGAAAAAATCTACACAACAGTAGAATTCCCTTTAGATCAGCAGGGACCCTAATCTTAAGGCTTGTGAAAAGGAAAAGTAGGGGGGAAAAAAAAGGCATTTAAAAAAAAAGACATTAGCTTGCAAATTAAACACCTACTGGACCATATTTTCTTGTGGTTAATACTCTACATATTCCAATACCAACAGCCTTTGTAACCTCTGCAGGGTTTCAACCGATGTTTGAAAGTCTGCATAAATCTTCAGTATCTAGTTGCAAAAGTGTCACATACAGAAAGAGGAGCAGAAAGAAAGAAAACCTCTTAAGAACTGCAATGATTTGTAAGGGCGAAGGAAGCAGGTTGTTCAACATTTGTCACTGTGAGCTTAATCAAACTCATACAGTCAAAGCTTCCATTTTTATTGCTACTTAATTGGTCTTCTAAAGAATGGCAGAGAGAAAAGAAAAAAAGGAGGAAGCTATCTGGAAGCTGATGAGATCACATACAGACTGAAAAGCTCCAGGACAATCTGTAAGCCTCAGCAATGGGACAGAAAGCTGGAAGCTGTTGAAGTGAAAGCAGATGAGTCATGGCAAGAGGGAGTGGGAAGTGAAATCAGCAGTGAGAAGTAAAGTTAGTATCCTGACATATAGCTCCTAGGATGACCTTAGATACATAAACGATGAACACACAATAAGCCAAGACACAAAGGCAAAGATTTTGAGGACTACCTCTACATAAAGATCTCAACCTCTGATCATCTTCATAAACAACATACAAGGTCCAACACAAAAAACCCAAGACTGTGCCTATAACACTTTTTATTTAGCAAACTAAGAAAGTTAACTACTATCACCTTCTGAGTTCCCTTCTGAGCTGACATACAGCTGCACACCATGCTGACAATGTTCAAAGCAATTCTGCAGGTTTTCTGAAAGGCTGTAGAGGATCTCCATCAATTTTGCTTTCACATCTTCTACACCTACTCTACATAAAATGGGTTCCTTTGAGTCCCAACTTGATCTTTGTGATCTCTTCACCATAAACCTCCCTCAATAATCAAAAAGTTTCCATCATGATTTCTTCAGTTTCCCAAGAAACTGGATATTAACTCACTGTTTACTCTTGTACACTAACATTTTCCAAGCGAGGGTAAGAAAATATTTATATTTGAACATGCATCCACTAAGTGAAACAATCAAGCTGAGCCTTGTCTCACTGTGACAGTTTAGAACACATTCTGTAACCATCTTCTTTGTCTCTCCCCTTCCACTCTTGGTTCCCAAGCTACAGCATCAGTTTTGAGGTTTTTGTGTCAGACTTCGTACATAACTAATAACCCTGATTGTGTACGAAAAATCCTTTTACCAATCTACCTGGAAGTAGCTAAATAATAATCAAAAAGTCATTGAGTGATCACAACTGTACTAGAACACGTGCCAATTATGCTAAAGAGCATGGCCGGGGCTTGACAGAGACTAGTTTTGCTAAATGCTGTGTTGTCAACCTGGAGTTTGCAGATCTGGTTGTGGCAGTGGGTCTCTGGATTATTTCAACTGGGTCTGCAATATACTTATCAACATGACTAACATCTGACACATACATGTTCTTTCATCCTTTCCCAGGGGAAAGAAGTAACTGTTTTTCTCTGTGTTGCTGCTCTGAAGTTGGAGAACATAAGATCAAAAAAATGGCACAAATGTTGAACAGAAGACAGTGACATTTCCCAGTAGGGCCAGGGACTTCTTGCTGGACTGCCTCTTTCAAACAAAGTGTTCCAGACCATCACTGTTAAGCATGGCCTGTAGCCCAAAGCTGACAATGACATAACAGATGTGATGGAGCCAGGCCACTTATTAACCGAGCATACAGACAGTATTTCTTTATTTTAAATTCTACACACAGACTGTTATGTACAGTCTAGAATACGTTTAATGCTTCTATAATAATCTAAAGTTCCCTGTATACTTAAAGCTTTTTTAGCGTTATGGGCTGCATGCCCAGATGTATTTCATTGCTGAAGTCCAGCTGACAGAGGAGTGAATAACCAGCAAATGCCCCATCACTGGGCCAGCAAAACACATTCCTCTCATGTAAGAGAACAGAAGGTGGAATGAAGAGAAATGATAGAAACTGGAGGCCAACTAGAAAGTGAGGAATGAAGGGTGCAGGGCTTTAGTCCTGTGAAAGACTACTCAAACATACAGGCTTTTGAACTGCAGAGGCTGAAGCAGAATCTCTGTGTATATATCTTAGTATTTCTCTATACATCTTTATGTTTCTTATAAACCTAATTCTGTCAGCTGCCTACAGGTGGGAGACAACCCATACAGGACTGCTTCCTTGTTTCATGGTTCTCTTGCTTTTGGGCACAGTTTTGGACATTAATCTGAAGCATGGATTATCTTGTTTCCTTTTTCTTTGTACAATAAATATACTGCACAATAAGATTCCTTGGTGTTATAGTTATGCTATTTATAAATACACTATCTGATTAGTTCTAGTTTAAAATAACAGAATAGCAGGACCCCGTGAGCACGTGACATGTAGTCATGTCCACAAGAGAGGATCAATGAATAAAAACTCATATAAGTCTCAATTACAGCAATACACCACAATCTGCTCTGAAATAATTTAATTAGGACTCAAAATGTTATCACCCCAAGCAAATTAAACCAAATCAGTGTAGTTTCCCATTTACCAATCACTTCTTTCAGCTAAAAGTATACAGAAATTGCTTGCTCCTTGGGGAAACATCTTTGTATGTTCTCCAACAGCGCAACTCCTATGTCGGATCTGAGACTTGTAACTCTCTAATGAAAAACAATTCAGAGGAAATAAGCTATCTAATGACATTACAATTTGGAAAAAATGCTCAAGGAGCAAAGAATTTCTACTCATGATCAGAAACAAACAAATATGTTATTACAAATCCACATAGACCCCCAAATGATGCTAACGGTGTGCACTCAAAGCTATGATTTCACTGGGGAAAGCAATGTGTTTTTTTCCTGTTGTCTACTAAAACAACAGAAATATGCTACTGAACACTAGCAGAAACATTTGTCCTACTGTCTGCGTGTTTACCATATGATATGCAGCAGAATTCATATTAAGCTGTGGTCTTTCTGCTGCAAAGTAGTTTTCTCTGTCCTTCACCTAGCTAACTGGGACAGCAAGGATGTTTCTAATAGAGGAGCATATCTTTCACTTCTCCTCTGAGCGTCAGCCGGCTTCCTGAAGCAAGGACTTGTGTTTTACCAAAAACCAGTAGCAGGATTGTTTCTACTGTCCAATGTCAGAAAATCGAGTGAAGCCATTTATCGAAGCTGACGCCCTCCTGACAAGCCAGAGAGCTGTGCTCCTTTATCAGCTGGTTCTAAAAATACGTTCTGATGGACAGGTCAGCGGTGTGTACACTCAGTAGCATCATGCCGCCTGCCACCACTGAAGCATCATCAACATTTGCCCCTGTCAAAAGTAACACAGAACGCTCAAAGCTTTCTGTAATGTTTTCTATTATGAAAAAAAGCGCAGAGCGGTAATTTCATAAGCTGTTTCTTACATTAATAACAATAAGAAATACATAATGGTGAGCTCAAAATGTATTTCCAGGATCTTTATTAAGATGATATTCTTTTCTTTCTTTGAACATTTATTCTTGTGCATGTGTACTTATAAACATGCAGATACGCACATACAGACGGTGTATCTATATATTTGTAGGGGATATCCTTGTAAGGAAAAGCCATCCCTCCCCCCACATTGCCTAGCTTGAGTGTATTAAGTTGAAACCAATGAGTACAAGGATGTTAGAAGAGCAAAAGACAAATTAAATAAAGACAAGGACTTAGGGGAAAGGAGAAGGACAGTAGGTTAGAGGAACTGTTAGGAACACAGGTGCAGACTCTGACTTGGATTCTATGGGAAAATTGCTATCAGAGCAAACCCTGGGAAGCAGACTTCATTATTGCTTCTCCACCCCGCTCACTGAAGTTCTCTCTCTGGATTTGATCAGCAAGATATGTGCATAATTTATATTAAATAAAAAATGGTGGTTAGCATACTACAGGCTTTTCTTTTTAGTTCTCTTGAGAATTTTAGTTGTAATCACATAATTGATTTCCCAAAATACATAGGATCCAAGAAACACACATAAGCTAGTCAGTAAGATGTGATATATATTACAAGCCATTAGCTGTTTCATCATCAGTTTTTTTAATGCTAAAACCCACATCAATACTATACCCTCTTTTGTTTTCTGCTGTTGCACAAGGCCCAGCACAAGAGTTCTAGTCTGTGAGACACTGAAGCACTTCTAACTTATGAATACAAAATGTTTTCATATCTAACTTAATGGCAAATTCAATTTTTAATGTCACTAAATGCCCAAATCAGAATTTTCTCTGCTACAGCACCCACTTACAGGGGATCACTTAAAATCTTTTCAATATTATGTTACCAAGTTGCATTTGCATTTTGATCTTATTTCTTGGAGTACTGTTTTCTTCCCACACCAAGGCTATCAGATCAGTCAGCTAGCAGCAATCTCACATATGCAGGATGATGTGTCAGCTCTGCAGTCGCATTACAAATGTGACAGTGCAGAAAAACTTTTATTTTGTGTCTTATTTACAACTGCTGCTCTGCTTGATATTGAATAGACAAATAAATGTTGATGCATATGTAGAAATATAACCATAGAAGCAAAAAATATTATGGATGCTTTTCATCTCTTAAAAATAACATGCATGTCCACAGGTGTTCTTGCTAAGTTTACTCTTACTGTGTTTTCCCTCCCAAAAAATAGCTTCATGTGACTTGCAGAAGAACTAATCAGAAGTAAGTAAAATGAAAGCATCATCATATGCAACCTTAATCTACTTTTGTCCAAAACAGTGCACAGAGATGTCAGGACTAAATTCCAAAGGGAACATTTCATTCCTAGGTTTTCCACTGTTAATGTCATAACAGGCAAACCTGTTGTTAGCAATTGCGATGACTTACTTGAAAGGATACTTCAAATTTATCTCATTTTCAGAACTACTTTTAGGGGCATAAGGAACTTGGAAAAATTCAATGACTGCATTTTAATCATGTGATTACATGTCTGTTTATAAGCATCCATCATCTAACACAGACTTTAAATTTCTACATTATAGATGATTGCTCAAAGTAATAGCAAAAAAAAAAAATCTATTTTATGGAGTAAATTCTGTCCAATGGTGTAAAATCTGATTAGGATTTTAAAACTACTTCTCTCCAACAAAGTCTGGGAGAACCACAGAACAATTTGTATCACTACACAGTCTTTTTATAAAACAGTTACTGACCCACCTCTGGCATGCGAAGGTATGTGGTATGGAGAAGTAACAGAGATCAAAAGGTTAAGGTGGTAGGAAGAGTGGGTTTGATCCTGATATGGATCAAACCTGACTATGTTGCAGTAAACTTACAAATGCACAATCAGTTACTTTTAAATCCCTTATAAACGAAACAGATGCAGACTTGAATCAATTGAAATGTGGAATGCAGATACAGTGCACCGTGCCTGGTAAGTTAGCTTCAGAAATTTACCTGAATTCAGCTGTTAAGTTCAGAATATTTACACATAATACTAACCTTCACAAAAATAAGCAGAAATATGCTGCCAGTGTCATTTACCTATTTTATGTTTAGATTATATTCTTCCACCAACATAATTCTTTATAATAGTTCTACATACTTACCACTGTGCCCAGAAACTGAATGCTGGTATCTCCAGAGGCATTCCGAGAAAGCCGCTGGAAAAAAAAACATATGTAAAAACTCATTAGAAACTTCTCCAGAATTTGAAATGATTCCATTTTCTTTCTGTCACATCACTGTAAAGTAATCAAAACTAATCAAGTACACAAAACTATACATAAAACAGATGAAGTATAACCATTTCCTTCAAGAATTTCAGTACTATAAATCTAATTCATATTTCAGCTCAGAATTAGGTTTTGTTTCAGTCAACTCAATAGAATTTATTTCTGAAGAACAATGAAAACAAATATGGCCAAATATAACACAGAACAACCTTGGGCTTGCAGAAAGACGAATGTCATGAATAATGAGACGTTTGTGATTCTGTATTCCTGTTACTCACATTTAGTATTATCTTCATTCTCTCCTAATGAGAGACATTTTAATCTCTTTTTAAAATGCAAAACTCCAATGATGCTACTTCGAAAACAGGGGAGAAAAAATGACCTTATGAAAATGTCTGGTCACCTACTGTGGTTCAGGAGTTGATTGAAGTTATTAAACAGTTTTCAAATATTACACTGTCAGTAAGCCACAAGACAATGCAGAAGAAAATACATCATTGATTTAACACAGTACTACCCGTAAAATAAATACGCTAAACGCAAAAAAATGTTTCTTCTTGTGAATCATCCCCTTTTTCAAAGCGAAAAGTTTTTTCTCCCTTCTTCTTCCTGTTCTTAAATTATGGCCCCAGTCACAGAATGCAGCCCTAAGACACAATGCCAGGTGCACATTACGAGTACAGAAGCACAGATTTAAGAAGGTGCATATAAGATGCAAACAAAGATCTGCATGGAAATCTTCAGCATTTTAAAGACAATGAATCCTAGGAGCAGGGCTGCAAATCATCTTGAGAGAACTCCTGGTCTAGTATCCCTGGCAGACTCAAAACACACCCTTATCACTCCCAAATGATGAGTTTCCATAACCCATTCTTAAAATCTCACCATTGAAGAGATTTCACAGTCTCCCCAAGCAATTTATCCCAGTGTTCAGCATCCTTACCATTAGGAAGTTTTTTTCCTAACATCTGACTAAAATTACCCTTACTGCAACTGCAGGGCGTTAGTTCTCCTCTTTTTCATCACACACAGGAAACGTAGATTATTCCCTTTCTTTTTAAAGCTACATACAAGTATGTGAACGGCCATTATCACGGCTCCTTTTAGTTTTGTCTTCTCTATGGTAAGTGAGAAAGTGCTATACAACAACAGCTAGATATCCCCCAAAACAATATTAATAGCAATACATCAAATCCGGGGCCCTTTTCAATAACAGTGCATGTTCATCAGCTACACTTTATGAAGTAATAATTACTACACCCCAAACATGCTTATTTTTTGACTTAACAGGTCACACACTGACACTGCAATCTGTACAATCATATGAAAACAAAGGATGATGTGCCAAAGCCTGACATATTTCAACAATAACGATTAATGGAATGGAAAATATGGGAAATTAAATTTCATACAAAACCTGACGTTTACTTTTATAAAGGAAACAGGAATATACACTTTTCCCACAGTCTAGGATAAACACAATCAGGTTTTGGAAACCACAAAGAAGAACAAAGTACCGGCTGCCTACAATGAATGAACTGCATGCCAAAACAAACAAGTCCCAACCACTTGATAAGCTGTCAGAAAATGGCAAGCCGAAAAAAATTAAAGGATTTAATTTCTTTTTTTCCTGGAATGCCCTCCACCCTTGTTAGAGTTCTGTCACTTATTGTACTACCCTTTTGTCCACTTTCAAGGGTCATTAGAGACCTTTTCATGTCCTAATAAAAATTCCATTTTCTTTTTTTTTGGCTAAGCTCCCCATCACACAGAAAAACACAACTTAAAAAAAACAAAACAAAATGAAAAAAGCAGTCCTTTTGTCATTTTCTTTAAAGACTTTCAAAGTAAAGCCAGGTATTTTGACAACTTGACTTACTTTTCACAACTGAAAACCAAATCATTAAAGTATTTCTTCACACAGATTCTCTTTACTCACAACTAAATAAGCTAGCATAGCAATAACCAAGCCCTTTCAAAACTAACTTAATAGCCATTTTAATAAAGCCAAATATATATGTATATCAAGAAGGCACCTTCTAAAGTCATAGTCTCAAGGCAAGACAAAAATATAAGCAGCCTTTTTCCTGCTCTGACGCTGTGTTGAAGTGCACTGGTATCACAGCCCAGTAAAACCTCACTGCTACTGTTTGTTATGTACAAAATACAAAGCATTACATTCATCTAGCATCAAGAGTCGAAAATCTAAAAGAGTCTAAAAGTACTAAAATCCATCTCTTGAACTAACAGCCAGTGAGAGGGGAAAAAAAAATGGGGAAAAAATGGGGAAGGCAACTAAAACAGTTAAACAGAGAAAAAGAAACTACCCTTCTGGGTATATTTAAGAAAAAAAATAAAAAACAAAACAGAAAATCAAGAAAGAAAGGTACAGAATTCTCCAAGTCACAAAACATACGTTACATCAAGACCAAAAAAGAGAACTGCCAGGCTTTAGAGAACCATGTTACAAAAGAAGTCAGCACATTATCATAATTAATGTTTCAAATTACAGTTGTAAATAAATTTCAGTTGTTAGATGTGATTAGATTTTTTTGAAGTATATTGAAAGGAGTTATTTCTTTTCTACTGGTGGGCTTGTGTTTCTGGGATTTGTAAATGTAATTGATGTTTTCAAGAAAATGAAAGGACATGGTTAACAATTATTCTTTTATTTTCCACCTCTTTAGAAAAAGGACTAGTCTCCAGTTTCTCTTGTAAAGTTAGATATTTACATATTCTGTACCCCATAATAGAGGGTTTCATATTGCATGCGATAGCAGGAAAGTAATCAAATAGAGGTAACAAAAGAGAACAGCTAATTATATGCAGTCATTGTTTTCCTAATAAATTGCAAATTATTTACTAGGAGGTTTACACTGAAAAGCAAAGGAAGTCTACCACCTGATCAAAGACAAAACAACACTGTATGCTTACCTACTAAAATTACATTGTTGGCATCAATTATGTGATCGTAGACATAACCAATGCACTTCTGGTTGATTCAACACACAGAGCTTCAGACTAACTTAATTAGCATAACACGAGTTAGAAGTATAATCTTTTTCCTTACGATAAAGTAACAAGCTAAATCAAATCTGAAAAAAAAAATCACAACTTCAAAAAATCCATCTGCAGTCTCAAAGCTGTCAAATGGGTGTGAGTGTTACATAAATATTATACGTATTTTTACACACACAGGTTACAGTATGCTATACTGCATATGCTATGTATATACAAACAAAATGCTTATGCACGCATGAAAAAACAGACAAGTGTACACAACCATACAAAATGTGTTTGATTTTCCTCCTCTAGCTTAAGTGTATGCCATGCCACAGTCATTTCACAAATAATCGTTTTAATCTGTAAATCCCAGTAAATTACCAGAGGTTAGTGTGATATGACTTTAAATTCTTCTGCTTTGCCATAGAAAATTATTTCCACTTAGTTGGGTACCAATGATCTATTCATTGTAAAATGCAGTATGGTTACAATCAGCTTTGCATTAAGCCTGCAGTGGATGAGCACTTGCAGATAAAAATGATAACAACCTTTACATGAAGGAGGATGAAGTAGCTCAGCAAAACATAAAATATATATTATTGAAAGAGATACTAAACCGACATAGACATTATTAGACAACAACAAGATCGCAGAGTACTTTCTACAGATCTGGTGTCTTTGCCTCCCCAAGCTATCGGAGGGGGGCAGCTGCAGGGAAGGAATGATACCAAAACAAAGAAACTCCCACAGACCAAAGCAATTTTTTTGCTTTGCTTACAAATTAAAAAGTAGTGTGTCAAGTCAAAATGAATGTGAACTGGCAAAGAAAAACTTATATCATATAAGTTTCTCGAACTTGTTTAACTTGAACAACTATATAGCACCCTTATTTGTTGAAAGTAAAGCTGGAGACCATTTGCTCCAGAAAACGTATAGATTGTCATTTGGTAAAATTTTTTCCAACTTTTTCAAGCCATGTCATGATTACATTAGCAGTCAGACAACATGTATCAGACTGTACAGAAGAACAAAAATAACAAGCCCTGAAAACCTACAGATAGACTATGGGCAAATTTTTGAGCGAAACACTGTAGTTTCTCAGCATGGGGCTGTTTTTCAGAATGCAGGAGTTCTTGCAGTCCCTGGAGCTTCATTTCAACAGCTCGCTACCAGAAATTCTGAACCATTTATGCCATGAGTTTCAAATGGAGAATGCTGTCCACTTTTTGGCCAATAATTACAAATACAACCTAGTAAAATACAGGTCACAATCATCCGCAGATAGGTTTAATTAAAAAAAATATTCCCACAATAGGGAAATCAGGGGAAGATACTACAGTATTTTGCCTTGTAAAGTTATGGCATGTTCATCTGCTAATACCTCATCTATAAGATTTGGTACACTTTAACGTGCTTGGAAATCTGCAGAGCTCCATCATCTATCTACATAACTGTCATCTTTGGAGTCTAGTGCTTGGGTCAGGGAGGAGGAGAAGCTGCAAAAGCAGCTGTGAAACCATCTTGTCAAAACGTGAGGATTAGTTAGGCTTTATCCCTCTCTTCTAGTCCTCTTCAGAAAACAGGACTTCATTTCAGCACTCCTTTTCCACTATGCAAAATCCCAGTCTAGCGATGCGTTCCCAGACTAGCAATGTGACCAAGCCTTCTTGTATGTTGGAGACTGGATACATTGCACTATATGTTCAGACTCATGCAGCCTCACAAGCCTTTCCACTTTAGGGGGCAACTCTACTTTTGTCACAATTTAGCATTCTCCACTGGTGGTGCCGTAATTTCCTCCCCCTGGTGCATTAAACTACAGATGGAAACTTAACTCAATTGCGTGTGCTGCTCTGCCCTTAGTCATTATCAGTTTTAGATTATACTTGATAGAAAATGAATCCTCAGTTAGCTGCTCTTTCTCAGGGCGCATCTGCATCTTCCAGGTTCTTACAAGGGCAGCAGTCACCCAGTAGGGAACAAGATGTTCAAGTCTTGCTGTGTATGAAGCATTTTCACATGTGAAAGAAGTCTAAGACTGGCATAAATGGTACTATGCTGAAGTATTCTTTCCCTTTAAAAGGGATCCTGTCGAGATGCTGAGACACTGGCCTCCCCCAGCACCTGTTGCAAGCTCAGTCCTTTCCCAGGGACTAAATGAAATCTGTTCCCAAATAGTACAAATATGGATGTTGAACACATTGTGAATGGCTTACAGGGCATCAATCCACACAGGGAAACTGCACCTGCACCTTTGTAAGAGGATGAGGCACTATCTCACTGCTTCTAAAAGAAGAACCATCCTCTGAATGCCTGGGATTTAATTATAGTAGATGGCTTAGGAATGTCTGTCAGAAAAAGTGAAACACAAAACCTTCTCATTATTTCTTTAGATGATATCCAGCATTACTATCACTTATTACTTCTTTTTGCCAAGCTTTAGAGATGCATACATTTAATATTACTACCACGGCAGTACTGCCATTTTATATGCATAGAGCACCTTGCAAAAAACGCCCATGTGCTCCTTTAAAACAAACAAAAAGCATAGGGAAGTGTTTATTTGGTGTTGGTAAGTAACGAATTTAAAAGACATTTACTCCAAGTTAACATTTCCAGCTATTTTACAATTATTTACAATAATGAAGAGTTTAGTCATCCCTGTGAACTTCTAAACTTTTGCTGTTGTTAACGTTAAATCACAAAATGACTAAGACTTTCAGAAACTTTACCCCTGTTTTGACATGCTGTAGTGTGTTTTGCTCTTATAGAGGGAGAGTGTGCAGGTAATATGCTGCCATATGATTGTAAATCTGATAATGTTTATGACTGCCCTGAGACAGATTCCTTGCAAGATCTCTAGTCCTTCCTCACCCTTTCACGTCCTTCCTCTTCCTTCCCCTCTGCTCTCAGAATGTGTTGCCATATTCAACAGGACATGGGGTAATGGCTTTAAATGGAAAGAGGGGAGATTCAGATTAGATATTAGGAAGACATTTTACAGATGGGGAGGCACTGGCACAGGCTGCTCAGAGGAGTCGTGGATGCCTCATCCTTGGAAGTATTCAAGGCCAAGCTGGATGGGGTTTTGAGCAACCTGCTCTAATGGAAGGTGCAGGGGCACTGGAACTGGAGGATCTTTGAGTTCTCTTCCAACCCAAACCATTCTATGATTCTATTACATTTTTCAAGAGCACCATTCCTTGCCTTTCAAGGTTTAGATATCATAAAATTACAATATCTGTCAACAACTGAATACAATGCTTTGGTCTCTGGACATATATAGAATTCTTAGTTATTCATCCTAAGTATTATCTGTCATTAAAATGTATAGCTCTTTTGGAAAAAAATACAGCATAAGATATGTCGAGAACTAACATTATCTGATGAACCCTATGAGTAGCACAGGATATTACTAACCCCATTACATTAAAGAAAGGGAGAAATATATTGTTTGTAGATAGAACTTTATTGTGGGAGACCTCTCTCTGAAAAGTTGACAATACATTCCAGTTGGATTGATTTGGCATAGCAGACAATCACTGATTTCCTTCCCGGCTAAAAAAAAAGAAATTCCCTTTCATGAAAGAACCAGCTAAGGGTGGTGGTATGTGCTTTTTGCTTCTGCTGCTCAATTTTATTTTTTTTTTTTTTTAAGGTAACAGTAATCTGTAATTTCATGATCTGTTATCTCCTTGAATTTCCCCCTTCCCTTCACACATTTCTCCATTCAAACCATGGACAAGAATGTGGAATCAGCCTTGAGTTAAACTGATTTCATGCAAAATACAGACCACTCATGAGATTTGGGTACTTGCTGTTTGAAGTAGACATTAATACAAATGCTCTAATACAACAATAAAGGATATCTGATATTTCTAAAGGCTTCATGACTCATGTATTTGGGGCTCATTTTAAAAAGTACCCATGTCAGCAAAGCCATAATTTGTTTTACTACGCATTATTGGCAATTACAGCAACAAGCAGCAGAAAGGCCAGGTTTTATACAACCTCCCTTTCCCAACAACCCATGGATACAAAGGAAGTCTCAAGTCCTTCCTTACATCACCCATGATCAAATGATGAAACCTAAGTGATACAACTACTAATCCTCCTGTACAGAATCTTTCACTAACTCAGCAAACTGAATTACCTAAAGGAGATCACTCAGGTCTTTCCAAATACACCCAAGAGATATGCACTGAACCATGTATGCTGACTTTTCTCTGCTTTTCTGTTTGGTCCTTCGGGTAGGATCCACCTCCAATCACAAGAACAGCTACATCATTTGCCAAATGTGTGACACCAGGACCTCTAGAATGCGGCACAACTTTGAAGTTTCCTGGTAAAGCCTCCTTGCCAAGAGTTTATCTTTTTTTTTCTAGTTCACATTGTTTTCCTTTCCTCCTCAGTCATTACCAATCAGCAGTGATAATTCAATAGCAACATCAGCTCCATGCTTGGTTTTGGTCAAAAAAAGGCAAAGGAAACATTTGACATTATTAATGAGAACAGATAACAGATCAGTGAACACCATTAAGTTGTGGCAGAAGTTTAAGTTTTGCCCATGCTTTTAGCACAGAGCACCGTTCTGGTCCTCACAGCTGAGAAAGGAGATGACAGAAATGGAAGATGTTCAGAAACCAACACAAAGAGAAGCTTCTTTGCAAGGAATTCTGCATTACAGAAGAGAGGTAACTGAGCAAGGATGGTCAGTGTGGACACAGTGGGCAAGGATAAAATGCTCACAGTCCAATACAGGAACTACGAGGAATTCAAATGATGCTAAAGGTCACTGCCACAGAAATAATTAGCCTGCAACAAGTAACTTGCCAATATCTACAGTTCTCCTTGACCAAACGCAGGGAAAAATTAACAACAATAACTTTGTCCTGACCAACAGATATTAACACTTTTCAAAAAAGTTTAAAAGCATGAAACACAGCAAGGCATACTGCACTGTATGCAATAGGCTTTCATATTTGTCTTCTACCGGGGGCATTTGAGTCCCTGTTTGTACTTCTCTCAAGTGCTAAGAGAATATCAAGCAAGGCAATAAAAGTCAGTTTCTCTGTATCATGTCCACTGATCATTTTTGGAGTCTCAAGAGTGAGCTCTGTTTTCACAGATGACTTTGGCTGGATGAGCAGACAGGAAAACATGGGCAGCCTGTGTTTCTACATTGCTAAATAAAGGAGAGCCATGGACTGATGGCTGCTCCCAAGCCAAATGGCAAGGACTATCTCAGTCCCACTGCTCGGTTCTATGAAGCAAGGTATAAACCTACACCAGATTTGCGTAGGTCAGCCACAAATGGAACGGGTTGAAGCAAAGCCATGGAGTGAGCTAGCAATTAATCAATACAGGACATCAGGAATACAGTGCTGGAGCTCACCGTGGCTTTTCTTTACCCAACAGTGTAGCTATTTGGATATGGCATAGCCAAACGTCTGTCCCTGTTTGCAAGTTATTGTGTGCCCCTCTTCTAGAGACCATCTAGCAAAAATAATTCTGAAATCATGGGTAAATGACAACAGCAGAGTGTGCACAGTAATTGCACAGCACTAAAGAACAGTACACAGCTTACTAACACTTCCCAAAATCATTTGCAGGGTCTAAGAAAATGAGCACGCTGAAGTAATGGTACTTTAGAGCTGAAATCTACATAATATATCATTATCACAGATTACATTTGAGATCTCAAAACAGTTAAAAAAAATATATATATAGGCAATTTTTCTAAAAAAAAAAAAAATTACACGTATGTTTGAAAAAAGTCTCCACAGGGTTGAATGAAATGAATACTTGAGCATAGGCTTTGTTCTCCTGTCAGACATTTCCCAGAATGTCAGACATCATTTCCCAGGAACAAAGCCTTCATAACCTACAGCATTTTAGGTTTTTCTGTTCTTATAAACCAAAATAATAATCAAAAAGAAACACTGAATCAGAGGAGTACTTAAATTTGTCATATCCCAGGATGCAGAATATACTCCTCCTGCTGCAACTGTGGACGCAATAAATAAATTAAATTAAAAAATAATGTGAAGCCTTCACTGAATTCCCTGTAGCACTGTAAGAGGAGAAAGCTCTACTGATAAATCTTCATCTATTTCATTCAGGAAAGCACTTGAAGCTTGAGTCTGATGATTTCAGCTTTACAGGATCATGTTCTTGTTTAGAAACTCCATTACTCTCTTAATTACACCTTGCTGTGTCTGATAAAGACCTTTTTAGTGTAGAGTTTGGGATGTCCAACAGAGTTGCAGAACAGTCAGGCTGGAAAGGACCTGTGGAAATCAGGTAGTCATATTCCCTGTTCAAAGCAAGGCTAATGTCAAAGTAACATTGAGCTGCTCAGGACCTTGTCCAGTTGAGTTCTGTCTATGTCTTACAGAGTTTCAGTTCAGTAGAGACCAATCCTCCAAAAGCCAGGGAAAAAAAGAGAAGGTACCACCAGTGCCACCATAAAATTGCTTTCTGAAGCTGCCAAAAGCCATGAAGAGTTTTCCAGGCTCCACGCAGAATGCCTGCGCTACCTTTAGGGGGTGGGAGGTTTCATTACAGCAAGCTAGCAAAGCTGTGAAACCATTCGGGGTCAACAGACAGCAGCAGCTGGGTGCATCTGATACGGCAAGGAGGTACAAAAGTGTTAGCAAAAGATTGTGACAAATAATTTATTCTGGCTCAGAATCCTTTTGCTACAGGGGACTGTCTGCAAGCAAATAGTATATAAGGATGTGCTGAGCATGAAAGCAGAGCATTTAATAGCACTAAAATTTGCCCATGAGGTGTTGCCATACAGCAGCCTCAGAATCTGAACAGTCGGTGGGGTGGTTTTTGAGAACCTGCCCAAAGTGTCAAAGCAAAGAATGCTCTGAGGATCTCCTACACGTGTTTTTTTCCCTTGGGCAGCTTGCTGTGTCTGCAGATATCAGATCTTCCTGTGCAGTGTCCCAGCAGAAGACACCTACTTGAACCTGACTGTAAGTAATAAGGACAGACTTAGAGTTAAGTTCAAGTTCATCTGCTGGACTTCATGGATTCATTGATTTATCTTGAGGTCCTCTTGGATTCTGGTTCACATGATGGAATAAAAGATGTCCACCTCTGTGGAAAACGCCTCTGATTCCCTTCTTTCCTTCCACCCGCTCCCCAGTTCATATGCACGGGGAGAGAGAAGAGATCATAGACGATAACTTCAGCAGGCACAGGGCTCACTGTAGTCCAGCTTACACATCCATGGGAGCAGAGGCAAAGGGATAAAAATGCCCTCTTTCTCCCAAAATATGCCTGCTGACTTTCTTCCAACTGTTTTTACTTTCCAGGACACCATTCAGAACCACTGTTCTCCCTTCTAGTTTCCACTGGAGTTGTCATTCTCTACAACTCAACCAACCTCCTCTTTTCCACTCACTCTTCACAGGAATCATTAAGCACCTCATTTATTTGCTTATTTTTACCTTAAATAACTGCCTGAAATGCTATATCATATTCAAATCATGTTTTATATATAAACATATTTTAAATATGCATTTTCAATTAATAGTCAATCCTTTCAAATCTGAATCCTCAGGAAGACACATAGTAACCACATGCCTATAGTTAGTTCTTGGATTTTCAGCAAAGGTAGATGCCAAATTCACAATAGCTAGGTCTAAATCAGATTCTGAGCCACAAATATCTTTGGAAACAGCTAGGAGAAACTATTTTGGCCAAGTGTTTCAGCATACAAAAATTTCATTTGCTTGATGAACAAACTCCTATGCTTCACAACGTATAAAATTCAGCCTCTCCCAATGGTTGGTAAAGTCTAGCCATAAGTGGAGAAAATGCTGAGAAACTAGGATTAGCTGAGGAATTACTGATAACAACTACAAAAATCCATGATGGACTCTGCATACTTCAAGAAACGCCACGGGGTCAGCCCATATCCTCACCCCCGGAGACTGTATCATAGAAATCTCTTGGTCAAATGATCCAAAGTTTTCATGAGTTCATCTCTTTCTAGAGCACCCTATGGATTTCGCAGTAATCCAAAGCAGCACCAAGATACCAGAGCCTTTATTCTGCAGCCAAATGGACCTGCAGTACACCCCAGGGTTCTGGTCCCCCTATCATCTGGGGACCTGGCCAGACACTCCGCAGCGTCCATCTGCCACACACAGATGGGCTTCCTTGCAAAAGAAACAAAAGTGGGAGGGAGTGGGCTGCCACACATCTTAGTTGTGCCCTGATATGCCCTAGGCAAACTGCATATCTGGGCATATATCAGGGCACATACCTCTTATCAGGCACTTAGATGCACTTCCCAGTCCTGTACTCTAGAAACAGTCTTAGAAAACCTGGCTTTTAAACTCATAGGTCTTCTTAACTCTGTGGCAGAGTTGGAGCTCTGCTTTGCTCTAATACACACTGAGCCTTCAGCAGAGGAGTGGAAATAAAGGAGCATGCTTAATTACTTATTTTTAAATGTGTGACAGATATGCAACAATTTGAATGTCTAGACTATAATTTACATAAATACATTTTAAACCAAAACATTTTAAAATTATTTATTTCCTGCTTCTATGCTTAAGTGCTTTGCTGGATTGGGGCCAGACTGCAGGATCGAGCCGAAGGTGCATAAATCAAACCTTCAAAGAAATATAATGTTCAGAAAGACTGTATTTGGTTGAGCAAATTTAGAAGAATGAAACCAACTATGAAGAGAAATTAGATTGGCTGAAAATTAATAAAGCACAGCTGGAATTATTTGATTCATCCATATTTGTTGCTTAAACGGCTCTAGGGCTAAGTCTTGCTGAAAGAAGATACTTCAAGACTCAAGGGTCAATTGCTTTTGGAGACAAATTGACCTACAGGAATACACTTGTCTAATTTGGTTCTTGCAGCGGGGCAAGTCTAGAGAAATATATAACCAAAAAACCAATTTAGATTCCAGCGAGTGGATATCAGAGGTCAAGTTTAAGGTTCCCATAAATTTACATACATACAGTAAAAGATTAATAACTTTTCAAGCTACTGGGTTTCTTTGCTAAAAGCAAAGACTTATAGATAACATCTGAGAAAGAAACAACATATGTGCTTATTCCACATTCTGTTGGATAGATAGCATGCAGCCAGCTCATTGCTTTTTGCTGTGGTTAGCCCTGCCGTGTTTCATACTCAGGGAGCGCAAGTATCACTGTTGCTGGCTCAGCTCCTAGAAGAAAGCATGAAAGCATGTTCGGACCACACAATCATTAATTTTTAAGCTAATTTTATGTGCCAGTTCAAATATTACACTTTCAGCTAACTGCCCTTACTGGTATTAGTACATGGAGACCTGTATCCAGCATACAATTATTAATTATATACTTTGCAACGAAGCCCTCTGAATATGGTTATCTGTTCTAAATATAATGTTTTTCTCCTACGCAGATTTTCTATGTTCATACATCAGTACTGTTTCCTACTCAAAATAAGCAATTTCCTTTATAAAGTAGAAAAATGGACCAGCATTAAAATACAAAAATACACTTTAGAATACTGAATTATATTTGATATACGCAAACCCTGAAGCTGCCACTAACCTTCCAAGAAACCTACAAAACTTACAACCAGAATTTACTTGGGTGACTCTCAGTCAATACCATCTTTGAAAGATACAGTATTTCTTATCTTCAAGTTGCAGTCTTATCAATTTAGTCACAGCAAAAATAACATTTCCATTTGGGTAGTTTACCAGGGTGAAAATGAAAAAATAAAGTCACACATTTCACCATGAATTATCAGAAATCTGACCACTGAAACATATATAGAAAATAAACAGATAATGTTTTACATAGAAAAATACTTTTAACAACTCAAAAGGTTTTTATTTTTCTGTTTCCATTCACTACTTCCAGAATCAGTAGATATTTACACACGAATGATTCCTCAACAAATATATAAATCCTGACTGGCATTACTTTCACAAATTGCATGGCAGTTAAAGGCACATTCTATTATTTGGAGTTGTTTGCAAAGACATTAGTGGTTAGAAGGAATGAGGTATACAAATCTTTTTAGCCTTCCTTTCTTAGAAACACATAGATTTGGGATGTTTTCTATGTTTTTCTTTTCGAGTGATGGATATTATCATATTTCATAAAAACCTGTCACATGGGAGATGCACTACATAATGCAAACATGAGGAAGAGAATAATTTTACTGCAGGACTCCACCTTTTTGTAAACAGTAATTTGTTCTTTCTCTCTTAAGTGACTAAGAAACTGCATCTCATCACATCCATTGAGTAAAGAGATCCTAGAAACTGGAGTGAATTTTGGTCTAAAATAAGCAACTTTAGGACAAGTCATTCCACTGAAGCTCTGAATGTTTTCAGAGCAGAAAGATTATGTTATTTGCACAAAATAAACATATTTTTTATCATGCAGCAAGTTTAGACCCCACATATCAGTATTTATATACCCAAAGGCTCTGCTTATCTCAGCTCTGCAAACAGAGAAGAGAGCATTGGTGAGTTTACCTGTATAGTCCTCCGAGTGCCATCAATGGTGACAGACAACAAGGGTGAAGCCAGGTTCCACTCGCTGGTCACGTTTAGTTTCATCCCATCAACTTCCACCTGTTGTGACACCAAACAAGGCTGTTACTATGAAGACAGACAGAAAACTGATCTCAAGTTCATTACTGCATACAAAGCAGCAACCATTTTAAAACAGATGGCTCCCAAACAACCTGTCATGTTTACTGCTTCTGCCATAAAAGACAGGGTCCAACAACAGAGTCTTCCAGCTATCTCTGGGGAGAGGTGAAGGACCTGTGAACAGCTGCCTCTGAGTAGCAAGGTTTCAAGTGATTTCTAGCAAGTAACAAACAGCCATCCAACTTTTAAACCTATCTGGACATGCTACATTTACTGCAATTAGACAAGTAATGCATATAAATTCCAGTGACACCTTGCAACCCACACAACAGGGCTTGCATATAATATTCTCTCCAAGGACCAAAGAAGAACTTTTCCTATGCTTCTAATGAAGGGTTTTGCATTGTTATCTTAATTAATATGAGGCAGTAATTAATTCTTCAGTATTTTGCCTCAAAGTCTAGAAAAACTTTGCAAATTCTGTCATGTGTTCTTCCAGTATACAGCAGATCAGAGGAATATAATTTCTGACATGCATGCCAATATGTTTATCCAGAAATATTTTTTAAAAAATACCCCATATCCTTTATACATAGTTCTATGTGAAGAGCAAAAATCCTGAGTTCTGAAGAAAGTGTAGATCAGAGAAGCTGTAATGCCACTTTGATTATTCTTCCACTGTATAATACTGCTTAAAAACACATATTACACACCCAGCACTAAGAGCCTCAAAAGAAGAGCTCGATTATGAAAAAAACAAAAAAAATGACTATACACTGACCAATACAACTAATGATTAACATTTGTGGCATGTTTTGAATACTCCTCGTGTTTTCCAAGGTAAGCATATATTATTTCTGATATACATTTTACTGTAAACAGAAGAAAAGTCGTAGTTTGATGATTTCTTTCCTCTCTCAAAATCTCCAAAATATTTTCACTCTCACTTAAAGACAATACTGATAATGACACAAATGCATACATTCTTAGTAAACTAGAAAAAAATTACTGCATTTAGAATAAAAGCTGAGCCCACATTCTGCAAAATAAAACCTAAAAAGCCTTCTCTTTTAGATCTCAGACTAATCGTTATTTCATCTTATAACAAGAACAGGCAACTGTAATCCTTAGTGTAACTTAAAAGAAATCCATAACAGACAAGTGCAGAGAAGCAATGTGTAATTTGAAAATTTTATTTCAGTTAAGAGAAAAACTCTGGCTTAAAACCCCTCAATCTTTATAGACTTCAGTTTAGAATACAGAATCTGTCTTTTGGTGAGACAATCTACTCAATTTCTACAGGCATTAACTATAAATAAAGTCACATGTAAAGAATGCAAAAAAAACCAAGTCATTTATAATGGTTCACCAGCAGGCCAGATTAGCTGGCATGCTTCAGGTACTTTACACTGCTCCAGTGATGCAAACCAGCCATAAACCTGTCCTGAGTTAAACCAGACCTGCAGCTGGTTTGCATTGCCAGAGCACTGCAGAGCAGCTGGAACACACCAGTGAACCCAGGCTGCTCTCAGCAAACCTGATTCAGCAAATACTGTCTTTATTGAGAACAGCAGAAATATCAAAAAAAAAAAAAAACTTTCTAAATGGAGAAAAGCTAATCCAATGCTCTGTGTCATCTCTCTTTGACTAGCAAGAGGACCTTGATAAGGCAATCGTTTAAAAAGCTGTCTGTCACTATCGCTATAATTAAAGACTGTCTGCACTGGAGCCTTGGTCTGGAAACATCATTTCCATGTTCCTCCAGGGAAGGAGGGGTGATGGTATGAAAGCAGACCAGGCTACCGGCCACCAGAAAACCTTCAACTGTACACCGTGCTGGTTGCACTGTGGGATTTAGACATAGCCTCACAGAAAATCTATAGCCAATACCCATAGACCTAGTGAAGGGTGTTCCAGTGGGAAGATACAAGTCAATACCTCCACAACAAACCCAATTTAATCATTAATTCTTTTGTCACTGTACATATGAACAAATGAAAAGTAAACCAAGTGTGTCACAGCAGTAAATGACTTGCTTAAAATCCCTCACAAGGGCCTATCCATGTTCAGCCATTGCTGATTCCAGATTACGTTAGTATAAAAAAAAATTCTGGTGGAAACCACTCTGAAGTAAGAGACACAAGTAGCCAGATGGTAAGTCTAAACATGGTACTCTAGGAACGCCATGGCTGCTTACGTGCAATAATAAAACCAGTAGACAATATGTTGGCTCTACTATGTTTCCCCTGTTCAAGAAAGTACTTGGGATTCACCTGGGGCTCACCACAGTATGTGCAACTGGGGAAGATGATGTAAAGCCAAGAGGATCACAAGGAAGCTGGCTATCTCTGCTCCGATGGGTAATATGACGAAGCCAGGAGGTCAAGCCACCAGAGAAAACGAACAAGGAATGAGGGTAAGAGATTTAACATGTAGTGAATGTATTACTTTCACTACAAACAAGGGGAAAGCTAGGGGTGAGGGACAGGGACAGATGGGGGTTTAAAATCAAACCAATGCTTTACCTAATAGAGCAAATCTTCCTTCTGCACCTCAGCAGCTAAGCACGGTTAGTTGACAGACGTAGAGGAACAGAGAAGATCACAGAATCATAGAATCATCAGGTTGGAAGAGACCTACCGGATCATCGAGTCCAACCAATCCCATCAATCACTAAACCATGCCCCGCAGAACCTCATCCACCTATCCCTTAAACACCTCCAGGGAAGGTAACTCAACCACCTCCCTGGGCTGCCTGTTCCAGTGCCCAATGACCATTTCTGTGAAAATTTTTTTCCTAATGTTCAGCCTAAAGCTCCCCTGGCGGAGAACTTGTTTGAAGAACTTGTCAGAAGTTTGCATTTGCCTTCATGCTTCCTCTAGCAATGGATATGATAACAGAACCTAACAAATACTGCAATAAAACCAGGGCCTTTTTGCTTTAGTCTTGAGGGGGTGAAGAGGAACATAGGGACAACTAAGGAAGAGTTACATTAGCTATTACCTGTTTTGTTTTGTTTCTGGGCTTATACGACAGCTAGGAACGAATCAGTAGCTAGTATTCTCAACAGGTACTAACATTTAAACCAGAGGGAAAAAAATCATAGTCTCACCATCCACACAGTGCTTTACACATCGTGCTTTACACCACAGCTGTATAGACAAGCTTCATCCTCAACTACTCAGTTCCAAATATATGCCTGTGTACGTGTGCATACACGCACTGTGTTGCATTGTGTGGGAGAATTACTCTATAGTAACTATGGTTGTTAGAACCACTGCTACACTACTTCAGTGTGACATGGTGTTGGATTTCGTGGTTTTTGGGTTTTTTTTAACAGGATTGTTTGTCCCTGTGTAAGGTCATAAAAGATAAAAGCAGCCATGGTTCTCCTTTACAGTTATTTCCAATTCAAAAGCTATTGTAAATGAGGCCTCAGAAATAAGAATGACAAGTCCAAGACACAAAGCTAGAAAAAGGTCAACAGCTTACCCTACTGTCATAACTTTGCAGACTTTCACTGGCATGCACCTCAACTAACCCAAGTAGCAGCCCCTTCACCTCTTGTGGACCGAGTTCCTGATGTTCAGCATGATAGGTATCAGCTAACCAATAGTGCAAAGAGCTGCAAAGCATAATCTGCATTCAGTTTCCTTTAGAGAACATCATTTGGCATTCTATATGCATGTCAGGCAATTAAAGGAGGCAGCACAAGCCTGAGTGTTATAGCCCTGTTAATTTACTAATGCAGAGTCTCGCATACATCTGGCACATGTCACTTCTTTTCTCCTGGAAATGAAGGTGGTTTTCCAGGAGACTGGAGGGCACTCAAGCAGTTGTTTCCTGCCTGATGCTTCAAAATATTATGCCTGAAGTTCTTCACGCCAGCCTTGAATCTGACTAACTTAAGTCTGCTGACTTAATCCCATCGTTATAATTTTGCCTCCCAACACTGTGCTTAACTGAGAATTAATTTGATGCTTTTGGTTTAATTCCTGGCCTAGAGATTCCTGGCCCTGCCTGCTGGGTTATGCCACCCCTACTCTGATTCCTTACACCCCTTAACGCTACCTCTTTCTATTGCAGAAGAGATGGCTTTCGCTAGTTGATTAGCTCAACCAAATGAAAAAATGAAAGTCATCTTCTGCAGACCTGCCTTGCTGGAATCATTTTCTGATCAAGGTAGTTGTCCATGAAAATGTTACATTTCAGGAAAGCAGACATTAATATTCACTAGAGATATATGAATATCCAGTGTCATTGACTCCAATACTTTCAACTGGCATTAATTTATCTGTAAATCTAAGCACATCCAATGGGAAGCACAAACTTAACAAACTGAAACCTTAGAATAACTCTACACTGAAGGAACAATAGTAGCAAGCATCACTTTTGTATAAAAGTGACGTATCATATATGTTTGAGGGATTTACTAAAGTCTACACAAAGCAAAGGCATCCTTTTCTCTGGGAAAAGCAACTGTCTTGAGCAGAAGCCTCTTCACCTCGGACTAAGCCAAATTGGACAGGCCTTTGGTTCCCAAGCAGTTTTCACAAGATTTCTCCAACTCTCATGTAATCTACTTTCCTGGTTATGGAGAAGCATGTGGAATGGAAAAGGCAAGTAAAAACTGTCCTATCATCCCCTACTTTTTGCAGTCCCATGTATCTTCAGGAATGAGAGAAAAGTCTTTATGGTATTGATGAGTCTAAGGCTTCCTTGCCATTTTGTAAAGTATTTTGATGGTCCTCAACATAAAAAACTCTTTCCAGTCAGAAAAAGAGCTCAAACACTATCTTGCATCTCTCTGTATATTTCCAAAATTAAAAACCACAATATACTTCCTTAACATGAAAATCACCAGCCACCTGGAAGCTGTAAGGACTTGTGGGATTTTCTCCAATTCCCTCACATAATCTTTAAGTACCTTGAACCAAAAAGGAGTCATATCTGCCACATAAGGAAATTGTATCAACCAAATAGTACTTCACATGTTGCCATTCACAAATACAGAGAAATCCATAAAGATTTCCCACATGGGCAGTTCTTATTAGTTAAACTTCTTGTTATGCTTTCTCTCCCATTCTTAATTGTATTTGCTGGTGACCCTGGGTCTGATGACCCGTCAAGCATTTAGCATCTTTCAGGGTCATATCACGGAAAACGTGACAGTTTACTCTTGTCAAGTTTGCAGATGGCACAAAACTGTGGCAAATATTTAAGACATTCTAGGGCAGGGCTGCCATCCAGGGGGGCCTAAACAGGCAAGAGGAAGGGGCTCATGGAACCTTCGTGGAACTGAAGACAAATTGTTAAGTCCAGTATATGGGAAGGAAGAGCCCACTGCAAGGATTCAGGCTGGGGACCTGACTGGCTGGGGAACGGCTCTGCGGAGGAGGACTTGTAGTTGTGGGCAGACAAGTCAGCTGGACATGAATGAGTCCGCAGCATGCCCAGGCAGGAAAAGGTGGCTAACAGCGTCCTGTGCTCTGTAAACAGAAGCATAATCTGTGGACAGAGGGAAGTGATCACCCCTTCATCTACTCAAAACCCAAACGTGTCTAGATACTGTGTCCAGAAGACAGACATTGACTTTGTTCACTTATACAAGGTTCCCATTAGCCCATTCCTCTTACCTGAATAGGGCCCACTGGGTGGCAGCATTGCCCTTGACCATATTGACTAACTTCCCCAATTCTATGCCTTCTGTAAATGTTACAATCATGCACTCCCATTGCCTTCTCCAGGTCACCAAGAGGGTTATCAAACAGGACAGGTCACAATACAGACCCTTGGTGACCTCCGAGTAGACTATAATCTAAACAATGACCCACCGGGCCTGATCACTCAACTGGCTTTTTATCCATCCAATTGTGCAAGATGGTGTCAAAAGACTCGTTAAAGTCAAGGTAAATGACAATCACCGCTCTCCCCTAGTCCACAAATCCTGTCTATTTACCACAGAAGTCTGTCAAGTTGATCAGCACTCAGTAAATTCACGTTGACTGTTCCCTACACCTTCCTCATATGCCCAGAAACATGTTCCAAGACGACTCACTTTATGAATTTCCCAGAGATCAGAATGGAGCTCATCAGACCGTAGCTCCATGGGGTTTGCTTTTGGCCTTTTCTGAAGACTGGCACAACATTTAGTTTTCTCCAGTAATAAGGGACCTCCTTCAACCTTCACAACTTTCAAAGGTATAGAGTGCAGGCTTGTTACCACATCAGTCAGGTCTCCTGGCACTCTTGGATGCAGACTGTGTGGTCCCACAAATTTCCATGTGTGGAACTCTCCCAGTAGCTGACTTGATTTGCACCTGCCTCCTCCTTGAACTCTTTCACTAATAACAGAAGCTTGGGAGAACTTGGCTGGTGAAGATTGAACAAAGAAGCCATTAGGCCTCTCAGGCTCATCTATGTTTGCTGTTACTAAATTACTTGTGATCCCTTTGCTGACGTAGCATTTCCCTTTGTCAGGTTTTTATAACTAATGCAGTGGTAGAAGCTCTTGTTGCTCCTAACACTCCTTGCAATTCTCAAGGAAAGCTTTGGCTTTCCTAACACCATCCTTCCATGCCTGCACATTTTCTAAATTCTTCTTTTGTATCCTGTCCCTGCTTCCACTTGTCAAATGTTGCCTTTTTGCGCTGGAGATTTGCCACTATACCTGTTCTTAACAAAGCTGTTTTCCTGATAAAGGTGCTTGCACTTAGCAGACCTGAGTCCTTTTGCCTTCAGAGCTGTCTCCCATGGGACTCTCCCTATCCACTGAAAAAAATAAGAATAAGCTGAAATCCACTAGTCTGAAGTCTTGGGTTTGTACCTTGTTAATCTTGTTCCTGACTCCCTTCAGGATCCTGAAGGCCAACCACTTATTTCATGGTTGCCACGGCCAAGGTTGTCATTGATTATCATGTCTTCAACCAGTTCTTCCTTGATAGTGAACAGCAGACCCAGCTGTGTCAATACCCATTCACCCATCCACTACCAATATCAACCAGTTATACCAAACACCCTTCAGAAATCATCCTCTCTGCATCCCACCATGATGCCCCTCCAGAAGATGCCAGTGTCTTCAGTGAGGATCACATTCTGTGACACAGAGATTTCATCCCGTTGTTTAAAGAAGCCTTCATTTACTTCTTAACCTAGATCAGGGAGTCTGTAACATACACCCACCATGTCACTTTCATTTTGTTTCACTGATCAAGTCAGTACCCTTCCCCTGTCCAGGTGATTACATAGTTTGCCTTCCAACTTCTCTGTAGAATCTGAACAATTTGCTGTCCAAAATCCCATGGCAAATCTATAAACACCGATGGTCTTCTCATTCTAGCAAATGATCCTTCTGTCCTTCAAGCACTCACAGTCACACTTTCATTGCTTAAGATCTGCCCAGTCATATTTGCACACAACGTACTCGCTGGTGCTTGTACTAGCTGTGGCACAGACATATACTAAGCACATATCTGAAAACACTGATGGGATCAACATCCACACCAGCAACATGCACTAGTCCTTTGAACGCATGCAACACTGTCACTAAAATCCCAATTTTACATGCACATCATACAGGTTTATTTCAGGGAAACCCACATTGGTACTGAGATGACTGGCTTCATCTCAGTGAAAAAAGAATCAAAGTTGAAAATGCCATAAAGAGTGAGGCTTCTTCCTTTTGTTTCCACAGATAACTTCTTTTGTATTTTCTTCTGAGAATGACACAAGAGGAAACTTTGTAGATGGTTGCTTCCTTAAAATGTCTTAGAAGTTTTGCTTATCCCAGTTAACAAAGGTCTAAAGACCTGCAATATCAGCTGCCAAAAAAGTACATAAAAGAGCAAGTAGGACAGAGAGACTGGAGCCAACAGTGCAGCATATCGACAAATTCATTAAAATGTCATAAAGAGAAGTTCCTTTAAGCCTGAAACAGTGGCTTTCAAATAAAACCCGAATTCACTGGTGCTTAGATGACAGCAATTTCTTTGATTCAAATTAACCACTTGTTTTAGCTTGCATTTTCAGCTTGCAGTTATTGACAATATATTCCAATCAGATTAATGGACTGACTTTTTATCTTTTCTTCAAGTGACTGTAAGGTTAGCTCTTTGGACTTTTGAAGTGGTCGGCCAGATGCTTTCAAAAGGAAGTTAAAGTATGTGACTTTCAGTCTCATTAAAAAGGCCTCTCTTTTTTTTTAAAACAAACTTTCCTTTTGTTCATATCAGCACTTACTTTTTTAAAAGACCCCAAGAGAGAGTTCCAGCCTCTAGATCACTTGTCCTGAAGAAAGCTCTGTTAACTATTTATAGAATATATCCTTTTGTACCAAACTAGATCAAGCAATTTATTCAGTGCATGACTGCAGGAGAGAAATTCATTTGCTCTAAGTGTCATCAAGGCAGCCTTTTACCTGCTATGAACAAGACCAGAAGATCTGAATTGCTGGGCTTTTACTTCAAATGCACATTTTGACATTGTGTGGGGTGCCATCATTTCTTTCAAGTTTTCAAAGTATTAAGCACATTCATAGATTGGGCAGTCCTTAATCACAAGACGAGCAAATAGCCCATAACCACTAGAATAAAGCAAACACATGTGCACGCATCCAAATTATTGCTCTTTTCTTTAAAGAAGCACATATAGATGCAAATTACCATTAGCTGCTTTGATATATCTCACTTTAGAAATGGGAGCGTGCCAGCCTAGAGACCAAGGAGAGGAGAACACAACAGGCATTGGCTCCTCAGCTTAAGAACAACAGAATCAAAACAAAATAAGAGAGAGAAGCAATGACCTTCACCTCTAATCAGCAAGGGCTTTCTTCAAGCGTTCACCAGGGAAGCGGTCTTCTCTGTAAAGCCTAGTAGAGAGGCTGCACACAGCAAAAACACCCCATTTGTTTTACTCCTTCAGTTTTCTTTGTGGAGTCACTACTAAGATGTCATCTCATATTTGTAACCTGCCTACGCCCGACGAAGTTTAAAAAAATAAAAATACATGAAAGAAAAGAGAAGTTAAAAATACAGAAAGAAAATAAACGCGCTATTAAATAAAGTTTACGTTTGCTGGCCACAGCTCCAGACACAAAAAGCACAGCCGGTTTGGGGAATACGTGTCTATTGCTACAGGACCAATGCAGAAGAGTGGAAGAAAGAACATGTCTTGCTTCCCTCTTCCTGTTACTCTGCTTAGCTAAATACATTCCAGCCTGGCTAGAGGTATTGCTCCTAGATGCCTGGAAAATGATGCATGTGGTTCAAACAGTATTGCTACTATCATGCACACATAGGGCACTTTCAAAGTTGTACCACGGTCCAACTCTTCTTGCCCAACAAGATAATGTGTTGGGGATGTTCCCGTTTTCCACTTTGAACCCGGGGTCTAGCATAGAGACCAATGACAGAATCTAGGTCATTAAGAGCATTACACTGGAAGTTAAAAATACATTGGTAAAATAAATAATAGTGATAAGGTAGACACTGCTGTTCTAGTAGGTTTTGAGTCATGATTCATGCCTGTGTACTAAAATCACTGCATAAACCTGATTCCTAAATGACTGTCAGCTGCAGACTTTCCATTTTTTCCCTTCAGGCACACAGGGATCCAAAGCCCTCTTCCCAGTTAATAGTATAAATTCTCAAAAAGTAGAATGACATTATCATACCAAAGCACCACTATGAAACATGATAGACTAAAACTCACACTATTTTAGACAAAGAACATATTTCGGAACAGGTTTGTCACGTTTTTCAAAAGCATTCATCTAATACATTCATTCATTTGGTGAAAGTTATATGGTAAGGGTACAGAAGCTAAGGAGAGATTTTCTGAAAAAGAAATAGGGAGAGCATATCACCAGCAGCTGGATCTCAAGCTTTAAGTCAAGAATTAATGAATTCCTGCCTTAACTGCCAACGTGCTGCTGACAAGTCACACCAACTCTGAAGTCTCTAATTTTCGTTTCCTTAATTGGGAGAGAGGTGGAAATTAATACTGGCTATCAAGGAACTCCCAGTATCACTACCAAGATAGCTATTTCGAAAAATATCAGCAGCAAATATAGAATCATAGAATTATAGAATAACCAGGTTGGAAGAGACCCACTGGATCATCGAGTCCAACCATTCCTATCAAACACCAAACCATGCCCCTTAGCACCTCATCCACCCATGCCTTAAACACCTCCAGGGATTGTCACTCAACCACCTCCCTGGGCAGCCTGTGCTTGTGCCCAATGACCCTTTCTGTGAAAATTTTTTTCCTCATGTCCAGCCTAAATCTCCCCTGGCAAAGCTTGAGGCCATTCCCTCTCGTCCTGTCCCCTGTCACTTGGGAGAAGAGGCCAGCACCCTCCTCTCTACAACCTCCTTTCAGGCAGTTATAGAGAGCAATGAGGTCTCCCCTCAGCCTCCTCTTCTCCAGACTAAACAACCCCAGCTCTCTCAGCCGTTCCTCATAAGGCCTGTTCTCCAGCCCCCTCACCCGCTTCGTTGCTCTTCTCTGGACTCGCTCCAGAGCCTCAACATCCTTCTTGTAGTGAGGGGCCCAGAACTGAACACAGTATTCAAGGAGCAAAGATGACTTCTAAAAAAAACCTTTATTTCATCCACATAAGAAGACAGGCAGACCAATATATGCAGATCCCTAACGCAAAAAAAAAAAAAAAAACCCAAACAAAACCTATGGGCCCCCTATCTCATTTCTAAACTGAGAATTATGTATTAGACAGACTTGTACGGCTGATCTAAACAAAGCATACCACAGCAATTTGAAGAGCATTTGAAATCATGAGGACTGTATCCATCAACTGAGAAGTGTTTTATTTCACACACTATTTACAGCTTGATACAGAGATCCAACAAAACCAGCAGGCTCCAAAATGGCTAATGAGAAAGAAAAGCATCACTTCATTATATTTGGAAGTTGTATTTCACCTCAGCCTAGTTACGTAGGATGGATGCCCATACTGAACAGAGCCTGCCACTGATTCAATCACTTTTTACATTGAACTACCATGACAGCAAGGCTATCCTCTCTTCAAATTAGTACACAGTTAGAATAAGCCACAGGGATTTTATTTAAAAAAGAGGAGGGGAAAAGCGTCTTTGATTTGACATTGTGCAGTGACAAGAAGAAAGTACAGTGGGCAACTGGGTATGGATTTCATCCAGCAGTTCCAACCTGCTGCTCTCAGCTGTCACAACAGGACATAGGTCGCCAGTAGTCTTTTGGATATCCCCAGCCCAAGGTTATTCACCATTTAAACGAAAAGCTTCACAAGCAAAATATCTGCTGTTGCATATCTTCCCCAAACTGCCCCAGATGCTTCAGGAGAATAAGCAAATCATGGAATCAAATCCAATTCTTTTTAAAGCCTAATCTACTTTGATATCATCTGCAATCCAGTATATGTCCTTTAATCAAAACCCAAGGGAACACTTCTGTCTGCTCAATCAATCTACTGAATTAAGGGGTTGGGGGAGGTAACAGCTAGACTACATCTAAGGTTTACCAAGTATAAGAACAATAGTGGTTGTAGGAGACCTTTCTTACAGCCAGAAGATAAAAAGCTACTTATATTTTTTAAATAAACACTGGAGAAGACCAGATGCAATAAAAAATACCTGTAAAGTTATTGCCATTGTCTGCTTTGTTTCCAAGTTTAGAGGCTTTAGAATCAAATCAAGTGTTTTAACTGATGAGTTTCAAGAAGCTGGTCAGAAGTAATAGCATCATCAGAAGCTTAGGAAATCCCTTCCACCACTCCTTGCTCCTCAATCATCTCTCTCAGTCAGCACCAAGACAACAATACTCTATCAAAACATACCAGCTATCTTGCAGAGAGAAGAAAGAAGTGTAGGGAATTATCAGAAGTAATAGTAGGCATATTCTTAAAAGCTGTCCTCTAGCCTTTAAAATAAACCCAGAGAAGGGAGGGAGAACTTCACCACTCCAGAGGTGTCAGTGATAAATGGAAAAGAGAAGAACACAGGCCAGTACACAAGGGATAGGGATGCAAAGCTGACACAGCAGGTAGAAGATGAGATTTCAGAAGAGTCATAAGCCACTTACACAAAAGAAGAAATGCTAAAAACTTTTGAAGTGTTTCCATAAGCAGAACAAATCATGTAGCGATGTAAAAAGATGTTTACATCTGACACTATTTAGCTTAGCAGTTAATAGGACTGCATTGTTTATGTTAACAAACTGATTACCATGAATTCACTCAAAAGGCATAAAAATACTGTTTGTGAGCAGACACCTCTTCAAATTCACTATTTCCTCATGCTTCCAGCTACATGATAGTGCCTCGCTACTTTTACCAGGGTAAACTCACATTCACCATGGTAACAGAATCAGTTAAGCAAGAAGCAATATTTTCTTTAAAAATGCCATATAAATTAAATTTTAGTTCTTTTTTATGTTTTGGGTTAAACAAACTTAATTACATTTTTAGCACATAAAAGCTGATGTGGAAACTGTTCCACAAGTTGTTTTGAAAATTCAGTTTTCCGACCTGCGTAAATGTAGGGGAAAAAGTGAAGTGCACACCCTGAAATAATTTGGCATTGGAGACAGATTACCTACATCCTTTAGCATTAAACAAAGATATTTTCTCAGCAGAGAAACCTCATGAAGTGATTACAACACTAACTACAAAATTGCAGTCAGCACCTGCTAAACAGCCTCTTTACTTTAATCACCTATAAATATTCAGACTGTGGGTAAATCAAAAATATACGTAACAGCTGCCAACAAGAACAGAATAAGTTTTATACTGTCCTAAATAAAACATGCAATCGCCACACATGAAGCACTATATTTACAACACTATGAAATTCTGGAGATATGAATTAGATATCAATTAAATACTAGATCAAAAGAAACTGCACAAAGAATACAAAACAAACATGAGATCTGCTTCTCAGGCAGCAATGAATGGGACATCCTGACACCATAGTTTCTATTGCCTTTGGCAGTTTAGATACCACGGGAACATCAACATTCCTTGCATGTGAGTAATTATTAACCTAATTTTTCTAACATATTTTTCTAAAAATCTTAGAAGACAGAATCTTTCAGTCTAATAACCATAATTTCATATTGTCCAATGTAGCCACAAAACATCAGTGAAATTACAAAGACAGGAAAATGCAGCAAGTTTACTCACGGATCATAACGCTTCCACTATTCAAAGCCCTACCACCTCTAAGAAATACTAACATTTTCCTGCTTTTTCCTAACACTAAAGGAAAGTTCTTGAACCCAGTAAACCTGGCTGGGCTCTGTCTAACACGCGCTGAAGAAAACATCCTATGTAGCAGATGGGGACCCTCGTATGCTCATTGTATACAGGTTCCACCATCCAAGTCATTTAAAACGGTCCCCACCCCAGAGTGCAGCGATGCTCCAGCCAGGGAGAAATTCTCCACAGGAGAATTCTTCCCTTCACAGAGAGAAGAGCTCAATGCAGGGAATGCAAAGCTCCTGAACTAATTCTGCTCCCATTTTCACAGTAAACACTCTGTCAGAGGTATTCTTTGCTCTTGAAGCAGTAAGACAGTCCAAATCATTCAACCAGATATTACAAAGATAGTATATGCACACAGTGTACAAACAACTGGCGTTTACCTCCAGTGACAAGACATGGGGAGTGATCAGCTGATCTTAATTTCTTTTAAGATGCATGAAATCCATTCTCTCTCACTGAGAAGAAAGATTTAATTTTGACATGATAGCAAGAAGTAGTAGTTGGAAGCATTACAGAAACTGGAAGGTACAAGAGAAAAGATGACATTAAAGATTTTGTTCTGTACTAGCTTTAATTCAGGAAAATAAAGGAAAATATAGCTGTACAAGGCATTATTTGGAGAAGCAGAGCTTTCAGAAGGCTGCACCTAAAATCCAAAGAATCAATGCAGCTCAGGTGGGAAAGTTAGGAGATGCTCAATGAAACAGAGCAAAGCCAAAACAAAAATCTTAAGAGTTTCCTAATACTTTTAAAGAGATTAAGAGAGGTCTATACAAGTATACCAACAGAAACGTTATACAGTACTAGGGCAAAAGTAGGTAAAATGAAAAATGAAGAAGCAGACAAAGTGTTTAAGAGCTGTTTAAGAGCTATACAATATTTTCAAAAGAATACAAAAGCAAGTTAGAATCACTGGGGGAAAACTCCAGTAAAGTTAAAAGAAAACACTAAACAACAAAAAAAAAAATTGGGATTCAATAAAGCACCAAAATAGCTAGTGCAACCCCAGGTCAAAAAGGCCAGGATCTTGGAGCAGGGGAATCACAGTCCCTGTCTACACTAGAAAACCACGTTAACAAAGCTAACTTTACACATTAAACAATTAAATGTATTATAAGCGGTAGGGAGAAGGCTAAAAGAGCCTGGTACAATCATCAAGAAGGCCAATGGCATCCTGGCTTGGATCAGAAACGGCGTGACCAGTAGGTCCAGGGAGGTTATTCTCCCTCTGTACTCGGCACTGCTGAGACCGCTCCTCGAATACTGTGTCCGGTTCTGGGCCCCTCACTACAAGAAGGATGTTGAGGCTCTGGAGCGAGTCCAGAGAAGAGCAACGAAGCTGGTGAAGGGGCTGGAGAACAGGCCTTATGAGGAATGGCTAAGAGAGCTGGGGTTGTTTAGCCTGGAGAAGAGGAGGCTGAGGGGAGACCTCATCTACAACTGCCTGAAAGGAGGTTGTAGAGAGGAGGGTGCTGGCCTCTTCTCCCAAGTGACAGGGGACAGGACAAGAGGAAATAGCCTCAAGCTTTGCCAGGGGAGGTTTAGGCTGGACATTAGGAAAAAAATTTTCACAGAAAGGGTCATTGGGCACTGGAACAGGCTACTCAGGGAGGTGGTTGAGTCACCTTCCCTGGAGGTGTTTAAGACACGGGTGGACGAGGTGCTAAGGGGCATGGTTTAGTGTTTGATAGGAACGGCTGGACTCGATGATCCAGTGGGTCTCTTCCAACCTGGTGATTCTATGATATATCCATAATACAAGGCCTTATTATTCAAAAGTTGGTGATGAATTTAGGACAGCACAGAAAAAGTGACAAGGGCTGAAGGTGGGCTTGAATGTACTGTTATAAAAACCAGCAAAAAAGTTGAAAGGGTCAGTGTTCAAATTATTGTCTTTTAAGTGAATGAACAAGAAACTTCCCTTGGGAGCAAATGCTGCCTCTGCTTCGCTGGTCAGGGCTTCCCCTGCCAGCTGTGGGATTTACCCAAGAAAGAAGGTAGCACTGTCCCTTCAGATTTTCTTCCACTTTTTCCCCAAGCCCACGTATACAGATATTTTGCAGCACTATTGCTCACCTACGAGGTACTGGGATGATCCTAAGATCTGAGAGCCAGGAGAGTCTCGGCTCCTTTACCCTCTGTGCCAAGTGGAACGCAGCAAAGGGCAGCCAGGAAACACAGTAAGATCCAAGTCCTCATTCTTCCCAAAGGGCTCCTCACAACAGAGCTGTGCGTCAGCTTTACACACAGTCTTGGAAGACAGGCTTCCAAACTTAAAACATTATTAACAGTATTTAGTGTACTTTAAAACATACATATTTTTGCCCTAACAATAATTTCAGTTTATCCAGTATTTTAGGAACTTCTGAAGTTGCAAAACTTCCCACTGCATCTTATCTGCTGTACCAAGTAATAAGCTGTATCTGTAAACACTCCTTTAAGCAAGCTAGTTAACCCAGAGTTGCATGTACAGAGGGTCAGATACAAGTGGAGGATCTGGATGGCCTCAAATATTTAAAATAAAACTGCTATCCATATCTAAACAATGTTGAATGATGCTAGCGTGGTCTTCTAACCTCCAAAAGAATCCAATAAGCTTTTGTGAATGTCATTGATAGAATGGCACATGATACTACAAGAGCTATTAGGAAGCTACTTCTTGGAAATGAATGATAGCACAAATCACAGACAATCCCTGGTTTTCATAGGGCCATTAAATACAGGTCATTTTCAACTTGCCACAACTTGCACCTCCTGTAACAATTATTCTCAATTTCTTTTCATCTGTCCCATAAAAAATGATTGCTTCTGCTTTACTTAATCCTCCACTTACATCAACCCTATTGTTCGTTTCCTTCCCTTTCATCTTCTGCACATTAATTCCCCACATCGCTTTTGATCTAGCTTTTTGTTTCCTTTTTTCCCCCTACAGATTCTTCCTGATGAAGAATTTACAGCCATAATGTTCATCTGACATGCATAGTGATATTTTATTGATTCGTTACTCTGTCTATTAGTTTTGTACAACGAATAGCATTATACAAAACACAAGATGGGGTGCCTATCCTGGATCTTAAAAATCAGTTTCACTGGACTTGAAAAATGCTGCATTTATTGGTAAATGTTCATATTTAATTACAACTGGAGCAGCATATACAAGAAGTGGCCAGAGAAAACAAACATTTCCTTCTCACAGTCCAAAGAATTACTCTTTTCCATAGTGGAAAGCCAAGTAAATAGAATAATTGTCATTTTCACTGCTGCTAAATAAGAAATAGGAAACCACTCCAGGAACTGTTCTGTGTGGCTTTAATAATGCCCACGGAAACAAGCTAACCTACATTATTCATCCCCCTGCAGAAAGATGGTCCTTTTAGAACTGGAAAGACTGCAGGAAGTAGAGCAGTTGATTTTAGCTGATATAAACCATAAGTTGTATTTTAAATAAATGTTACATTTAATTTTTAAGGGGAAAAAATGGTATTTAGTTCAGGCAATTCTTAAAATTAAGGCTCAACAAGTGCAAGTTTTACATTTATAAATCTGTAACAATACCGAAGTAAATAAATCTCTCAAAAGGGTATTTTACTTACCAACTCTAAGATCATATAACCTAAGCTAAATTTTGTGTTTACCAAGTTGTATCAAAACTAGTCACTCGATAAAATCTCTGAGCAGTCCCAGAAGTAGAAGCCAAGACCAGGGTTCCCTTGTTTTCAGCCTCATGGCCCCAAAGGTGCCCTGCTGCTATGTTCCTCCTTTGGTATACGGTCTCCAGCCTCATGAATCTTGTATTCTTCATTGTACCAGTAGAGCTTCAACAAAAGGGCTTTAACTGCTCCCCACTACCTGAGATGGGCAGAAGGGAGAGTGGTTGCTAGCTCTTATGTTGAGCTCAATGCTAGTAGCATTTGTCAGTCCACAGCTGCCACTGATCCTTCAAAGAAGGCAGGTGTAGAAACACCCAATCCATTGTGTACCTGCAGCAATAGGTACAAAAGGGAAGCCAATGCTTCAGCCCATGCAAGATCCTGGAAGCTCTAGGCATGTGCAAGGACCAACCCTCTACACAGGTCTACCAGAATAAAAAAAAAAAAAATTAAGCACCTTAAGTCTTTCAGATACATTAAAAGTTAATTCTGGGTTTTGATGAAGGCACCCTGTGAACTAAAGATCAACATACCATCTGCATCCAACATTGAGTTCTTCCACAGACCTCAACAGGTTCTTCAATATGTACAGTGAATCATTTGTGATGTTTGTCATCACACAATCACAGAAGATGAAGGCAAACCTTGAGAATTAAGCTCAATCATTTTCCCTCTGCCCCAACTACTAGCTGTGGAAAGTGAAATGCTCCTTCGTTAAGGAAAATAATAATGCTTCTTTATGGGAAAAAGATTCAAAATAGAGGCTTTAGGTTTCTTCACCTTCTTATTCTTCCTGCTAGGGTTATTTTCATAAAAACAGAGCCTTTGCATTCAGCCATACACATCACCTCCCCTAATCCACAAATTAAGGTCTCCCCATACCATGAACATTCCACATCTGCCTCTACAAAGCGAAGACTTGGCAAGGGCACCATTTGGTATGTTAAGAACTGGCCACAGCACAGCTGTTGCCTAACAACTCTGTTTTGCCAGCATCCTAACAGAAAAACTTTGGGGAAGGACTGGAGAATGAGAAGAAAGTAACTTTGTAATGGGTAAATCGGAACAATGTCTGTTATCTTTCTAGTCAATAAGTGGCAGAATGGAAAATCTAAGTATCCCTGAGCGTAGAATCATAGAATGGTTTGGGTTGGAAGGGACCTTAAAGGCAGGGACACCTCCCACTAGATCAGGCTACTCAAATTGCTCAGGTTGCCTATTAATTTTTATTTAGAAACAATAACTAACAGTAAAAATCCTTCAGTGCTGACAACTGAAGCTGACAAAAAAAATCCAATTTTTTTCCTGCTTTTAAGAAAACCAAGGAAACAAAACTTTTTTATCTATCTACTCCAATTTCCAAAGCATTCACACTCATTACTACCAGCTATAAAGACTGACATACACACACCTTTGACAGTTCACAGGTGAAGTATGTAGGAAAGGTCAAAATACCTAGAACAGTCAACAAAACCAGCTGTCAAAGCCCTAAATCCATAATGAAATGCTAAATTCTAACACTGGACCTTTTATAACTACAAAATGATGACACAATAAAGCAAACCAGATCTATTTTATGGATTTTCTCATCAGTCTTGAAAAATTTTTAGCACATTCCTGAATAATAATTCTAAGGAAACTGAATTCAGATAGGCTTACGCTGTGACCATAGACCCCAATGAGCTAGAGCACCCATCACTCGGGTTTACTGTTATCTCCCATTCTCTACAATGAATAAGCTCTGCTTTTTCCACAGAGGTAGTTTAAAATTTCAGATTTTTTAAAAAGTTAAGGAAGCCCCTATTTAGTATTACAGCACCAACTGACTACAAAAGAAATAATCAAAGCTTGTTAGCATGCATGTAAAACGTAATTACCTGGCTGTGCATTGATCTTCATTGTGGGGAGTTTCCTTGCTATAATGGCAACAAAGGTACCGTCTAATGACAATAATGACAAGTAGAGGTGGGTAAAATGAATAATCAGATTTATATGATTCTCACAAAAGATTCTAAGAAACTCACAAAATCCTGGACCTCGATGGAATTTTTATCTAAGAAAGCGCCACTTAATGCAATAAGTTTACAGGTCTTCTTGTTAATAATTGCAACATTTGATAATTTTGAGGCTTTGCACATCTCCTTGTAGGAATCTAATATATCCTAGGCCATGAAGTGGGGATTGTTCATGTTGAATTAGCTTTGATGATGCAAGGCCTTGGGCATAGATATTTCTGGTAAAGAACTTCAGCCACCTCACAATAGAAACTTCCCATACATTTTTCCTCTATGCAGGCATATGATATAAAACAAAGAAGGATCTCTTTTCAAATTCTCCAATTCTTGCAAGGTATCAAGCCGTTAAACTACTTGCTACTTCGGAAAAAAATCACAATATAAATACATTAGTAGTACATTTTGTATCAAATATGTGCGAATTTTTTCTTTTTCACACATTTTGTTTCCAGACAAAAGACAGCAGAACTGTCTTATGAGTGATAAAAACTGAATATACTTCCTGTGCAAATACACATTCTGTACTGCACCCTTGCTGAAGGTATTACTTCAGTTAATAAAGCTCAAACTTGCAAAATCCTCCTTATCATTACATTATGTAGAAAGGAACCTTAAGTCTTCAGAAGCAGAGAAATACTAAAAAAAGGAGCTCAACTACGCAGAGAAGAGGTTTGAAGTACTTTACCCATGTAGTTAGCCTAGTTGTGAATTAGGAGCATGTCAAGATCAAGCTGTATCAATAGGAATGCTGGTTTAACTGTTTTTACTTTATCTATTGCTATGACTTTGACATGTGAGGAAATTCTTGGAATTAACCAACCCTTTTATGCAATTCCAAATTCGGTATGTCAAACTACACACCAGGTTTTTTTTGGTTTTTTTTTTTTTCTTGAGGTGTACCCTGCTTTATCATACTCTTAAAAATGAAATTTCTGTTTTATGCAGTTTGCGCATTGTAGGATCTACGCAACCAAACATGGCTGAACTGAGACTTCCATCAACAGGTTTCTGCTGTGAAATAAACTATGGTAGTTTAGTTCTACTTTAAGTTTAGGCAGTCACAAAACTATAGTAGTAGTTTTAGGAGAAAATATTTGTAGATCTTATGAGTTGTTACCAGAATTATAGCAATTACAGGGATTGAGAAAAACAGAGCCCTCACTGGCAGAGAGTAAATTTCTACTCAATTTCACAGATCTCCTATTAGAAATAAAATAGATTTATGTTATTTTGACAGCAAATGCTTTAACAGTAACTTTTACATTACAATATCACTTGTGGTGAAGGAGTCTGCCAGCCTTCTGCATCCCTGGAAGCAAAGCATGCATTCTCTTGTCAAGCTTCCAAAGGCTTAAAATTTTCTTGAATACAGCCACAACATGGTTCCAGTCCCCTTAATCCAGCTTCTCAGTGCAGAGTCCATTTGCCTGGGAGATCTGCCTGCTTCTGGTGTGACCAGTCCACTGACAAAGATTCCTCTCCACAAGAAGGCACCATTTGTCCTTTCTTTAAATGACATGATTGTACCATTTACATAGATCCTGCTGTTGTCTTGTTGACCACATTACAAGCATAATTTTCCTCAAAAAAAGAGTTTTAGAGTCTTGATAATGACAGTGTGATACCCTTCAATCCAAACCAGGCAAAGCTCCCTTTCTGATCCAGCATGAACAGTGCTCTCTGTGTAGGGCTGCCTGCTGGCAGGCTCCCCAGCATAAAAAGCTGGTGGCTGTTGCTACACATTTGCCATAGTTTCAGCCCTAGATGATGAAAAGAATCTCCAATAAACTAACTACTAAGAAAAATGGAAGAGGAAAATGGAGGAGTTTTCAACTTACACCTACTCTGACAGAACCCCTCTCTTCCCGCTCCCTAGTGGACTCAAGCCAGACCAGAGCATGAGGTGTTGAATGTTATGTGCTCTTCACACTTAACAGGGTCTTTGCTTCTATACATGCAGGATGATGTATGGATGCTGACATTAGGCAGACAGACACCACCTATCAGAAGAGCTCTTTCAGTAGTGAAGAAGGATCTCATCTTTGCCACGGAGACAGCAAAGTACAGTACCCACAAGCGATTTCAAATACTATAACGGGCTTTCTTTTCATTGTCACTCAAGAATCTGGGGAGCACTGAACAAAAACAGTAACTCAGGCATACTTCAGAGAACGTAGGCATCATACATACTTTTTTATATGGAATCATGCAGTTCCCACGAGACTTTGCATATTTTAGTACTTTGGGAAAAAAAAAATTAAACAGTTTCAGCTGAGAGAAACCCTGGGCAGGCTGTTCCTAGAAGACAGGTACACTTCTAATCAACCAAGTAACAAATGCCAGACAGCCAGGAGTTCCTTGGTGAGAAGAGAAAGACTTTGGTATCATTAGAATCCTTTTACCAATCGGCAACAGATTACTAATTAAAAGAATATTTAAATACTTTCTCATGCAATTAAAACCACTGATACCCTATTTCTAGGAAAACAGATAACAAAACCATAAAGCTACATGTACCATGAAGTTTCAGGAACAGCACAAGAGTTTTAGAGCTCCCCATGATCCTAATAAGCCATTTCATTGCATTAGATCTGATATCTAAACTGTCGATATCTCACATTTATAAAATCCCCATTTCCTCTGTCATGCAATCTAATGCAGAACGATTTAATAAAATCATATTACCCCTAAATTTACAGAAATAAAACAAAAACATCAGGCATAGAATAATAAAATAATTATGTCTTATCCCTAGTGTTGCAAAAATCACTTCTTTGAAAGTAAGACATATTTCAACCACCACTATTAATCCAATAAATACTTCTTAGCCTTGGATGTATGCAATTATATTGGAGATTACCCCTACTACTGTATATATAGATGCCTTACACTGGAACATGGAGCAAAAACATCCTAGTTTTCCACAGCAGGCTGTGCTAATGACAAAGTTTCCACCTAAGTTAAAGAACATCATGCAACTCCGGGCAAAATTCCTGCAGTACTGCAGCTGAGGGTTATCTCAACCCAAAAGACTGATTACACAAAACATATTTCCTTAGAAAGGCCAAAAGGTGCAACTAGGGAAAGAAAGAAAAGAATGAAAAAAAAAAAAATCTCACAGTTCTCTCTGAGAGATTTGAAATGCTATGAAACGCTAAGCTTTTTTAATAATGTGCTGAAATATCATTAAATGGGATGCATACATTTATAGAAGTGTGCACTTAAACACAAGTAGCAAAGTTTTAAATATAAAAATAGAAGCATGAATACCATGTGATACAAAGAGCATTTATGTACAATATCAGCACAAACAGAATGATCCCCCAATCGCTTTCTTGCAAATCACATATCTTTATCATCAGCAAAAAATTAAATAGCAACATTTAAAAGAAACCAGACAGTTCCATCGTGCTGTAACCATCACCGCATAAGGAAACCATTCATTAATAGAATCCTTGTCTACATAACCCATTTCATCCCTTCAAATCAAACAGTGCAAGCCAAGATAGTTACTTGAGTACGGAAAGCCCACCCACAGATGGGCACCGTAAAGCCATATCAAAGTTGTATGTAGAACCCTCCTTACATAAGTTTGTTCTTGCAGAAAATAACGAATACGCTCTTTGTAAATAGCAGTTATAAGAAAAGCACTATAATATATAAGCCTTAATTCTGCATTTACAACATCCTTAAAATCGGGAATAGACATTTTATCTTCATTAAATCTCCCTCAAATCAACAGTTTCTAAAAAGGAGCATACACCAGTTAAATGAATGTGACTTTATTTTTTTGCTTATGCCAAACAAGTGTTCAAAGCCTTTAGTGGGAAAGGATAACAGACTAATAGATGGCATTCGGGATTACGGGAGTTATCCAAAGTATAAAGGGCAGTGTGGAAAAAAAATATCAAGTACCTGTTCATGAAGATGACAAATAGCAATAAATGCTGGCAAACTCAGCTGGAGATAAAGGGTACCTTACAGGTGAAAGGCTCAGACATCTCTTCTCTTTCCAATGTTAATTAATCTTCTACGTGCTTTGCACAGATTGGGTTCTAATGTCATAATTTAACAAGAAAAAAAATTATACTCAGAGTTTATATGAAGTCATGAAGCTGTCTCTAAACTTTACTGTTCTCAAAGTTACCTGTGCCTCCAATTTACTCTTCAGACATTTCTTAGAGATAAGAACAAATTGCAAAATTTGCATTAAGCTTTCTTCAGTACTGGCATTACTGACAGGCAACACCAATACAGGTTCAGAGCCATTTTAGTTCAAACACTATACAGGCTAGTGCTGTTCTAAACACAGCAAAAAAACCCAACAACAGCTTAATTGAAAAATCCACCAAACTATGTAACATGGATTAAAACAATTATTGATTTTATATTTTAAAGAGATAATTAAGCTGAAATAAGAGAAAATACAACATTATCACATTTTTAAGAAATAATGTAACAAGGCAGCCCATGTTGTTTTTAATTCTGATCTAGAGAAAATGAATAAAACATGCTTTAAAATTCCAATTTTAAGTACTGATATATGCTGGTAATTAGGAAAGCATACAACAGAGATGAAATATAACCTAGAAGACCAAATGAGAATTTATAGTCTGAAGTAATTTCATCTGTTAATCACTCCAGCTAACTGTACCAGAAGCAAACCTGCTACAATGATAAACTACTGAAGATCTTAAATTCCAGCTAAAGAATAAAAAAAACAAACCCCACAGCATATATCCAGAGAAAGAGCCAAGCAGATCAAGACAAGCAGATTAAGAATTCCAAATCACTGAAAAATGCCAGAGTTGTGTGTAACGTTTTTACAAAACAAAACCACATATTGTGAATTGCTAGTTATAACATAAATTAAAATAAACCAAATTATGGGTATTGTTACTCCACAGGGTCAGCTTGATCAATTTTAAATCACTTTTGGTTCAGTTTGGATTGCAGATGTACCCAAATACTGGGCCAACATGATTTGGTCTCACCATGAACTTTGGCTGCGTAGACTAACAGACAAACTGATGGCGACTGTCAGTGACCAACCTATCCCTTGGCCCTTTCCCCTCCATCCCTTCTAACTCTCCAATTTCAATAAGTTTTGGTTCGCCAATGCCAGGAAAAATCCATTAGCTGGGTAAGGGAGAGGGTCTCTTCTGTTTTATTTTAAGAGCTGCTACTGTCCTTTTCAACGGCATCCTATTCTGGCTGGTTTTGTTCTTGGTCTGTTAAACTGTCAAACAAACGAGGCCCAGGCTCTCGGTTTCTTGAGATTCGGATATACCATCCATCTCTGTTCTTCTCTTCATTTATTGCCACTATCAAACAAAAAATTGGTCTTCTCTCTTGCTTATTGCATATTACGTGTTCATATTGGACAGGGCTTTGAGCAACCTGATCTAGTGAAAGATGTCCCTGCCTATGGCAGGGGGAGTGGATTAGATGATCTTTAACAGTCCTTTCCAACCCAAACCATTCTATGATTCTGTTATGCTGATTGGCCATCAATGTAGCTTTCCTTTGAGAGTTCAGATGATAAACCTAGCATAAAAGACCCTAACCTACTCAAAACTATGTTCATATAAATTAACAATATGCAAAGCTAACCATCATCAAAATAAAGATGTCAGTTTAACCAAACTATCTCCCTCCTTCCTTATCAAATAGGAGAAAACATTAAATAAACTGTGCATGCAAACTAGACTGTTAGCATCAAACAGCTGGGCTGCTCCAACAGTGAAAAAGAGGTCACTGTGTGAAAATACACAGTGATTACAGCAATAAAGGAAACAGCTGATAGAGGTTAGATGGTGGAAACAAGAGGGTGGCCACAACAGAAAGACAAGGCTGGAATGAAGACAGAAGGAGCACGGGAGGAGCCTGCCAAAAGGCATGGATCTGGGACACAGAGCTCCAGCATGAGGGGGAAGGGAAGAGCCTTAGTGCCGAAGTCGTCTAATTCCTCCCATCTCACAATTCAGATGGACTCGATTTAGGCTGAAAACTCACTTAGAAATTATTTCAGAAAAGGGAACTTTCAGAGAGAAACATACAGCCATTTCTGACACAGAACAAGAATACAGTTTTGGCCACAACACTGAATTCTAACGACCTCTCTATGAAAGGCTGTAACACCTTTTATTATTTGGAACAGAGGGTTGACAATCTGCCTAGAAAGTGAAACTGTTGGAATGCATCTTTACCATCCTCTGGACAAGCTCAGGACATTTCAAAAACCAAATCCTACCTTTGTCTGTAGATCATCACACTTTACAGCTCTGTTTCTAGAAGACACTTCCTTGTATTTAACACATACCAGGTCAGGGCTGAACACTGCTTCCCCTGAAATCATGGGTTTGGATTGCAGAATACCAAGCCAAGTATAAACTTAATAAAACTGTCACCTCTGTGGTTTCACTGCTTACTACTGCTAGGGCCGAGCACCAAAGAAGCAGTATAAACAACCAAGAAGCAATAAAAACCGGACACTGAGGGTCCTGTGACTGGAGAGAGCAGACCGGGACCAATATTGGAAGTGTTGGTGAAGGAGGTGCAGAAAAGATGGAGAGGCAAATACGGAGCAAGTAGTAAGGCGTGGGGGACTCGCTGGGCAAGAAGACTAAAAATGTAGAAAAGAAAAGTAAGTGGTAACAAAAACACATGAAACCTAATTCAGAGAATGGAAGAAATGGAAGCATGCATGGATTGTCAAATGAAGAAGGGGCTAGAAGCACAGAACGAAAGGAAAGAGAAATCTAAAGAGTGAGAGAGTTATCTTAGAAAGAGGACTAGACAAAGAGTAAGGCAGAAGAAATGGGACAAGCAAAAACAATGCTGAGGCCCTGGGAAAGGAAAATAGAAATGTGGATTAATGCATGGATGAAAGCCTAGAGGCCTATGGTGCAGGGCACAGCTACATAGGAGAAGGTTCTGTAGAAGAGAACCAAGACTGATTGCTAAGTGATGTGGAAGTCCACAAGGGAGATTCAGACTGGCTAAACAATGAACATGGACCAGGCAAGAAGACTAAGGGATGGAAACCAGGACTAGCCAGAGGAATGAAACCAGAACAAAGAGAAAAACTGGTAAAAGGCAGGACTTGAAAAATGACACTTTAGTAGCAGTGAGCAAAAAGAAGCAAACACATAGAAGGCACAATGTTGCAATGCTTGATCATCCTTTAGAAATGGAGTCTGGAATAAATCTCAAATTCCTGACCCTTACTCTTCATTTCCCTTGCTGTGCCATGCAGAAAACAGCAATCTCACCAGCAATTAACACTCTCAGCTCAATACAGATGCCCACGCAATAACCTCAATGGATCCAACTCAGGTAACAAATTCTTGGAGACCTTATAGCAGCCTTCCAGTAGGGGGCCTATAGGAACATTAGGGAGGGGCTCTTTATCAGGAAATGCAGGGACAGGATGAGGGGTGAGAGTTTTAATCTGAAAGAGGGGATATTTAGATTAGACATCAGAACGAGCTCTTTTGTAGTGAGGGTGGTGAGGCACTGGAACAGGTTGCCCAGAGAAATTATGGATGTCCCATCCCTGGAGGTGTTCAAAGCCAGGCTGAATGAGGCTTTGAGCACTGTGATCCAGTGGAAAGTGCCCCTGCCAATAGCAGGGGGGCTGGAACTGGGTGATCCCTAAGGTCCTTTCCAACCCAAACCATTCTATGATTACATTACAAAACAAATTGGGATGGAAAAAAGAGGGAGAATTATTACGTAAGAACACAGAGAATTCTCTCTCTCTCTTTCACGCAGAGCTACTAAATTCAGACACAATTTTCTGTGAACGTGAGTATCATCAACTGATAAAATCTGAGGTATGAAGCACTACCTGGCTTCATCTCCTATGTATACACATTGTAAACAGATTCAAATGCTGTGGACACATTACTGAAAAATACTCATTAATGAAACTAGTCTCTAAATAGTTCAGGTAGGCTTACCACATGCAGCTCAATCCATACATAGAAGTATTGTTTTCCTCATCATACTTCTCATGTCTCCCTTAGCACACAGTTCACTCTTTCACGTTAGAGACAGATCTGCTTATTTCCACCACGTTGTTCCCATCACCCCAAACCATCTAGCAGAGGAGAGACATCAGCGCATTACAATTTAAAAAGACCCTACAAAACACGATGCACGTGAAACCTAATAATACGAAGTAGTTTGTTTTGTAACTTCAACTGTTCTGATAGCAGTGATTTCCCAGCAGCTGCAAGTATTCAGCATTTCCATGAACAATTCTAGAGCAAAGTTTGAGGCCCAGAGAATGAAGTCTGCATTTATAGAAAGTGTGGTTTCAAAGATTTGGCTAGCGGTTCAAAAAGACTTTGGCAGAGGCAAAGATAGGAAAGAGGCAAAGTCAGCACACAGCCCCATTAACCACAAAGCTGACCCTTCTCTTCCTTATCCTCCCCTCATACATTCCCACAACAAACAAAACAAAGGTCTGTAGACAACAGTCCTCATCACAACTCAAACTATGGGAAAGGCTGAGAGCTGGCCTATGTAACATACTGAACAGTGGAGGGATTCTGCGTTCAGTCACATAGCTAACGCGATTGTGAAACGTGCACCTGACATCTGGCATTTCTTAAATCTGAGTGATTTTGGAACTGCAACAATAACCTTTGAAATAAAGACCAGTACATACAATATTACCTGAAAAAAAAACTCTAGCATTATGTAGCTATAGGTCTATTTTGGCTTTCAGTTCATCTCGATTTATTGTATGTCCTTGAGATCTGCAGATTTTCTCTGGAAAATGAAATAAACCATTGGCAGTACATTATGGCTACTTAAATCAGGGGGTTTTTTATTCTTTATACGAGCCACAGAAAGCCAAGTAATTAATTTTTAATAATTTAAAATAATATCCCTCCTCCTATATTAAGAATAACCTTTTTCTTTATTAGCCCTTTCAATAACAACAAAAAATAAAAAAAATTTACATAAAAATTTTCAATAATTAGCCCTTTAGCCTGATCTTGGAAAGAAGAAAGCAGTTAACAAAATGCACTATTTATTTTTCAGTCCCTTCTCTAAATCCCCACCACACACCCAATTTCTGAGCCAAATGGCTAGTCCATATTATCCAGGCATATTAAAATCCCTTTAAGTTTTATGAAAATGACAAGCTGCACAGAGAACAAATTGAGTGCCCCCTTTCAGCTCTTGGGCAGACAAGGACAATTTGATGGTCACCCAGCAGCTGAGCTGCCCAATCTGTACGTGAGTGACAGCACAGCAGACCCAGATCTGCTTTCTGGAATGACAAACGGGGAATACAAAGCTGCCTGTGGACAAACAGAGGATTTAAGAAAGGAAGGTGACATGGGGAGAGGCAAATGGAGGAAATGACTGGATGAGGCTAGGGGCAGGAAGAAGTATTGTAGTGAGACTTTCCTAGCAGACACACAACTTTGCTGGACCTGAGAAACAACCCTGTACACCAACCAGTTCCACTAATGCCAGACTGCTCACAGCCTACCACATCACCTCTTCTCACTTATGAACATACTGAATTTATTGACAGGCTGAGAGAGTTGGGGTTGTTCAACATGGAGAAGAGCAGGCTCCAAGGAGACCTTATAGTGACCTTACAGTACCTGAAGAGGCTACAAGAAAGCTGAGGAGGGACTGTTTACAAAGGCTTGTAGTGATAGGACAAGGGGCAATGGCTATAAATTGGAGAGGGGCAGATTTAAACTAGGCATAAGGAGGAATTTCTCCATGATGAGAGTGGTGAGGCACTGGAACAGGTTGCCCAGGGAAGTTGTGAATGCCCCATCCCTGGAGGTGTTCAAGGCCAGATTGGATGGGGCCTTGGGCAGCCTGGTCTACTAGGAGGTGTCCCTGCCCATGGAAGCGGGGTTGGAACTAGATGATCTTTAAGGTCCTGTCCAACCAAAACCATTCCCAGGTGCCACCATTGTAGGCAGGTGGACTGGACTGTCCTGCCTTTCACTGGAAAGGGAAGAGGTAAATGCGAATTGCCAGAGGCAAAACCAGCTCAGCTACATAACTGGGAAGTAGAGCAGTAAAGCCAACACCATCAGCCTGTTTCTGCAAACTAAGTCTCCTTAGTCTAAAGGACATCATGACCCCAAAGTGGCCAGTGGTGAATAGACACGGGTGGAGCATCTGTCACATTGCCTTCCTTCCATTCATGTTCCTTAAGCAACAACCATTGCAGTATCTGAGTATTTTTCACAGAATACTTTACATTGACCAATAAGACACTATCGCTACAGCTTTTGCAATATTTT